>NC_066875.1:38008920-38608920 GCF_022985175.1 Labeo rohita
ACGGATATCCCAACTACTGGCAATTAGTGAAAGTTTATCATTACGCTTGTGCACAAAGCCTGTTGTCTTCGGTCACATCTTAATGTTCTTGAATGTCTGTAGTAAGTGTGATTTGTGGGTCTGTTAAGTTGTGGTGTTGTGCTTGGACCCCACCCCATTCACACTGTCCCCTCCTTTTTTACCCTTTACCCGCCCACTTTATCACAGCTATACGCCCATTTCTTAAACCCTTTTCTAATCTAAGGTGTGAACGACCGGTGCTTTAAGTAAAGGGGTTTCATAACCCCTTTAAGCCTTATCTGAGCAAATTTTAACTATTTCTGGACAAGAACTTTTTGAGGTAAAAATAAATAAAAGCATACCATCATCAAATTTGCTGTGTCAAAGAATGAGATTTCTACTGTTGACCATTTGTGGGTATCGCTTCTCGGCCTTTTGGCTAAGATCAAGTGTAGTATCTGTTCTTATCAGTTTAATATCTGATACGTGCCCTACCCGGGCACCATATATTAAATTGATTTTTGGAATAGGGAGATGGAATAGGGGCTTGCTCCGTCCACTCCACGCATCGACCCGGTATTGCAGTACTTCCGGGAACGGTGCACCCCCCTAATATGGTAAAAAAAAAAGTTTATTTTTTGTTTATGCATGTTGGTAGCAAATATTTACAGAAATAATTGTTTGTTTTAAAATTTTTTGTTGATTATCAGTATTTTCAATTTTGTGTATGTAAAAGCTATGGGTTTAAGTTTGACTGGTTAGTCTACTGTGCTAGTTGCTGTAACTGAACCATTTTGCAAGCATCAAATGTTTTTTTTTGAAACATATGTGTTCTAACAAAGTAATGGGTAATAAAACGTATAATAAAATTAAAGTGGGTTGTATGTTCATCTAGTGCCATCAGTCAGTGAGTGTTGTCATGGCATTATTTTTCTGCATTTTTTGGTCTGTGTTTGATGGAACAATCTAATGACCATGTGTTATTTTCAGTTTACTAAAGTCAGATGTCAATAAATGTAGGAAAAATTCAAAGATGTATCAATAGATATTTTTTAGAATGACATTCTACTGGTTTTTCTGTTATACATTGTGCAATTCTCATTCTATATAATCCTGCATAATTGTTCTGTTAAATTGTAACAATGGGATGTTTGTGATGTTGTCAATGAACAGACAAAATCAGCTTGGAGCGTCTCTTGTCTGATTGGTAGTTTACAGTCTATCTTCCACATGATTGGTGGAGAAACCTACAGCTACATTAGATTCCTGGCCAATCAGAATGCCTAACTGTTTGACTGTAGTTGTCTACGGTCACTATAGACTTTGTACAACTGTAAAAATGTTGGGATTAATGGTTTAACAAGATCTAGAATTTAGAGTAGATGAGTTTAGATTGTGGTGACGAATCATGAAGTGAAGTAGCATCTCATCGTCATTGAGAATGATGTCCCCTCAAGTGACCTGCCTTTAGGGTCGGTGTAGAACTCATACTTACCTGGCAGGGGAGATACCATGATCAAGAAGGTGGTTCACCCAGGGTGAGGCTCAGCCATTGCACTCCGGTTGTGCTGACCCCTGCGAATTCCCCAAATGTGGGAATCTCGACTGCATAATTTCTGGTAGTGGGGGACTGCGTTCGCGCTCTCCCCTGATGTTCTGGTGAAAAAATAGAGTTGAAATATACGAAGGTTAAGGATTTAAGATTCTCATGTGTGGGATGAAGTTGTGGATTTGTGCAGCAGTATATTTGATTATGATACTACAGAGGATTGTTCAGTTACACATTCAATCCTGAAACCCAAAAATTATGAGAACGGTATAACTGCAGCCTGGAGATCTCCAAATGGGGGCGGGAACTCCAAAACAGGGTGTGTGCTCCAAAATAGGGCGTGGCTTCCTCTCATTGACAGACAGGCACATGAAACACATGTGCATTATTTCCCCCAATCCACTTCAGCACAAACTCCATCCCACAGCTGATTCTAAAACAAACCAGGTTTTATTGGTTGTGTCAATCACAGTGTTGGTTTCCTACATTATCCTACACAATTGCTAATCCCTTAACCTACCCAACACCTTACCCTAACCTGAACCAGTGAAACCAGTGCACTGCAGGATTGGTGCTGAATAGCGTGGTAGATAAAGAGTTAATAAGATTATGCGATATAAAATCGCCGGGCCGTTCCTTAACTTCCCACCAGAAAATGGGACCTTTTTAATTACACCCAGCGTCACTACCTCCTCCAACCCTGCGAATTTCAAGTCCTAGGATGCCCCGGTTCTCCTGCACCTTTCTCCTGCACTGGGACAGCTCCTGGGAGAGCTTGTGAGTGATTACAGCATAGGATTCAATTGGCTGAAGCCAGAGCCAATGGTGAAGGTCTTTGTGTGATGAGACCCTGCCCAATTTTGGAGGTTTTGCCCACTTTTGGAGTTCCCGTCCCCATTTGGAGGTCTCCGGTCTGCAGTTATACATACTTGAAAATTAAAATGAGAATGGACAGAGAAGTTAATATGTTTTTGTTTCCCCATGTGTGTTAAACAATCATTGTCAATCGTCAGTTTGTTGTGATCCTGAAAGTGATGAATATATTGTGAAAGATATGGTGGTCTGTGAAAGATTTTTTTTTTTTTAATGTTTGTCCTCAGTTTTTATAATTATGTACTATTTCCCTTGAAATGATAAAATGCTAATTCAATATTTGAAAGTATAGTTTGAAAAACTTACTATATTTAGTCATGATAGTTGTAAATATTGTTTCTCTGATACAGAAGGCAACTAAGTTTTTTACTTCATATATGGTCACATTTTTAAATTAAACTTTTTTCTTTACTCACTTTGTTCTTTAATGTCTGTAGTGAATGTGATTTGTATGTCTGTTAAGTTGTGTTGTTGTGCTTGACCCCTCCCCTCCTCATACTGTCCCCTCCCCTCTTCCCACCCTTTACCCTCCCACTTTATCACAGCTTAGTACGCCCATTGTTTAACCTTTTCAAATCTAAGGTGTGAACGACTGGTGCTCAAGTAAGGGGGCGTTATATGATGCTGTAAGCCATACCTGAGCAATGTTAACAATCACATTCTGCACAAGAACTATTTAAGTTTAAAAAGTTAACTAGATAAAAGCTTACCATCATCAGATTTGCCGTGTCAAGGAATGTGGTTCATACTGTCAACCATTTGTGGGTATCGCTTCTCGGCCTTTTGGCTAAGATCAAGTGTAGTATCTGTTCTTATCAGTTTAATATCTGATACGTGCCCTACCCGGGCACCATATATTAAATTGATTTTTGGAATAGGGAGATGGAATAGGGGCTTGCTCCGTCCACTCCACGCATCGACCTGGTATTGCAGTACCTCTGGGAACGGTGCACCCCCCCTAAAATGGTCAAAAAAAGCAAAGTTTAGGTTATGCAGGGTGTTTAGAATGGATATTTATCTTTACAAAATATTATATAATGATGAAACTGTCTTTTTTTTTCCAAACAGAATGTGACCGAGTAGACATTATTTATTGGCTAACTTTCTTTTTGCACAGAGGCAGTGGGACAGTTTTGGTTGGCTGGTACATGTTCCCCCTGTTGGTAGATCCTGTAACTGCACCATTTAATGAGCAAAACATATTTTTCAATTGGTGGCTAATAAATGACAGACATTCAGACAAAACTAGAAGTTAATCAAATGTTGAAGTAATAAACTGTGTATAAATTTCAGTGGGCTTTTGTGCCAACAGTCGATCAGCGTTGTCATGGATTTTTTTTAGACTGTATTTGATGATCTGAATTGACCAGCAAAATAACAGTACCACCTAATGCCTACCAGAGTAGTAGCTATATTTAATTATATGCTACTGTCAGTTTACTGAAGCCAGGTACCATTTAGTGTAGAAACTTCATAGATTTGTCTAAATATTGTAAGTATTTTTACTTTGGTTTTACTCTTATACCTTCTCCATTTTCTTGTCGCTCTAGCTATATAATCCTGTATAATGTTTGTTAAATTATGATAATGGAATGATTGTGCTCAGTATGAAAGTGTCAATGGACAGACAAAATTAGAGCTGGGAGCATCTCTTGTCTGATTGATTACAGTCAATCTTCTGCATGATTGGAGGAGAGACCTACAGTCTGTGTAGACTCTTGACCAATCAGAAGGCGTAATTGCCTGACTGTAGTTGGCTTTAGTCACTGTAGACTTTCTACAAATATAAAAACTTAAGGACCAATGGTTTAACAAGATCTAGGCCTGGTTTCACAGACAGGGCTTAGACTAAGCCAGGATTAGGCCATAGTTAGGACATTTAAGTACTTTTTATATTCGTGCCTTAGAAAAAAATATTACTGGTATCTGGTGTCCATCTTGAGACAAAACAAAGGCACTGATGTATTTTAAGATCAGTCAATGCAAGTTTCTTTGAGTTGAAACAGCTCAGACTTTATAGATACTATAGTCTGGGACTAGGCAAAGCCTTGTCTGTGAAACTGGGGGATAGTGTTTAAAGTAGATTGAGGATTTAGATCAGGGGTGCTCAACCCTGGTCCTGGAGATCGACTTTCGAGTTCAGCTCCAACCCTGACCAAACACACCTGAACTAGCTAATTAGGATCTCAAGGAGCGCTTGATAATTACAGACAGGTGGGTTTGATTAGGGTTGGAACTAAACTCTGCAGGAAAGTCGATCTCCAGGAACAGGGTTGGGCACCCCTGATTTAGATTATTATGATGAACCATATGGAGTGAAGTAGCATCTCATCATCATTAAGAATGATGTTCCCTTAAGTGCCCCCCCTTCAGGGTCGGTGGAGAATTCATACTTACCTGGCAGGGGAGATACCATGATCAAGAAGGTGGTTCACCCAGGGTGAGGCTCAGCCATTGCACTCTGGTTGTGCTGACCCCTGCGAATTCCCCAAATGTGGGAATCTCGACTGCATAATTTCTGGTAGTGGGGGACTGCGTTCGCGCTCTCCCCTGATCTTTTGGTTAAAAGTAGAGTTATACAGAAATATACACTGCTATAAGGTAGTTATATTATGATGTGTGGGAACTATTTCATTTGAAATAAAAATTCATCTTTATTTTTACAAGGTGTGAATCAAGTATGTATAACTGCATACGGGAGATCTCCAAATGAGGGCAGGAACTCCAAAAAAGGGGGCAGAACCTTGAAAATTGGGCGGGGTCTTGTCACGCAAAGACTTTTACCATTGGCTCTGGCTTCAATTGTTATTGACTTGCATTTAAAAATAAATCTTTATGAATTAAACATTGCAAATCGCTGTCCAAAGCCACGCCTCCCGAACGCATCAATGCACACGGACTAGATTACCAGAGATAGCATTACAATACATTGTAACACCCATTTGAAATGTTCAACATCCCAGATAGGAAAACTGAGTGGTGTGAAGATGGTGGGAGTTTAATAAAATTCCTCACACGTCAGTACACTCGTCCACATATATGGGGATCGAGCGAGGGGAAAAATGTACGCAAGCATGCATCTAACTCAGAAACACAGAAAGGAAATAAATAAAGAGAGACAGATGACCATAGAGCGAGTCACCTCTCCACCATACAGACACAGGTTATGCACATGCGCAATTGTCAGTCTGCCACAAAACTACCTCTAGCGGCTGTTCATCATCATGTCATTAACTGTAAGAACATTTTATTGTACAGTTAGTAAAAGTTTTACAGTATCAGGAAGGAAGATCAGGTTGTTGACATGCACAGCGTACATGAACGCGCTGATGCTGTATCCTGTCTGCACAAACAGTGTGCGCAGACATATGTAAATACATCTTTGACAGGCTGGTAGGAAAGCCAATCCACAGAATATATAAATATATATACATACATTTTAGACCACTTAACTTAATGATTGCTATCAGGATGTGAAGAGAATTTCAATCAGCATAACAAAATGTTTCTAAAGACAATCACCTATTGCACCTTTAATATAGCGTAGAACTATGGTAAAACTACTTGTAAAATCTGTTTACCTTAGCCATCTTTCTTGCATTATATAACAAAGGGTAGAGTTGAAATATGAGAGGGCACTTTCCCCAATTTTTTTCTCCTGAAGGTTTGCATGCTTGTACCTTAAGAGGTATTAAAGATATCTTAATGATATCTTAATATCATTTTATATTTTGGTTCTTATCAAACTTGTTTTTTGGTATCTTAATTTTTAGGGCCCTGTGTGGTTCAGCTCCAGAGATAATAGAATATGGCAGTGGTGGAGGATGAAGGGTTCAGGGGTCTCATCCATTTTCTGGATCCTACCTACGCACTACCAAGCAGGAAGGTGTGTATGAAAAAACAGGGTAATTTAACAATTTACACTGACAGTATTTTTATGTATAACCTTTCATTTACATTTATTTTATTGTTGCACTCTTAGGCTTTGAATAATAATACGATGGCATCAAAATGTGAGGAAGCCAAGACCAAGGCCAGGGCTAAAATGGAAAATGTCAAGATGTTTTTTTTTTTTTTTTTTTTTTTTGACCTCCGATATGTGGACAACATGGATTATTCATACCTTTCCATAACCTGCCACTACATTGATGAAAATGATAAGCTTGTCTTTTTGGGGATAGAAAAGTTTCCAAACAGCCACACAGCTGAAAATATACCTCTTGTAAAAGACAAGGTTATGGAGAAATGGGAAATCAAGCCAAAAAATCCATCGAGTCAAAAGCCTTATCACAGATGCTGCAGCAAATATGATTACATACAATGATAAAAATGATGATGACTTGCACTTTGAGTTGATTTTCAGGATAGGAATCCTGAGTTCAGCATCACCCACAGTCACTCTCTGCTGCACATGCATGGTACATTTTGGTGATCTGATGCTTCAATGGTGACCACAGCCTTTCTGCCACAACCAGGAAGAAGCCACAGCTATTTAATTAGGCAGGACATCAGTCGGTTCTTTCTGGAGACAACAAAATGATTGGCTGAGCAACACTTACTGAACTTCACTTCTGCACCAAAGATGAATCTCCATTTGTGCGGCCAAGCAGAGCATTACCCCATTGTGCCGAGTCAAGGCTATCGAACCTCTGGATCATGGAGGTCAGGCTTGTTCCAGATACTGATCACCCTCTGTCTGGTTGAATCACTTATTGCAAGCTTTCCCTCCTCCACGGCAGTCTCAACAAGGACATTGCTCAGCTCTTCTACATGTTGGTACCCAGGGAGATGATTTAGCCCACACATATTCCACCACGGGGATCCGCCTCCACCTGGTCAGTGAGGCACATATTGTTTCTCAGTGTCAGACGGTCACCCTCACTTAAAGAGTTGTAGCTAGTACATCCTCCTCCTCCTCCTCTGCCAAGGCAACTGAAAACTCATCATCCTCATCTGCTCAAAATGTCTCTCTGGTCTGAGCATAATGGCCAGGAACACTGAAAAGCTCTGATGACTGAGAGAACAGATATTCCAAAACTATTCGCTCATCAACAGCAGGAACTGGATGCCTGTAGTTTGTCTCCTCAATGCCTGTGCCAGCCAGCAGATACACCTGGAAGGGTAGAGTGGGGCCCTAGGATAATGTTGGGCAGAAAAGAATGAAAGCCTTTCTCCCTCTCACCATGCTGTATCGTGGAAGGCACACACCATTAAGGGTCACATACTTTATGATGGTGTATATGTTCCACCCTGGTGGATCCTGGATGCATTCAAGGTGCTTCTGTTCGTTCTCCCAGATGTGGTCGATGGTCACAGCATCGTTGAACAGATGCACATTCATTTTGCAGATGCTTTTATCCACAGCGGCTTGGTCTAATGACTTAGTAAAGTCTAATGCAGTACATGTATCAAAGGTGTTTGTCCTACATTACAATATATACGATGACCTACATTACATTAGTGTAAATACTTTATCTAAATTCATTAAAATCATCCACAATGTTTTCATCTTTACAACTTTTTTTCAAAAGTCTCAAAAACGTTCAAAAGTTTTTTTTTTTTTTTTTAATAGCCTGTATTTTATGTTATCGCCAGGATGCACATATCAGTGTTGTATCCATTATTATAAGGATACAACAAGCACTGTAACATGATTGATATGCAGACGTTGCACTGCAAATAGCTAATTAATAAGATGTGAGCCAAAATTAGATTAGATTAATGTTGCTGCATTTTGTTTATTTAGGTATTATATTATTCTACAAACATTTTCAATAATAATAAAAAAAAACAACCATTAAATTTATATTAAGTGTTTTAGTAGGCCTATAACTTTTATACTCTGTCATGGCACAGAGAGTGAGAACGAAAAATAATATTTGATTCGTGAACAAATTATTGAGAACTATCAGAGGAAAAAAATACAGCCCATTTTTTTCATAAAGAACAAACAAAATTGTAATTAGCAGATTTTTATTTCCAAAATGAATCAAACAAATAAAAAAATAAACATAACTTACATCCTAAAACTTTCATTGAAACTACGCCATTGTTGCTTAAAGTTTGAATACACTTACTAGTTTAAAATCACAGTATAATATTATTTGTGTAAGCCTATGAAACGCACCTATAACTCATAAATACAGTTTAATTTACATTAAATACTAGCTTCAATACCAGTCCCTATACCACGCATACGTGTCAGACATCCAGTACGTATTGGATCTGATCCAGCTACGTCATCGTGCTACAGGCTGCAGCGAGGACAGACTCGTGGAGAGGGCGGATATAAACAGGGCATACTTCAGGTGGTGATCCATCCGCAGGGCCACATCAAATCGAGGGACCAAATGAAAGATGTCGAGCCGTACCAGCATACCCCTGTATGTCCACTCACTGAAGAGCTGTTTCACAGAAGACAGTAGACTCTGCAGCAGCCACGGTCCACGTACATGAGTTCGAGAGGTGCCTCTTTGTCAAGAATGTACCGCCTGAAGCACCTGATTTGGTGGTGATGTCCTTCTCATTGATCACCAGCCATTGCTTCACAGAGCAGTACGCCTCCTGTGCCATTTTTCTCTCATGATCAGTCCCAGCTTGCAGGTCAGGCTGGAGTCTTGTGGAGGCTGTACCACTGCCACATCTCCAGGAATGTAAATGACCTGAAGCAGCCCTGCCCATATATGGTCCTGTCCACATTGACCTCGAGGTGACAGGAGACTTGTGGAAACAGCTGCGCATACCTCAGCAGTCCTTCACACACTTGTCAGGGCTAGCTTTTCTTTTGGGATGGCTTTCTTTATGTGCAGATCAAACAGACTAAAATATCACAAGGAAATTAATTTATAAACAAACAAGTTATGAAAATGTTGATTTAGTGCAACATACAGTACTTACTACTTAATGTAGCCAACATCGTTCTCCACCAGCCATTTAAAACTTTGGCCGTTGTTTTTGCCAAAGGTCAGAATAAGCTGGCCAAGGTACTGCACCACTGATGGAGTTGAGGTAATGGGCTGACATATCTTTTTAGCTGAAGACATAGAAATTGTAACTACTTTAATGACAAGCCCAAAAAAGTCAGTGTAAAAATACGGTGGAAACAAATCGACATATTACCTTCTTCATAAGCCATCTTTTTTATCTTGGACAGTGTTCCTGACATAGCATGTGTTGTGAGATGCCAGTGCCTTGGCCTCCTTTGAAGCCTTAAGAAGGCATTGTTGCCTTTTTTGTGGCATGCTTGTATAAAATGTGCACGGTGCACAACAGTGGATCCATATCTAACACACCTGTAGGAAACTGTTTTTTATAATCATCATAATGATACACGCACACACAGGAAGAAAATTCTTACCATGGCAAATACAGGAGCTCTTGATGAGTTGAGCAGTTGTACAGTGGGCAAATTAGTGATTCGCTGATAGAATGACATGTTTTTAACTTTGTGTGAATAATATAACTCCACACAAACTCCAGATGACAGGTCGTCATTGATAAACATTCTGACAGGAGCGATAGCGTAATGTCCAGAGTGACCCTTCTGCATGAAGGAGCCTTTTTGCTTGGACCAAGGCAGTGGACTCATCTAGCAGTTGTGCAGGTGGGAGAGGAAAGGTTAGACTTCTCTCTGTATGCACAGGACACCTTCATTGCCATTAAGACGGCCTGCTGACGATCCGGTGGAGCACGTGGGTTCAAAACTTGGATCACTGAAGTCATCATGTCAAGGTATGCTGAAATTAAAATATACATATTGTTGACTCATACATATAGGACTTTGCAATTTACTAGACAGTTAGCAGTGTGTTCATTTCAGCATTCCAGTTCTTGATAAATGTAAGGTGAATGTAACAACTGATATTCATTAGCCTTATGAATGATAACACGCAGACATCCAGTTTTAAATCGTGCTACAGGCTGCAGCGAGGACAGACTTGCAGAGAGGGCAGACTTAAACAGGGATACTTGGGTCTGCTGCAATCAAATCACTAAGACAGGTAAATCTATTATCATTCAGTCTGGAAAAAAAATGATTTTTCCCCTTTCTCCCCCCCTTGAAGTTTGCATGTTTGTAACTCAAGTAGTATTAAAGATACCTTAATATCCTTTTATATTTCGGTTATTATCAAACTTTTTTGGTATCTTCATTTTTAGGGCCCTGTGTGGTTCGGTTCCAGAGATATTAGGATATGGCAGTGGTGGAGAATAAAGGGTTCATGGGTCTTATCCATTTTCTGGATCCCACCTATGCACTACCAAGCAGGTAATTGTAAGTATGAATAAACAGGCCAATTTAACATTTTACACTGGACAATATTTTTATGTATAACCTTTCTTGCATTTATGTCATTGTTGCACTTTTTAGGCTTTGAATAATATGGTGGCCTCAAAATACAAGGAAGCTAAGAGCAAGGCCAAGGCTAATATGGAAAACGTCAAGGCTTTTCAAGTCTTTTTAACCTCTGATATTTGGACAACATGTATGCATACCTTGTCACAACCTGCCAGATGTAGCAGGAAATGTGCAGATTTGCCCCCGAATTTATCAGTGAGGTGGATACGTGGTGAAACAGTACTTTTCAGATGCCTCAACACCTGTTTGATGAAAGGCAAGCTGTGGGGGCATCCCTACCCTCTCTCAGGACAGACACCACTCCACTTCTTCCACACAAGTACGAGGCCATAGAGAAAAGTCATCCGTGTGCTTTCACCATTCAGGCTGTAGTAAAACAAAGGAGAAATGTGTCCTAGGTTCAAAAGTCATTCCATTGATGAAAATGATCATTGTTTATTGGGAAAACAAATCAAGTATTTGAACATTTATTCATCTGTAAATGGTTATAAACTGGCTGACAGTTTTCCTTTGCAACAAAACAAAAGGTGGTTCATATTGCTTGTGTTACCAAGACAAATTTATTTGTTGACCATGGACATTTAAAAAAAAAAAAAAAATTACCTGTACCAGGAATGCCATGTTGTCCTTGTTGTAGGCAAAGACCGAGAGGGTAGAGTAGGGTGCCCTTTGGGCCTTATCAAATCAATGGATTCAATTCAGTCGAAGACATTGAGCTGTACCAACATATACAGACTGTCCACTCACTGAAGAGCCGTCCGGCTGAAGACACCCCATGGACATGACAGTAGACATGGTCCAAAGACATGGTCCAAATACATGAGTTCGCCTCACCAGATTTTCTTTACCTCTCAATGAGGCATTCAGTCATCAGCCACATTTTGCCCTGTGATTCCTCACAGGTCAGGGCCGTTATGAGGATCTGACCCAGCTCGTTGGCCACATTGGTGCTCCATTCTGCAGTGCTTTTTCCATCTCCAGGAAGTTTCCTACAGATCTGACAATAAATACAAAACAAAGAGAGTCAAATATTTATACCAGTTTTAATTTTTCACAGTATTGCCTCAGTTTAATCGTGTTATTTTTGCGTTTGTAAGACTGTTAAATTTACCATCTTGGAGTTGTACTTTAAGACTTTGCTAAAAGTGGACATGATCTATGTTTGGTAGTCCTCAATGTTTTCAGCTTTAGCAATAAGAAAGGCTTTCCTCAGCAGCGTTGGGGATGGCAGGACCTCAGTCAGCATGGAGTACCTGCTAGACATGTGGCAGATCTGTCTCACCATTTTGGAATATCCACAATGGTACAGAAAAGCATTCTGACTGATACGTGCTGGCCAGTCAGACATTGGACAGTGAAGGCTGTAACACCACACTCCAACTGGTCTCCAGAAAAAAAAACAGAGCTATTGAAAAAAAAAAAAGTCTACGGAGGCGACTTTCCCTTTCACCACTCCTGGAAATTCAAGAGGTTGGAACCACATCCTATCATCCTTCAAGTCTTTCCTCCACCTTGTGTTGCCATGTTTGTCTCGATAAGACATTGCCCTCTGAAAGAGTCCCCTTTATTCATCCTCCTTTAGCCATATGATGTCTGCTTTGGGAGCCCATTAGGACCAGACTCTTAATGTTTTGTGCCAACTCTCAAATGTCACCTGGTAGAATACAATGACAAAACCTTATGTAACAACCACTGAGTACTTAGACCTAAACAGTTTTCTTATCTAACAACCACAGGAGTACTCAGACTTCAACAGTTACCTTAGGATGTGCAGTGTCGGCTGTTGATGTTGCATTTCCCAGACATGGCTGAAGTCCTGCACCAGTCACATCAGCACCAGCCACACATCCAGCCATCTCATCAGCATCAGTCATATCACATGTCCTCCCATGTCCAACAGCAGGAGCTGATGCAGGAGTCTGAAGTTGTACCACATTCTTGTCCACACCACGCCTGTAAAGTGTCTCAATCACTATGCCAACAGAGGCTATTGCTACTAATTTAAGGCAAGCGGACGCTTTTCAGTTTACTTATCTGTATGTGTGAGAATATTAGGTAACATAGCTTGGTGAGCCTCACTGAGTTAGCATCCCATGCCAACCAACAACTCACCTTGCCACCTTCACCTCTCCTGTTTGCTTTGGTACACTGTCCATAGCACTGGACCTCCTATCATGAAAGATCTATCATCTTGCAATATAATTTTGATATAGCATGTAATATATTTTTTTAAAATATATATTCATTGAAGGGTAACCCTAATTTCTAAAGTTCTCAAATGTGTGTACTGCATGGGCAAAATATTTGTAAGGTGTGCTTTTTGGATACAGCAATAATAACCTACAGCTGTTGTAGTGCAATGTGAGCGTCAAGAGTTGTGTCCAGTGCAGACACAGTGTTATGTATAAATATCTGTGTTGCATTTACTATCCTGTAAAATAAAATAAACACAATTCCATCCCTATTCCTGTGCCCCTGTTACAACACATTAAAAGGAATACAAGCTAAATATATATATTTTCTTTAAAGGTAACTGCATCTGCTATGCAGTCTCTAACTCTTGCTGACACAAAATATCAGTATCTGTCATTAAACCCTAAGGTGTATGCAGCCACCAACAGACAGCTTTGTGCCTTCTGTGTCAAGTTACTTGGACTACTGCTACAAAATCACCTGTCCTCTCCTTCTGAGCTGAATATTGGCTGTAGAGTTCCCATATCTCCTGAACAATATGGTTGTCAAATCCTTTGTCCAAAGATACAGTGGTGAATGGTGGCCTCCAGGAGAACAGATAATTGAGGGAAGCTGTCTGCATACTCTGCCAGCAGGATAGTCCTTTGTCCAAGACAAAGTGGCATATGCTTACTACTACAGGTTGCCCACATCATTTGCCACAAACTATTGAAACTAGGCATTGACATATTGGCCATATTGCGTGTTGCCACCTCAAGGTAAACTTTACTTAAAACACCATGTTGATAATAAACATATTGTTGACTCATTATTAGGATTACATTTTTTATATTTCGGTTACATTACCGACAATTAGCAACGTATTGCTTTCAGCTAGCAATTTAGGCTTAAAGGAGAAGTTCACTTCCAGAACAACAATTTACAAATGTACTCACCCCCTTGTAATCTAAGATGTTCATGTCTTTCTGTCTTCAGTCGTAAAGAAATTATGGTTTTAGAGGAAAGCATTTCAGGATTTTTCTTCATATAATGGACTTGATTGGTGCCCCGATTTTGAACTTAAAATGTAGTTTAAATGCAGCTTCAAAAGGCTCTAAACGTTCCCAGCCGAGGAAGAAGGGTCTTATCTAGCGAAACGATCGGCCATTTTTTTCGAAAAATAACAAATTGTATACTTTAAGCACAAAAGCTTGTCTAGCACAGGCATTTGGATTCGCGTTCCTGAACAATTCGTTCATTTTGAACGAATCTTTAATGTGACTCGGGAAGAACGAGTCGTCTCAGGGAGTGATTCGTTCAGTCGCGCATGCGCAACATCCTATTAGGTTCTGTACTGGAATTAGTTCACCCGTTTTGAGTCTTCGGGTTTTTCGAGTCGTTGATCTTATGGGGCTGTCACGTGATGAACGAACAACTCGAACCCGAAGACTCCAGAGATGAGCTAATCAATTCTTTTTCCGGCTCACTATGCATTGGTTGAGCTTATGGAGCCGTCACGTGATGAACAAACGACTCAACCCCGAAAACTTGTCAGATAAGAGGTGAGGTGAGCTAATCATAGACTAAAGACCCAGGTAAACAATGAATTAGTCTTTTATGTTTCTTATAGCATTACAGATTTGTCTTGTTTGTAGTGTGATCAATGTTTGTGTAAGCAGTAGATGTGTTAGGGAAGTAACACGTAACATTTTAATTATATTTTGCTAAAATGAACGAAATGACTCGAAAAAAGATTCGTTCATTATGCTGAACGAGACTCAGGTCCGAGTCGGTAAAATGATCCGAACTTCCCATCACTACTACGAATCACTTCTCAGCTCACCGTCTGTGTACTCCGGTTCAGAAAGGTAGAGTATGGCGAAAAACTCTTATTTTCTCCTACAACTTCAGAATCGTCCGATGTCGTTGTACCTTTTTGTTTGTAAACAGCGTTTGACTTACTTGCACTTTGTTAGTTTTTGCGCGTTCGCTTTGTAAACACTGGGTCTGTAGTTCCGCGTGACCTTTTGATGTCATTCAATAGTATGTGAACGCGCATCGCAGAGCCTGTGCTACACGAGCTTTTGTACTTAAAAAGTATACACATTTTTATTTTCGAAAAAAAATAACTGATAGTTTAGCTAGAGCAGACCCTTCTTCCTCGGCTGGGATCGTTTAGAGCCCTTTGAAGCTGCATTTAAATTACATTTTGGAAGTTCAAAATCGGGGCACCAATCAAGTCCACTATATGAAGAAAAATCCTGAAATGTTTTTCTCAAAAAACATATTTTTTTTTACAACTGAAGACCGAAAGACATGAACATCTTGGATTACAAGGGGATGAGTAAATTATTTGTGAATTGTTGTGGAAGCGGACTTCTCCTTTTAGGGGTGGAAGTAACATTTGATATTCCTGAGCAAAGCCTTATTAATGATAACATGCAGACTCCAATGAAGGTCTTTTTGTGCTCTTCAGAGAAGATGATGATTACTCAATCACAATAGATTTAATAATACAAATATAAACTTGAATGTATGCTATCGAGGCATCTCAGGAGCGGTGCTGCCTGTATAAGTTGAAATACTTACTTGATTAGGTTTATTAAAAACGTCTTGTGCAAGACGCTGCAAAAGACGCAAGCACAGTGGTCCTCCAGTCCACATCCGTCTAGAGTAGGGGTGGTGAACGTCGGTCCTGGAGAGCCGCAGCCCTGCATAGTTTTGCTTCAGCCCTAATCAAATGCACCTGAACAAGCTAATCAATGTCTGAAGGGTTACTAGAAAGCAACAGGCAGGTGAGTTTATTTAGGGTTGGAGCTGTACTTTGCAGGCTCTCCAGGACCGGAGTTCGCCACCCCTGGTCTAGAGCAAGGTTTCTCAGCTCTGGCCCTCAAAATTCACTTTTTCTGCAGAGTTAAGCTCCAGCCCTAATCAAACACACCTGAATAAAGTATAAAGAAAATTACAGGCAGGTGAGTTTGATCAAGGTTGGAGCTAAACTCTGGAAGGGCAAGAGAGAGCCGAGAATCTCTGGCCTAGTGCGTATTTACATAGAAAACAATGGAAAGGCATAATGCTTTTTGTGCAGCAGCATGTCTAAATACTCACATTGAGTTCTGTACATGTGATAGCTTGGCTCCAACTTGAGTTAGATTGTTTGTATGTTTCTTTTATATAGTGTAGCCCTGGCCCGGGCTGAATGACTTTCTAAACAACTTTATTATATAGATAGATCAGTGGTTCTAACACTAGAGGGCGCTGTGTTTTCTTTTTTCTTTTAATCGCAAGCTGAGGTGTTTTTCTGTCTTCAGTAGAAGTGTCATTCATTCTAAATAGTTGGGTTTTTTTTTTTTTTAATTTGGAGTGATTACTTATTTTCCATAAATTGTAGTTACGCAGCTTGGTTGTGTTTGTCCCGGATGTAGACACTGACAAACCATTTCTAGTATCTCTTTTGACACCCTGGCTTTTTGTCTTCGAGTACTTTTTATTTTATCAAAAGAAATATAGTGCAAAATTAGGAGAGCAGACCATTTCTGTGAAATTGCAGTATTTAATAATTTGTATTTAATGAAACATATTTGACATACACAACACTGTACATGTTATAAGAAAAAATAAAATATTTTTGACAATTTCTTTAGAAAAAATGTGCTATTTCATAAGGCAAATAGTATGTTATACAAAGAGTACATGTTTTTATTTTTTTTTTTGACTACTTGAATTTGATTATTTTATAAATGTCACATACTGAAATTGACTAATTTAAATTGATTTTGTATAACAGCTGCATTAAATATACACCATCAGAAATTGATGAATATAGTATATCTGTCTATAAAATATGCAAATCAGTGAACAGGAATTCCTTTCTTCTCTTTGTCGTACAGATTTAAATATCTTTATGTGGGGATATTTTGGTCTATAATGTGTAGTGTGTTCTTTCACAACATTCCGTATCTCCAGTACAGCAGAAGTTTAGTCCTTTCCCTCTACACCCACACCTTCCCCTTCTCCCTTCTCCTTTCCCAGATCGCTGTCCACAGCAGCCCCCTGTCAAGCCACGGTGCTGGGTAGCTGGAAGGTTTTTGTAGACGGCACGGCTGTAAGGAATAAAACACAGACCCAGCTGAAGGTGACGAGCAAGCCGGCAGTACGCAGCCAAGGCCAGAACCAGGAGTGGAGTCACTAGCAAGAAACCCACAACCAGCAGAGCCACACAGCCGCCATCAGTGAGTAGATCCGAACAGTATGGTAAAGAACCGTGTGGGCGCACCTGAAAAGAAAGACATTTGACTAGTGTGGGGTAAAGGATGAGTGGTGGAATGCATGTAGGCATAGCTGAGGAGGGTCAAAGAGAAATTAAGTGTCCCTGGAGGAATGCATCTCTGAGGTGTGGACAGACAAAGAACAGACCCACTGGACAGGAATGTCTGCTAACAGCATATATGCTTGTTTTCATTAGTGAATTAATCCAAGTGACTTTTCTTTCTAAGTGTATTTTTTTTCTTTATATATTTTTGTTGGTCTAATTCACTAAAATATATATATATATTTTTTTGCAAAAATATTGCTAAAATTTGCAAACATTAATATTAGAAGTGCAGCTGTCATTGTGACATTGTTTGAAATATATATGATAAACTTTGAAAGATTTGTTTTCCTCCCTTTGAGCTGCTCTGTGCCTGATCACTACCAGAATATAAATCTTGCATATTAATGCCTGGATTCTGCACCAGCCTGCCTGAAGCTGCAACAATATTATATGGACAGATTTTAAATATACATTATAATTCATTTTAGTTCTTTTAGTTAAGTGGTGTTGCAGATAATGGAAAGGACTGAAAGATAAAAGACCCCCACATTCCTCATCTATCCCCCTGTGAACTGGAGGAAAGGAAAGTAATGGGCAGGAAAAAAGGGCGACTGAGTAAACAGAGAGTAGGAGGGAGAAAACTGATAAAGACCATCTGCAATTTGAGCTGCGCTTTCTCACTCTGACAGGTTTCTTCACTCATGGAAATGCTTGTAAAAATCACACCTACAAACAAAGCATTCATTAGAGATCCAGTGACCATTAAATGACATTGTGACAACTGCATCTGTGAAAAGCAAACATTTATTATTATTTTATTGTGTGCATTTGACTGTTTAGAAATTAAATTTCATAATTATTATCAATATGTATTTTTTAAATATTACTTTATTAATTTATTCACTGTAGAAATAATTATGGATAGAAGACTCATATTTTAGCTGGAAGCAACAGTTTGAAATTAAAAACACCTAAACATGGATTTATTACAAACAGTTAGTGTTTTGTTTCAGTGTTGGAGCCATGTGTATTTAATATTTATTGAGTTTTTATCAGCTGTTTGAACTTTCATTCCGACGGCACCCATTCACTGCAGATGATTCGTTGGTGAGCAGGTGATATTATGCTGAATTTCTCCAAATCTGCTCCGATAAATAAAACAAACTCATCTATATCTTGGATGCCCTGAGGGTGATTAAATTGTAAGCAAATTTAAATTTTTGGGTGAATTGTTATGCTGTAAGTAGTTTTAGAAAACACTTTGAAAAAGGATGATTGTAATGCAATAAAATGTAAATCTTCTCAAAGCTAGAAATCAGCCACAGTTCTGGGGGATTCCAGCTGTCTGTAGAACTGTTGTGTGTCCAGATAAGACTAGAGCTGAATGCAGTAGTTTCAGGGAACTGATGCTTTATAACCAGACCTATGTGGCATTGATGTTAACCATATGTTTAGAAAAGATCCACCTAGAGAGAAATGCACACTCATCACTTCAGTCTTTTAGATTTGGTCTTAAATTATGAAGATTTATTCATTAGTTGGAGTTAATGCTATGTTCATAAATGATCCCATTATGGCCTTGTCCACACTAATACATTTTCGTCTGAAAACATTTTTTTCTTTCCATGTTTGGCCTTCCGTCCACTCTGAGACGGCGTTTTTGTCAAGGAGAACGGAGTTTTTTTGAAAATGCTCTCCAAAGTGGATACATTTGAAAATGCAGTTTTTGCGTTGTAGTGTCGACTGTGAAAACTGAGGCTTTTGAAATCGGTGACGCAAATACCGGTAATTGTGCCTGTTATGTGCTATTCACTTTCACAGTGTTGCTAAAGATATTCACTTTGTACACTCCTCATATTACAGCCCTAAAAAGATGACACAAAATATACTTTCAGTTGCTGTCCTGCGGTAAAAATAAAGGCAGGTGAATTTTTGATCAACCATGAGTGAGCACGACATGGACGCGTCAGTGATGAGATATTTCCGTAAACAAAATGAGCCTGCCAAAAAAGTACGTGAAAACGTATGCCTTTTCAGTCTGTATCGTCAGGTTTTATGTTTCAGACATGAATGAGAAACCTTTGGAATGTGCTTGAAAACGCTAATGTGGACAGAGAGCGTTTTAAAACGAAAACTCAGTTTTAAAATGTATCCGGATGAATGTAGACGTTGCATGGGTCTATGTGTCTTGACAAAAACCTGAGTTGTTGACTGCTATTTTGAAATGACAGACTATTCACTCCATGGACTACCATGGTGGTCTGTTGCTTATTACAGATATTTGGGTTTACCTCTCTTTCATAGGTGTCACGTGGAACCTAATTGGTCGGAGTGGTCATTGATCTTGGAGGTCTGGTAATTGGAGAGGTCAGAAGAATTCAGCCTTTATTTATACACAGTGACCCTTACTGACCCATGGGCGCTGTGAAGATAACTCAGGCGGTTTTCTTATAGCCTGAAACGAGGGTCTGTATCTTACAGAAACTTAATTCTGTAGTAGAGTCTGAGAGAGAGTGTTTTGGTGGTACAGTGGAGAAGCAGCAGATCTACTCTTCTGTGGGTCAAAGTGCAAGAATGTTGAGGGCGGTCGCTACACAACTTTGTGAGAAAACGTTTTTTAAACTCCAGTAATCCACTCCTGTCCTGAAAACACTCGTCATCTGACGTCATCCTCCCAACTCCTGACCTGCCCCTGCTAATACTCCTGCGCTCAGACTGCTGAGAAATGCCCAAGATTAAGAGATTACTTGGTGAATCAAAGAGAAACAGAGGCCAAACTCCCATAAATCCCTAGAAGAGTATCTCTGAATCATGATTAGCTTTTATTCTGTGTCTTTTTCCCAGATTATAAAGGACATTCCGTTCACAGCAGGTCCCTGTTTGTCTCTGGGCCCAAATTTTCAATACGTTTTAAGCATAAATGGCTGTTTTTCAATAGATTTTATTGTTCCAAGATCTAAATATAAAAATTGTATAGCTTTTGCAGTGAATGCTCCATTATTATGCAATAGTCTTCCCACTGATATTAGATCTGCAAAATCTTCTCCCAGTTTCACAGAGCTTAAGGCTTAAGCCTAGTCCTAGACTAAAATGTAAGTCTGAGCTGTTTCAACTGAAAGAAACTTCCATTGACTGATCTTAAAATATATCTGTGCCTTTGTTTTGTCTTAAGATCCACACCAGTCATTTTTTTTCTAAGCATGTTTATAAAAATTACTTAAATCTCCTAATTGATCTATTGGCCTAATCCTTGCTTAGTCTAAGCCCTGTCTGTGAAATTGGGCCCTTAAATTTTATTTAAAAACTTTTTTTTGCATAGACTTGGTTTTATTACTTTTGAAGTTTTGTCATTATCTTTTAATTTATTGATTATTATTATTAACTCTTTCCACTTTCCAACTCCTTCCATACTAAATACTGGTTGTGTATCATATATTTAATATGCAGTATTGTATATTACATTGTATATTTATGATCTTTGGAACAATTTACTGAGTAAAGTTTGTGTGAAATTACTTTTTTTTTTTTTTAATGATTTCATCTTTTTACTTAAAAATCATCAACCAGGTTTATTTACTTAAATCATATACATTATTATAATAAATAATAATAATAATAATTATCAAATAAGGCATAAATGTCCTCTTCACATAAGAAGAAGAAAAAAAAATTGAGCTGCAAGTTTACTGTCGTATCCAAACTCATTTGCTTGCATCCTTAAAAAAACATTTTTATAAATTGTGTGTATTGCATGTTATTTTGTACGTTGCAACCAGTTTGCTGGATGTTTCCATGTTCTTACCGTTGAATGACAGATAAACCCGAACACCACCATGACAATAGCAGGGGTCAGGATGAGCCCGAAAACCAACCCGGCCAGACAGGCATTGATGGCTGCAATCACCAGATTCTGCGCTGTCACCAGCACCGAACACGCCCAGCAGTCCAGAGAGCCCCGGAGCTCCAGCGGCGCTTCACCTCCTGCAGCCTCCGCAGCGGAGTAAGGTGGCGGAACAACCACTCCAGACCCACCTACCGGGGTCCCGGCTGGCACAGTGGAGGCCAAGGAGTTTGTATGCTGGAGACTGGTGTGATTGTGATGGTGATGGTGATGATGGCTGTTGGTTGGGAGCTCTTCAGAGAGGTCGAGGGCCTGGTGATGAGCCCCCTTCTCCAGTGTGCCATTCATGCTCATTCTGATCTGATGATAACAGAGAATGAAGGACTTTACAAATTACTTTGAAATTGTGAAAGGATAGCACTCAGTAGATTTTGTAGTTTCAGTTGTAAGCCTAAACCACTTTGTTGGAGCTCTGGAAATTGTTGAAAGGGGTTCAAGAACAGTTATCCGTTGATGGGTTAACTTGAATTTTTAAAATCTTTTATGCTTTTAGATATTAAATCATACAAGCCTCATTTTGAAAGTGGCTACAGATGAGGCTTCAGTCCCCATCTTG
Source organism: Labeo rohita (assembly GCF_022985175.1). NCBI lineage: Eukaryota > Metazoa > Chordata > Actinopteri > Cypriniformes > Cyprinidae > Labeo > Labeo rohita. Next base: position 38,030,643 of record NC_066875.1, read on the forward strand.
AACCTCAGTTCTCCTAAAGTCTGAGATTAAACTGCTGTCAACACCCTGAAAATAGCAGTGGCTACACTAAGCCGTCTAAGGTTATTTCTCTCTCAATGGCCATCAGAATCATGTTCAAAATCCTAGAAAATACATTAAATTAAATATTGTCAGTTGTGAATGCAGTCATAGGTGACTTTGATATCTGCTTTGGACAGTTCACAAACTGCTTTGTAAAAGTTCAGCTTCTAAAAGTTCTAAATCGCTTAGCGCCAGGAAACGAGGTTTGTGATCTTTTAATTAGGCCTTTTATCAAAGACTGATTGTTATCTGAAAGTTGCAGCGGAAACTAATTGGTATTTGAGTGTGTTTGGAACAACATGGGCGATACGATCAAGTGATGAAGAATGAGAGGCCCTGACATTGCAGTAACCATCACCTCTGGGGATTTTATCACTTTTATCTTAATTGTTATTATTTTTCAATCATTTATGGGTGAATCTCACAAAGAACACATCTAGTTTGAATTTCACCCCAAATAACAAAATAAATTATATTTTTAGTAGTGCTGGACAACGTTTAATTGCTATTAATGACGTCCAAAATAAATGTTTTTGTTTATATTATTTTTTTATATATATATGTGTGTGTGTGTGTGTGTATATATATATATATATATATATATATATATTTATAAATATATAAATATAAACAAAAACATTTATTTTGGACGTCATTAATAGTGTGTGTACTGTTATTATGCATATGTAAAGACACACACATGCAGAATATATATTGAAAATATTTACATGTATATATTTATATTAATATAATATAAAAATATATACCTACATTTAACATATAAACATACAATTTTTCCTAAATATATACATGCATGCGTGTGTATTTATGTGACCATGGACCACCAAACCAGTCATAACGGTCAATTTTTTTTTTAAATTGACATTTCTACATCATTTGAAAGCTGATAATAAATAAGCTTTCCATTGATGGTATGGTTTGTTAGGATATGACAATATTTGGCCAAGATACAAGTATTGCGCAAAAAAATAAATAAATATTGAGAAAATCGCCTTTAATGTTGTGCAAATGAAGTTTTTATCAATGCATATAACTAATCAAAAATTAAGTTTTGATATATTAACAGTAGGAAATTTACAAAATATTTTAATAAAAAAATCCTAATGATTTTTGGCTTAAAAGAAAAATTGATAATTTTGACCCATACAATGTATTATTGGCTATCGCTACAAATATACCTGTGCTACTTATGACTGGTTTTGTGGTCCATGGTCACATATAGACATAATAAATATACACAGTACACACACATATATTGTGTACTCAAAAACTTATTGGATTTGATTAATTATGATTAATCGTTGCCCAGCACTCATTTTTAGTAAAGGAAATGAAGCTCAACTAGAGGGTTAATTTAAGGTATTGATGATTAATCACCCTCCACCAATCACTGTAATGATTCAGTTTTAAATATGTTTGTAATTTTTATTTAGCATAAATCTTTATTGTAAAACTACGAGAGCCACCCTTTCAGGATACAGTGATTGTTAGAAAAATAAATCCCTTAATGATGTATTTATAGTACTTTTACTTCAGCTTTTTTCCCCACTGCTTAAACGGTTAGCACTCCAAAACAATAGACCGAGGTCAAACTACGTAAATACAGTCATACAGTCCTATACACAAATCATCTAAAAATGGATACAGGATGGTCTACAAGTCTCACACACACATGCACTCTCACCCTTAAACACTAGATCCTGAATATGCCATCAATGATGCATGATGAGGGAGATGTGCACATTTGTGCGCTTGCTGACTGTTGTGTTGCCTTCCTGTCTTTGTATTCTGTTTGTTAGCGCGTATATGGCAGGTGACTCGACATATAACAAACACTAGATCACCACTCACAGGAAATGTGAACACAAGCTCACACCATGCCAAACCTGAATAACCCAGACCACTCCACCCGCGAACTCTGTTTCCATGTTTCTGAGAATCAAACAATTGAAAATTAACTTCGGGACTATTATCTAGATGCAACCATTTTTAAGCATGTATAAAGCTGAAAATAGCTTACTATAAACCCATCCATAAAAAGCAACTTAACAGTTGTATAGGTGCGTTTTGGAAAGGTTTAACTTCTCCATTTGCATTAGGAGGTCTGATATTGCTTCAGTTCTTCACGTCTTATTTAAATTGATTCATGACATTTTTTTGACCAACATATGTGACCCTGGACCACAAAACCAGTAGTAAGTAGTATGGGTATGTTTGTAGCGATAGCCAAAAATACATTGTATGGGTCAAAATGATTGATTTCTCTTTTATGCCAAAAATCATTAGGATATTAAGTAAAGATCATATTCCATTAAGATATTTTGTAATTTTCCTACCCTAAATATGTCAAAACTTAATTTTTGATTAGTAATACGCATTGCTAAGAACTTCATTTGGACAACTTAAGGCGATTTTCTCAATATTTCGAGTTTTAAAATCCACAGATTGCAGATTTTCAAATAGTTGTATCTCAGCCAATTATTATCCTATCCTAACAAACCATATATCAATAGAAGGCTTATTTTTTATTTTAAATGATGCAACCTTACATTACTTCACTGTTAAGCAGTTCTTCATTAGTGCAGTTATTGCTGAGTTAACGGTTATGTGAATTAATGTTAAAAGAGTGATCAAGCAGATACATGTATCAGTGTAAATTCCAAACATTCTCATTCTGTAGACTCTGATAGGTCAGTCTCACATGCATCTTATCAAGCCCTCCACACCCTCCACTCACCCGATGGTGTGACTCCAGTAGTCCTCTTCTTTTTGATGCCTTTGTCTAACACAACGTGCACTCCTTTTATTTTCAAGTTTTGTTTGGAATTCCTTGTTCAAAAAGTTCTAGAATTTTTCAAATTCTAAAAATGATTGATCGTTGTTCACATTTCTTGTGCTCCTGAAGTGTAGTTGGTTTTGGCTTAGATTTGCTGTATATTGTCCACTGGCTCTCTCTCTCTGTGAGGCAGACTGAGATATGGATGTGTCCTGCCTGGCAGTTATAGCAGTGCCTCATGCCCCCCTCCCCTTTTCCCTTACCCTTCTTGCTTGGTCTTTCCTCACTCTTTGTGTGGGGGAAGGAATGTTTATTTGAAGAGCCAAAGTGAGGACTTTAATTACTCCTGATGGATAGAGAGGACATGACATACCGTAAACTGCTCTGACCACATGGTGGCGAGTGTTTGTTTTCCTGTAATCATGTATTGGTTTGGTTGATATTACCATGTCTACGTGATCTACGTATGAACCCATGTTATCCATCATCCTCCACCCATAATGCAATTATGCAACGATGGCTGGTCTTTTAGGGGACATTGCGGAGATAACAGCAAGCCAACGTGCGCAATTTTGATTTTTCTATGCAAACTTTTACGTGAGGCTGTTCACGCGGCTTTTTGAATTAGGAACATTATCAGGAAGTGGTTAGGAATGTAATTAGACATCAAAAGAACCATGTTCTCTTTCTGTTTGTCACAATCAAAGCAAATGTCACAGGTTTTAATACTTAATCTAGAGTAGTTGTAGTATTGTAGTGTGTGGTAGTAGTGTGGTAGTAGTTGTTGTAGAGTAGTTGTAATGTGGAATTACAGTAGCAGTGTAAACACTGCATGTATTGTGACAACACTTCACAGTGCAGTCACATTGGGGATAAAAAATTGATTGGATTCTGGATTTAATCTGTCATATATATAAAAGGAAAAAAAAAATACACAATGGGATACATTTTTATCGTTCTTCAGCAGCTTTAAATTGTATTTATTTCAGTGATGCAAAGCTGAATTTTCAGCATTGCTATTTCAGTCTTCAGTGTCACATGATCCTTCAGAAATCATTCAAATACACTACCAGTGAAAAGTTTTTGAACAGTAATTTTTAATGTTTTTTTTTAAGAAGTCTGTTCTGTTCACCAAGCCTGCATTTATTTGATCCAAAGTATAGCAAAAACTATAAAATAAGAAAGTTAACTATAAAACTATAAAAAAAGTTTTCATCATCATTGCTCCAGGATTCAGTGTCACATAATCCTTCATAAATCATCCTAATATGCTGATTTGCTGTTCAAGAAACATTATAATTGTTGTTGTTGTTATTATTATTATTTTCAATATTAAAAACAGTTCAGTAAATTTTTTCAGGATTCTTTGATGAATAGAAAGATTAAAAAAAATAGCATTTATCTGAAATAAAAAGCTTTTGTAACATTTTGTAACAGCGCTTTTTAAGAAATCATAAAAATTAATACTTGTATTTAGCAAGGATGCTTTAAATTTATCAAAAGTGATGATAAAGACATTTGTAATGTAATAAAAGATTTCTATTCAGATAAATGCTGTTCTCCTAAACTTTCTATCCATCAAAGAAACCTGACAAATTCTACTCTGCTGTTTTCAACATTATAATAATAATAAATGTTTTTTGAGCAGCAAATGAGAATATTAGAATTATTTATTAGAATTATTTATGAAGGATCATGCGAAGAGTTATTATGCTAAAAAATTCAACATTGAAATCACAGGAATATTATTATAGTGTATATTGTTACAAAAAATATTCTATTTTAAATACGTGCTGTTCTTTTTAACGTTTTATTCATCAAAGAATCCTGGAAAAAGTATCACAGGTTCCAAAAATAAAATATTAGGCAGCACAGCTGTTTCCAACACTGATAATAAATCAGCATATTAGAATGATTTCTGAAGGATCATGTGACACTGAAGAGTGATGATGCTGAAAATGTGGCTTTGGATCACAGGAATAAATTTTATTTTAAAGTATATTAAAATAAAAAAAACCACTATTTTAAATTGCAATAATATTTCACAATATTGCTGTTTTTTCTGTATTTTTAATGAAATAAACAGCCTTAATGAGCAGAAAAGACTTAAATCTTACTGATCCAAAACTTTGAACTGCAGTGTATATAAGAGCTGGGTAGAATACTTGAAAATTGTAATCCGTTACTGATTGAAAGTCACATGACACAAAAATTGCATTTAGTAACGTAATTCATTACATTAAAAATTTTAGGCAATATAATCAGACTACTTTTTGATTTTGACTTGTGTGAACTTGTTTATCCTTTTGATTTGAATAGGATTGTCTTGTACCATATTGATATAAAAACACGAAGAATAAGAAAATATATTCCATGTTTTGTTATTAAACATTACATTACTTCAGGGTTTACCAAAATAGGGCTTGTGAAGGAACTGAAGAGGTTTTAATGAAAAGTTAATAATGTTTGAAAGACAAAATCCTTCCGAAGACATAGTAATACATAAATAAATAACCAACTGAGTGATAATTCAAATAAAAAGTTAATAGTAGTTGCATTGTTGAAATGCTGAGAAAACACAATCTAGTGGTCAAATGTGTGGCATCTCAGTTTTCTGTTTAATTATAGCCTAATGACTAGTCGTTGTGTTAAAACTGTGTCACAAAACTGGAAGACTTTCTGAGTGTATTCAGAATGTACAACAGCAGTTGGCTATTTTAGAAAGGAACATTTAAAAAGAGGAACTGGGAAGAATCAATACATTATGAATAATTCATTTCTGTTGTGTGAATACGTAATCAAATCATCCTTAAAAGTTAAAGTTAAAGCTGAACATTTGACGTGACTGAGGCTGGTTTAGCGTCTTTTGATCAGGCTTCAGTTTCGAAGGCCACATAGGAAAAGAACAGAAAGTATTATAAACAACTGATGGCAAGGACAGATTGAGAGAGCAGAAAGAAGGATGGAGTTGAGCAGCATGGTTTCTCTTTCATGATGAAAAGAATATCTGAAATACAGTGGGAGTGGTTGCACATGGGAGGAATAGAGTAAACGCTGGGTTGCATAACTGATAAGAAATACGGACAGATCAATTAATGTCTGTCAGATAGAAAATCTCCCACTGCTTTCTAGAGTCAGTGTTTACTGTTTCCGTTCCCCTGGGGAGCGACCCCTGACCTCGCTCAAACGAGGGAGTTCAAGGCAGTTCAAATTAAAACATAAAACCTGTGCTAATACGCAGTACATATTAGCATTTAATAGGATGCAAACAAGAGAAGAGTAAAATAATTTTGTTGCCAAAAAGTTTTTATCCTCATCCTGCATATTTGCATTTTTTTTTTTTTTTTTGTATTTGTGGCAAGTGCTATTTTGAGTTTTGAGTTCGCTGCAGTGATAGACTTTGTATATTAAACAAGGATTTGGCCTTCTGAGTAGCGCAGAATTAACCAATGTGATAAAGGAAGGGTGAAAGAGCTTCCTGTACTTACAGGAAGTAGGAAATCCGCAGGCCTGTGCAACATTAACCTCTGAATGAACCTCCAATGTACTTCTTGAACTTTTTGCTTGAGGTCCTAGATGGTTTGTGTTGCTACTCCTAAGGCACTTTAGATAAAAGTTTCTGGGAGTATTATGATGGGAGAAAATGTATGCAATAACTGACCATGAATTATAATTTGTTGCCAGTTGGAATGAACTCTTTGCGGTGGATGCACGAGGCCGCTTGATGCATCTGATCATCACTTGAACCGCTGGAGCCGTTGTGTCCGGCCCACATGGGTGTTTTACTATGGAACGTTTCATGAAGCGACCGCTCTTGTGCCAAACATCAAAGATTAGTGATAGAGCTGATCACAAATGTAAACAAGCTCTGGCCTCTCTGAACCTGCGTCAGCAGAGAAGAACAGGAAAGAAGTTTGATATGGATGAACCTGACACAAAAATATGAGATGAATAAACAAGGATAAATACTCGACAGCAGATAACACAGTGTGCCTGGTACGGGTTGATGAAATGGCGGTATGATGACAAAACCGCAATAGTGTGTAAGAAAACATTTGCTAATTTTTTATTTATTTTTTTATAAAAAGTGTGATACACTTGAAAAATGTAAGCAAATTGATGATAAATATGAGACACACTGTTTTAATCACCAAGACTTTATTTTGTTTATAAAGAAGACATTTATTTATTAGGCTTCCATATCTTGACAAAGCCCCATTAAGTAATATTTTGAGATATGATATGTCTCATGTATTTTTTTTCCATTACTCATATAAATCTGCTATAAATCATTAAAAGATTAGTTCACAGAAATCAAGGTTTTTGAGAAAAACTCCAGGATTTTTCTCCATATAGTGGACTTCAGTGGGAGCCAATGGGTTGAAGGTCCAAATTAGTTTAAATGCAGCTTCGAAGGGCCCTACACAATCCCAGCCGAGGAATAAGGGTCTTATCTAGCAAAACGATTGGTCACTTTTTAAAGAAAATAAAAATTTGTAAACTTTTTAATCACAAATAACTTGCAATAGCTCTGCGTGTCTTCTCTTATTTTTTCCTACTTTTTCTCTATCAACTTTTTTGATTTCAGTTGACATAATGTATATTTGTGACAATGTATATTCCTGTATATTACTTTGTGTGTTATGTACAAGCATCTTTTAAATGTCAACTCTGTATTCTTGTTTTGCATTAATTAAAAGTTTGTGTACTCTGGTTCAAAAACTTAGGATAGGGAAAAAAAAAAAAAACCTACTCACCCCCTTGTGATCCAAGATGTTCATGTCTTTTTTTTTTTTCACTTCAGCCATAAAGAAATTGTGTTTTTTGAGGAAAACATTTTAGAATTTTTCTCCATATAATGGACTGATATGGATCCCCGATTTTGAACTTCCAAAAAGCAGTTTAAATGCGGCTTCAAACGATCCCAAATGGGGTTGCAAACAATCCAGCCGAGGAAGAAGGGTCTTATCTAGCGAAACGATTGGTTATTTTATTTAAAATTTAAATGCTTTTCATTTCAAACGCTTGTCTTGTCTCGTTCTCCCTGAACTCTGTGTATTCTGATTCAAGACAGTTAGGGTATGTCGAAAAACTCCAATCGTATTTTTTCCCTCAACTTCAAAAATCATTTCAAAATCATCCTGCATCGCACAGACCCTAACTGTCATGAACCAAAAAAAAAAGTTCAGGCAGAGTGAGACAAGATGAGCGTTTGAAATTAAAAAGTATATAAATTGTATTATTTTTATGAAAATAATGATCGTTTCGCTAGATAAGACCCTTCTTCCTCGGTTGGGATCGTTTACAACCACATTTGGGATCGTTTGAAGCCACATTTAAACTGCATTTTGGAAGTTCAAAAATCCTGAAATGTTTCCCTCAAAAAACAATTTCTTTATGGCTGAAAAAAAAAAAGACATGAACATCTTGGATGACAAGGGGTGAGTATATAATCTGTCAATTTTTGTTCTGGAAGTGGACTTCTTTAATCATTATGCGTTACTGGAGAAATGTATATAGTGCCATATGTGACCCTGGACCGCAAAACCAGTCATAAGGGTCAATTTTTCAAAATAGAGCTTTATACATCATCTGAAAGCTGAATAAACAAGTTTTCCATTGATGTATGTTTTGTTAGGATAGGCTATGACTATTTATATATCTGGAATCTGAGGGTGCAAAAAAATCAAAATATTGAGAAAATCACCTTTAAAGTTGTCCAAATGAAGCTCTAACTAATGCATATTACTAATCAAAAATTAAGTTTTGATATATTTACAGTAGGAATTTTACTAAATATCTTAATGGAACATGATCTTTACTTAATTTTGACCCATGCAGTGTATTTTTGGCTATTGCTACAAATATACCCCAGCGACTTAAGACTTGTTTTGTGGTCCAGGGTCACATATATGGTCCACATGCAAATAGTAAGGTGAACTGGCATACACACATGAGACAGCCAGTCCTATAGTGTTTCCTCTACAGTCCCAGTGTCCCCACAGGATTCTGTGAGACTGTAGTGGGTGCACATTGGTTCCTCTAGAGGGTTTAGGGGGTATGTCCCCCATAAGAAAATTTTGTTCATTTTAAATTTAAATGCAAAAATCTGGTGCATTTTGAGAGCGGAATGAAGTGACTAGATCGAATGAAGAAAAATGTGCTCTTGTAAACAATTTTGTGCTCTAGTAGTAATTTATTTATTGGTTGCATAGATGTGAATGTGATTGTAGGGAGTATGGAGTGACTTTCTCCTTGTCTTTTGCTGTTTGATTATCATTAATGTTGACATTTAATTCAAGAGACAAGATGAGACACAAGTTCACAAGGAGACAAGGTCGAGATCTTCACACATTTTAAAAAAAATTCTCAATGACCAAATACATGATCGTATGGTCTGCAGCTGCATTTTGAATTGTTTTATCTTATAATAAATGTCATTTCAGTTCTACTTTCTGAATAATCATATGTAAAAGACAACACTCAAGCACAGTAAAAGGTTTTGCAACAAACTTAACTGAATGGTTCTCTCCTGATTTCATGTGTCTCGTCAGACCTTACTGTATATAATCACTTTACCTCCTAACTGAAGATCTTTTTACAAATGGAACATATAAATAAAAAAACAGTACAAATAAAAATTAGGCTAAACATCACAGTTCTTTCGTAGTCATACTAAAAGCAAACAATATATCAGTCATTGATCAGATCAGCAGTCATAATCGTCAAGGACACTACGTCCATATTTTTTAAGTCTGTGGTAAACATTGGGTTGATACTTCTGTCTATCAGACGTCACCTTTCCAATGTGACTACGTAATGCGTGGGGTCGCAAGATGATGATTTGTGGTTAAAAAGTATATCAATTTTATTGTGATTTTTTTTAGAAAATGACCGATCATTTTGCTACTTAAGACCATTATTTCTGCACTGAAACTGATTCTCATTGGCTCCCCATTGAAGTCCACTATATGGAGAAAAATTATATGTTTTCCTCAAAATCCTTAATTTCTTTCCGACTGAAGAAAGACATTGGATGACATTGGGGTGAATAAATTATCATGAAATTTCTATTCTGAAAGTGAACTAATCTTTTAAGGTTTTTGAAACCTTATGCTTTGAATGAATACAAAGACACGGCACAGATCAAAGTTTATCAAAAGCATTTAATCTTATTCAGAGTAATCATATCAATGTCACACGAATTCACAAAGTGTTTAAGACATGTCTGGCTCAGTTTGCTTCGTGTGTGAATTCCAAAACAGTGCAGATTTTAAATAACCACAAAATAAAATAAAAATGAGAAAAAGAGGAAAGTGTGTATATTGCAACAGGAAAAATATTTCTTAAAAAAATTGAGAGTAGCTCAAGAAGAACTCAGCACCATCTATATCATATTCAAAACCATGTTCCTGATAATACATTAATTATTTCACGCTAACGCTAAGCTGTAAAAAAATTACAGTATATAAATCAAAAACAATAATGCGTTAAATCCCCTTTCACACTGTTACTCATTCCAGTAAAATGCCGCAATTTACAGTTCACTGTGACTTTTTGCCATACAGTTTAGGTGTATGACAACCTACCGCAGCCAATTACTGTATACTGTGTATATAGAAAGTTTATGCCTGCTGTATTCAGCACTGCGAACGTGTCCTCAAACAGCATTTACAACAGGACAGAAGCACCACTAAATGTGTAAGAGTATCAAAAACGGTTTTTAGCCCCAATTCATGAATCACCTGAATTCATGACAGAGTAGCTGCTAATCTAGGCTCAGAGTTACTGACATCAGTCCAAGTCACCATCTTAGTCGAAAACAAAATAAAATGACTCAGAGAGCACAGGTCTAATCTGAGAACTCATATCAACACAGCCCCTGGATTTAATCTTTTTCTTTCTGTTTTTTTTTTTTCCTAAATAAACATTTAAACTGGCAGGTGAGCAGGTGTTCAGATATATAACAGTGATCACATAAATCACTTGTTAACGTGTGGGGAAAACTGTCTTTTGAAAACATTTGTGTATAACAGACAACTTTTCTGATTAATCAAACCCTACCTTCTGTGCTCTACAATCTACATGGACAAGGAGTCAGTTATGAGTGATTTAATATATATATAGACAGGAAAGATATTTAAAGGGGCAAGCACCAAAACTTAAAAAAAAAAGAAAATAAACAGCACCCTTGAAATCTTACAGAGGATTTAGACTAACAATAGAAACCCTTAATACATCTCTGATTGAGGCAGGGGAGAACATTTTATATCCAATAAATAGAAAACATTTTAAATAAAAAAAAAGTACAATTTAAAAAAAAAAAAAAAAATCAAAGCGAATAGATCTGTATAGAGGTGAGAAACAATTCACTGAACAAAACTGATGCAACTGAACAATTATACTCACAAAATGCAGGAAAAATGATTGCAATCCTAAAATGCTTGTCCTGATGATATAAACACAACATTCCATACTAAAACTGAAAAAGTCTTTTAAAACCCGTATGTTCTGAAGCATTCTGAACAACTGTATTTATTTTAATTCTTAATGCTTTAGAAAAATGTCCATAGCTCTATTATTAGTATTATTAATTTTTATCTCTTCACTAAATACAAGTCACAAGGCCAATGTGGTATATATCTAGGCTGTTCTAGGTTTAAAAATAATAAATTATTGAAGAAAAAAAAAAAAGCACCCACGAAAAGTACAAAGAGCATTTACACATTTCAGTATTCAAATAAAAAAAAAAAGCAACATGAAAGAAAACCAAGAACAACGGACAGGATCTCGGCAACTCTGCCGCTGTAAGCCGTGACAGCACCAAACTGCGTTCCATTTGAAGTCCCGCAGAGCCATTCAGAGGTTGGTACACAAGACCGACAGAAGTAAACTGGAGTCTTATTGGCTAATTGGTTCTGTAAACAATGCTGAGTAAACTGGTTCTCGATTGGCTGTTCAACAAATATTAACAGTAGTTAAGTAATTTTTTTTTTCCAACGGTAAATGTTTTAAGTCTTAATTGGACTAAAATAAAAGATCTTGTCCTGCGAGCAGGAGTTTTGGTTATGGCTGTGTGAGGGAAAGGGATGAGACGTCCTCATCGGGAGCTGGAACTGGTAGCCTGAGAAAGCACACATAAATAATAGCGGTTAGCTCTTTTTGAAGCTTTGCTCACATTTGATCATTTTGACAAAGCATGTGGGCGCACTCACCAGGCTGAAAGAGTCGTACACGTTCATGAGCTCCTCCATGCGGTATTGCTCCAGCACTACTACATTGGAGAGGTTTGGGTTGCGTTGTCGTGCACAGTCCTCACAGTGCACCACGTACATCTTCCGACTGCCATTCTCACTGGTTACAAACAGCAGGTCAAACACCTCCACCTGCACAAGAACAAAACAAATACAAACTCTTAAAGAAACTGCAAAAACAATTATGCATGGCACCTTTACATTTTTTTGAATAACCAAAACTTGCATTATTATTTTAGAACTTGAGATGACATAGCTGTATGTTAATTATATTCTTTTTTGGAATGGAATTCTGCAGGTGGGTTTTTCTGTGTAGAACCTACAACGACGTTTTAGTGCCACGTTAAAATTGTTTAGAAATCTAAAATTACGAGATTCAAGTCAAAACATTTCGAGAGTAAAGTTGAAACGTTTCGAGAATAAAGATTAAATATTCAGAGAATAAAAGTCGAAATGTTTCAACAATGAAGATGAAACATTTCGAGAATAAAGTCGAAATTCGAGAATAAAGTCAAATTTAGGAGAATAACGTTGAAATATTTCAGCAATAACGATAAAATGTTTTGACAATAAAGATGAAACGTTTTCGAGAATAAAATCAAAATTTCAAGAATAAAGTCAAAATATTTCAAGAATAAAGTCAAAATGTTGAGAATTAAGTAAAATTTAGGAGAACAAAGTCGAAATATTTCGAGAATAAAGTTGAAATTTTGAGAATAAAGTCTAAATATTTAGAGAATGAAATCCAAATATTTTGAGAATGAAGTCCAAATATTTTAAGAATACTCCAAATTACGAGAATAAAGTCGAAATATGTGGAGAATAAAGTCAAAATATTTGGAGAATAAAGTCAAAATATTTAGAGAATGAAGTCCAAATATTTTGAGAATACTCAAAATTATGAGAATAAAGTCAAAATATTTTGAGATTAGTCGAAATTCTGAGAATTAAATCGTAGCAATTACTCTCAAAAAACTGAGAGTATAGCATTTCATTATTTGTAGTGTGCCAGCCACCCAGTAATTTCAAAAATTTTATGCTTTGTTGCTTTTAATATAACACAGCTCAGCTTTTAAATTGTCAGTTTTATCACGAAATCCAAATTCTAAATGTTTTTCCTCTTTATTTCTCTGTTGTAAGAACCTGCCTATAGTTTACAAATAATGAAGCACAATCTACTCACATCACACTCGTTACAGTAGTAGGCCGGCTCATCCTTCACTCTGCTCTGGTAGGAAATCTTCTTTCCTGCTGCGACCAGCTGGTCCCTCAGAATCTGAATGTGCTTAATAGACTGGAGGAGACAGTGTCTGAAAAGGAGGAAAGGCAAATGTATTTACTGCCCATGCTACTTAACTGGGATGTAACTTGGCAAAACATAATGCTGTTGTGTACTCACTTGATCATCTTGTAAGTGTCTGGGTCAGTGATTTTGACGTTGCGTGCCACGTTCCAGGATACGTGAATCATGGGAACAATGGATTTGGCTTTCTTCACTTCGTTCCACTCAAATCTCTCTAAAGCCAACTGGTACTGATAAGCTACAAATGGAGAAAAACATTTTTTTTTTTTTACAATTTAAACATTTAGTTGCAAATGTTCTTGTAATTATTAGTGCTGTCAGTCAATTAAAAAAAATAAACAAAATCAATCGGGATTAACTGATTAATCCCACCTAACATTAACACTTTTAAACATACTTTTAAATTGCAATAATTCCCCATTTAATCTTCAAATTAACGTAGAAACAATATTAAGACAGTATTTTCCTAATATTTAACCAATGACTATAGCCATTCAACATTACAGTATAATTAAGAACTATCAATTTTAACAATTATTAGACTTCAAAAAATAACTTCTAATTTGAGTGAACTTAAAACAATCTTCACATAAACTCATTATTTACCTGTGACCTTTAGCAAGAAAGAAGTATACATAAAGTGAATAAAGTTATCAAACACTAACTACTATATAAAATATACTTAAATCATTAAAGCTACAAAAGTTATTGATTTTCTCTTTTTTCTTTTGTTTTTTTGATTAACAGACATCACAGCAGCTGGGTTGTTATTATTATTATTTGGCTGCTATTACTTTAAAAGCTGCCGCTGCTGAACGTGACATGGATCTGACACGCATGTTTGTAGTTTCATTCGTGATTTAATATGAAATGATACAGGCTACAGTGCGCACTGCAGCTACAAGCACAATTTCCACTTAAAATAGGCTATTCCTGGCACACATCATACATATTTTATGTTACAAATAAAAATGTCAAATAAAAATCATGAATTTCAGCTACAGGTACTAAAACATCCAAAAGTCAGCACTTTTTGAACTGAGTTATTTTGTAAGGTTACTCACAGTTGACAGGTCCCACATTCCAAGCAATGTTGTTGCACCAGCCCACGGCCTGAACCCAGTGCACAGTGCCTGCGTTGATCCATACCAGATCTCCTGGCCTTTGGATGAACCGGTACACAGGGATGTTAGCGCGGTACAAGTCATCCAAAACCGGCCACCATGATCCTGTCAGGTAGTCAACTCCATGCCTGAGAAAAAAAAAAAATTACAAACTTGTTAATAAAGTATTTTTTTACAAAAATATAATGGCTGTTAGGTGTCGTTTGAAAGTGTTTTCAGTAAATTAATTCTTTCTTACTTTTCACAGAAATCACTGATGGCCTCCCAGTAGTTGTCATGGACAGCAAACCACTCACAGTCTCCAGGCCCAATATTGATGTTTACAGAACAGAAGTTATTGTTCTCCTGGTGTCCTGATGACACAAGCATTAAACATAAAATGTAATCTCTATCTATCCCACAACTCTCAAATTAAGAAAGCTCTTTGTGATTGTGTCAAACCTGGTGTGCGGCAGCCAGGGACTTTCATGTAGAGTTGTACTGTATTCATTCCCAAAATGGTGTGGCCTACATGACTCAGCATATTCCCACTAGAGGACACACGCATAAATGCCGGCAACTTCTGTAGTTCCTGCAGCTGAGGCTTCCATCTAAAGAAAAAGACACAACAAAATTTAGTTAACTCAGATTTGATTTGGATACACACTAGCGCAGTACATGGGCAGCATCCTGTTTCTATATCCACAAACAGGTCTTGTAGTTTTACATATTTAAGTTTCTTATATCATCCAAACACGATGATAAGAAAAGTTCGCACACATTTAAGCAATTATGCATATTAGTCTTACCTTTTGGGATCAGATAGGTCAATGTTGGTTCCAAATTTGATTATCTTCCCCACAGCTTTCTGCTCTGAACTATAAAAATAAATCCAATCATTTTAAGTAACAACATTTTAAAAGACATACAAAGTGTACATACATATACAAGAGACAAATTCAAGAATTAAGAGCTGTCCTAACTTGCAAAGTATTTACCTAAAGCTGGGAGCTGAAGAGTTACTGGTTGTATTCTCAGAGTTGGTGGCCGATTTCTCATCTTCATCATCATCCTCGTCATCACTGCCCTTCTCCTCCTGTGAAGGAATACAATGGTAAGTTGAGTGCATGATGTTTATGATTCAAATGGCAATTCATTTTATAGTTCATATCACAGAATTTTACAAACAAGAATTACAAAGTATTAGCAAAACGACCAATAAATCTCTGGAAACAAACACTATGTCTTAATTTGAGTTTATGTTCAAACCTGTAAGCTCTCTTGGAAGCTGGAGGCCTGGTACTGGGCATACTTGGCAATTGTTGTATGTGACCTGCTGCTCTCGCAGGGCCAGGTCTGGCCAGTGCCGCTGGGATCCCAGTTCTCATCAGCTGGCTGCTGGACCTGGGTCCGGACCTCTACTGCATGCTCCGCATTGGCCTCCACCAAAGATTTAGTGGAAAACAGACCAAGATCTATGAAGAGGAAAGAATGAAAAATGAATACAACTTAGTTTCCACAACAGCAGCCGTTAAAGTTACAAAATGTATCGGTCCATCGATCAACAATACAATATGCATAAACTTACTTAATCTGAGGGAGCCTGCAAGTCCCCGGATGACAGTAATAGGGTTCTTTGAATCTGTGCAGAACTGCAGCAGGACCGGAGAGAATGCATCTCTTTTACTTTCCAACTGCAGAGAAACAACAATATGGAATCATTAAGTCAAACTTTTATTCATCTGAGCATCAAGGTTATTGTGCATATAATTCACAAAAAGACCACAAGGGGGCAGGAGATGCTAACAATGCTACTGCAGCACTTACATATATGCTAGGTGTGGGGGGGTTGAGTTTCTCTCGCGGGATGGGCAGTTCTGTGGTCAAAACTGGTTTAACTGAGAAGGCAGGTAGGAGATACGATTCCTTAAATTTCCCCTTCACGCGAGCTCCCCTGAAACAAGATATTAAGTATTAGATACGGCCTTTCATAATAAATTGCAACTGCAGTCAATAAGTAATTTGCTTACTTGCAGGCTCTGATAATTTCACTAGCTGTGTTCTTTATGGTGATTTCCTTCAGAGGAATCCTCCTCTCCTCTACCTCTGAAGCAATAAATGTCTCTCTGTCCCCACTTTCCACCTTTATGAGGCGTATCTTCAGTTCTTTGGGTGGCCCATCTGTCAGTGCTTTCAGTTTCTGAAAATCGTCAGAACATAATGCTGAAGAAGCTGATGGGAGTTCAGAGGAACGTCCAGAGCTGGTTCCCTTGTCTTTACTCCGTGCCCACTCTTCTCCTTCACTCTGGGGTCGGCTACATTCCTCTTTCCTTTTCTTCTTGTCTCCGTCACGTTCTTGTTCCTTCTCCCTAAACTCCTTACCTTGAAGGTCCAGGTTACCCAGTACCTGCCGGCTCTTTTTCTCCTTGTGTGACTTTCCGTCCCTGTGTCGTCGACTGGAGCTGGAAGATGAAGACGAGGAAAGAGATGCATCATCGTGCCTTTCTCTGTGCTTTTTCTTTCTCTCTTTCCTGTCCTCATGTTTCTTGCTACTGCGTTTGTGTTTCCTCTCTCGATCTCTGTCTCTGTGCCGGTCCTTTTCTTTATCGGATTTGCATGTCTCTTGTGACTCTGTCTTTGAGTGGTCTTTATAAGGGAGTATGTGTTTGTTCACCTCATAGCTATGACCTAGCTCCGCTAGTGAAGACTCGGAGATGGTGGTCAGCTTTGGCCGTGTTTCCAACAAGTTTTTCACAGTTCCAGAATCCTTCTCTCCTGTGGATTCTTCTGAAATCTCTTCTTCATCATCATCATCACTGCCCAAAATATCTGACTGGCTTATCTTATCCCCTCTGTTCCTCTCCGATGCCCAATCTGTAGGTGAAAGGGGATGGGGCTGACCTGAGTTACTAATGGCAGGGGTTTGCGCTGGACTGCTAAAACCTGGGTGATTGGATGAACCCGATGTGGGAGAAGTGCTTTGTTGTTGTCTGCAAATGTCAGGCTCCAGAGAAAGAGATGAAGAGTACTTCACTCCAATTAGAGCAGAGGGAGGAGGACGACCAAAGGGTCCACCTCGGTAGGTGTACTTCTGGCTCTCGAGTACAGAAGCAAGGTTTTTAAACATGCTGTTAACACCTGTTTGATGGAGGTGTGGTCGCTGTGGTGGTGAACAGGATGGAGTGTCATCCTCCCGATCCACTTCTTCTTCATCATCCTCACACTCGCTTTTCTCCATCTCTGGAAGGCCATACAGCTTGGCCAGGTCACTATGCCGATAGTTGGTTCCTGTTGTGGCAAGACTGCTTTCTTGAGACTGCATGCTAATGGGATTAGCAGGCTTGGGAATGACCTTAAGAACCTCCTCTTCTTCCTCAAGTGAAGAAGTACGGCTACAAGGAGATGCCAGTGAACCTTGCCGACTCAACACAGGTGGGCTCGCATGGCCATCTGGCTGATAATCCTCAGCTGGAGATTGCTTTAGGGCAGGCATGAGGTCTGGTGCGCATAAATAACTCTTCACAGGTGCCACGTTTGTCGAAAATGGAGGTTCTGGTACTGCCCGTTCTCCACTCTGACCAGAATACAACTCCTCCTCTTTCTTGATGGACTCATCCAGCATCTTCATAATGTTAGCCAATCCATCAGGCAAGAGTTCAGAAGTTTCCTCCTCAAATTGGGCACCATCAGAGTCACCACTGCAGCTTCTAGCACTGCTACCCAGACAACCAAGTCCTGTACTGGACATATGTTTTTGAAGGCTGCTTGTAGTCGTGCATGAAGAGCGAACATCCTTGGGGAAAGCCTGGTAAAGTTTGGGTGGCTCTCGCAGGGGTGGAGGGTTGGGAATAGAGTCTATAATCTCCGCATCATGAGAGGTTTTCAACATGGGGACATCTTTGGATGGGTCAGGTTTCAATTGCATGGTGTGGCTGTGGCTGTCGGAGGGGCTGATGAGACCTGACTCTGAAGGGTATGACGGATTTCCAATGGGATTTTGAGACGGTGCTCCACTCTTCCATTTCTCTCTCTGCCTTTGCTTCTCACGGGCATATTCCGTCTGGGGGGTGAGAGGAGGTGGTTGTGACCGTTCCGTAACGTTTGGAGCAGTTCCAGAAAGACGTGGGGGCACTCCTCCTCGACTCAACCAAGGATAAGGTGGTGAATTCTGGCTAGGAGGCGAGACTGAGGATAGTGCATTGGCTGGAGACAAACGAGGAGGTGGAGGCTCAGCTGTAGTACCTGACAGCAAACGTTCCAAACTCTTGATGGCAGACTCACCGTGTGGCTTTGTCTCCACATCTTGTCGTTCTACATTCCGTTTCCTCTCTTCGTCCTGGTCTCTCCTCCTCTCTTCTGCTTGCATGTGGCCTTGCAGCTCTGCATCAAGTTTATTCAAAGCATCAGCAATGGACTGAGAGCTTGGGGCAGCAGACTGCAAACAGGACCTTGGGTAGACTGGGGCTGGAACAGTAGTAGTTGCCTGAGAAACTGAGGAGGAAGCCTGGATGGATGCCGAGTTGTAAGAATTACTAGAAATTGGGTGGAGGGCTGAGTTGACTGTTATGTGTAAAGGTGAACTGATTTGAGGGAGAGTGTTAGAAGTCTTGCTGGTGATGACGCTCTCCCCTGATCTCTGAAGCCCTGAGTTTAGGGTGGAGGGAGAAGAGGACACTGGGGTGTAGTTAGGTCTGCCTTGTCCTGTGTGGGGAAGAGTGGACTGAATCTGAGACTGTGCCCCTCTGTGTGGGTTTGGAAGGGTTCGAACACCAGGCTGGACACCCTGATACCCTGGATGTGTTACATTTTGACCAATCATGGATACATGGTTTGGGTTTGACATGAGCACTGAAGAATCTGTTGTTCTCCAGCTGCTCAGGGTGCTGGGAATTGAGGAGGTGGTAGAGGGTGCAGAGCTCATGGCAGGGATGCTTCCAACACTGGTGTATAGTTCCAGAGAGCAAGGTGGATGAGGAGTTTCTAGGTTTGGTGTAATGACAGGTTTTCGAGCAAGGCCCTGAGGAGGGCTCACACGTTGGGGGGTCCCTGGACCTTGGTCGCCCCCAGCAAGCCTATTCGGTGCCTGAGAAAGGCGCGCGGCAACCTGAGAATCCCCTCTTGCTGAAAAGTCACGTGATTCCTAAAGGGAAATGAATATTATAGTTAGCAAATTATAGGACACAAAATAACTCCTGATAACATTAATAGTTTACATAATATATTGTGCAGCATACTACTATTTAATAGTATTAAATAGCCAGTAATTTTTAAGTATTAAGCAGGTACAGGTTTTGCGTTACCTGGTTCCTCCAGGGTTTATGGGGGTTGTGCTGAGGTACTGTGGCCTGGGCCTGGCTGCTGGCTGGTGGGCTGGAATGGACCAGCCCTGGGTGAGGCTGGAATTGGGGGTGACTGTAAGGCACAGAGGTGTGGTTTGCTGGTGAGGGTGCAGGGCACTCTTTATCTGCCTGTGGTGATGATGAGGATGTAGGTGGTGGTGGAGCATGGTTATCCAAAGATCTCACTCCAGAATCATGTCTTCTTTGTGGAGTAGTACCATGTGGTTCCCCTTGGGTCTGGGCTAAAGATCTGCTTTTGGGGTAGGAGTATGTAGAATGGTGGATGTGAGGGTTCTGTAAAGGTGGTCCCAGAGACTGTGGTGACTGAGCAGTTTTATGGGACTGTGGTGGAGGACCCCTGCTTTCTTCGTAGCCTCTTGTGTTGGGAATGGTGGATGAAGACATGGTTGGTGGATTCAAGGGAGGCGTTTTATAGGGGAAACTTCCAATTCCTGACTTAGCTGACTCCTGTAAATAGAGAATAGGACATAGGAAGACTCAACGTCAGTAATAATGATGACACAATACATGATTTTCAAAGTTGTCGGATTGCTGTTCTTTACTGTTGACTGTTATTGTCAGTTACAGTCAAAAAACATTTTACACTACATGAGTTGGATTACAGACAGGTCTAGATATTTAACCTGCTAAATGGATTTACACCTGATTTCTGGCTTTTGTCACAATCTCCATTGGCAAGTGGAAAAATCAGGACTGAAAGTGTGTAGTGTGTAAGCTAGCGGCAGTGACATATACTAAACTGTCAGACAGACTACAAGAAAATATTACTGAATATTAACATTCAGATCAGCAATGACTGACCTGTACATCGACGGGTCTGCTTTTGTGTTCATTCGGGTTCCAGGGAGCTCCTCCTTTGTGCACTGGGTTCCAAAAGCCAGGTTTGGGTGGGGGGTAGTTGGAGGATGGCTGCTGATTCAAATGTACAGGCGGCCCAGATATACGCTGCATGGCTGAATGAGGAGTCTGCCATAAAAAAAGAGGGCTTTTTAGAACACTTGTTAAAGGTGCATTTCAGGACAAAAAAAAAAAAAAAAAAAAACAAAAAAAAAAAAAATGTAGAGGTGAGCCGTGATACGTGCTCGACTAACCTGTTCAGAACCAGAGCTCTTCTTTCTCTTGTTTGGACTGGGGCAGTCCTCCATGGGCCGATGCAGACTTGGAGCAGGGGTATGCTGAATGACAGAGTGCTCTCCGAGAGGGGGCCCAGGCCGTTTTAACTGTCCAGAATGAGGGTGAGGTCCTCTGGGTTGCTGCTGACTCTGAGGTTGAGTCCACATATCAGGTAATGGAGGCATGGGCCGTGAGCCATGGGCTGGGAGCTGAGGATGAGGAGCACCGTACTTGTAGAAAAAGCGAAAGAAAGAGAAGTTGGCGAAAGTGGTCTCAACCATAGAATGCAGTTAAGTGCACTACATGTTCAATTAAGTGGAAACATTCAGTGTAATACAAAGCTAGCCATTTAAAAATACTGATTTATACAAGAACTCTATTGATTTTTCTATAACAAAACAGCATATAAAAGGTATAGTTGTGAAATATAAGATCAATTATCACCTTCAGTAGCTGATTGGCTCGAGCTGTGAGGTGTGCAGGGGGTCCTGCATTGTAGCCATTGTGCAGTCGGTTATGGTTATCACCAGGCAATGGCTCATATCCCTGGCCAGTTCTGGTTGGTTCCCAAGGCCTGGGAGGAGCAGGGGGCATCCTTTGTAACCCTGGCAACAAAGCCTGAGACAGGTCTTGCTTATCTCCTCGATGTAAGGGACTGGAAATACAAGGACACATTAACAAACTTCTGCCAGAAGCATTTGTAAAACAAGAATAAAGCTTAATAAACACTCACCCATTGTTTAAGAATTTACTAGGATGATTTAGCCCAGGCATGTGACTGGGTGGCATGTGGGGGAGGAACTGGTGCTGGTTGACACCTGGTAAGCACCTATCAAAAGATAAGAAAACAAGGTTTTGCTTTGATCATTCCTTTTCATAGCTCAGTTTACACAACTTTATCAGAAAAGTGACTAAAAGCATGATCATGAGGTATATTACCTGGAGGGAGGTGGCCAGGCGCGGCTGCCCACGGGAGCCCATGGTCCCCGGTTGAGTCCGTCCAGAGGAAAAGGGTCCCGTGTGCTGCACCCGGTGAACTGTTCTGCTGTGTGATGCATCCAGCCTAGACAATAAACAAATACAATTTAATTTCCTACACGTCTTTAGTGTCTTAGCCAATACATCCGTCACTGCTGGGTAAAAATAATTAACTTCGTGCATTCTTTCCAAAATGTAGTAAAGTGGTTGTGAAACTTAACTATTTATCTACTAAACCATTATGCTGTCTTGGCTTAAGTCAGATAGCAGAGCAGACATCTATTTTATCATTTTTTTTATTATTTTTTTTTCAGTTAACATTAAAACACTAAAGTGAATAACATAATGTCATACATGCTAACAAGCAGAAAATATTCTTCCTGATATAAATGAATGTTCAGTGCTACACTCTAGCAAGAGAACAGAACACATGGTTACTCACCACACTAGCTGTGAGTGTGAAGCCCTCCACTGCAAAACAGAGAGGGCCACTCACCAACACGAAGGAGAAGCTGTTTACTGCTACTCCTGCCAACTGGAGAGAGCAAGAAAAAAGGAGAGATGGGACATAAGGGGGTGAGGCACAAATAACTGCCAAATCCATTAAACACAGGGGGAAAACACATCCTTTGTAGTCTGTATGAGTGTTTGGCCTGAAGGCAGCTAATAACAAAGGAACCCTCTAGAACTTCACTGCCACTCGCTGCCTCTAGGGGGCAGCGCTCTTCTGTATTCTAATGGGAGGAAAGGGTGCACAGATGGGCTTGTGGGAGTTCACCTGTAGGGTGAGTACACTGAGGTCATTATAACCCTTCCTAGGGCCTCTTGGCAGAGGGTGAGAGTGATGGGAGGGAGGGGACGAGCAGAGCAAAGCCCTGGAGTCAAGCCAGCGGTGTCTGTGTGCATGTGTACATAAAGGAGTGTGTGTACTTGTGTTGTGTTGCTCGAGTTCGATTATTTGCATGTGTATGAGTGTGTCTATGACAAGAGAGAGACTGAGGTTAATCTCATTAGGCCAGGCGTGATGGAGTGAGGAAAGGATAGAAAGAAAGAGAGCAAGGGGTGGAGGGAGCAAAGGAACAGCAGAAGGCTTGAACAGGATGGATGGACAGATTAGGGAAAAAAGACGGGTCTAAAATTAAAGTGTTCTTTAGGGAGACACCAAAGTGAGAAGACCGGCTGTGCTCCCATGGAACACCCACGCATGCAAACACACTGAGCTTCCCATGCATTCTGAACACACATGGCACACGGAACGCGCGCTGGATGCACAAATATTGGCAAGCGTGCGCACACACCCGATTGAAATCACTTGGCACATGCATATATACCCATACAGCAAAGGACGCCTAGTGCACACTAATTATGGACTTGGCAAAAGTGTTTCAAGTGTGACACACACACACACACACAGACTTTCTTTCTATAGCACAAAGTAAACACACACACACACACACACACACTTATACAATTAAACAGACCACAGATGCAAAACTGGTCATCCATAAAATGCTGTATAACCTGATGGGTTAGTCCTGGGCTATAAACTCAACATGCAGTGAAACACTTGCTGACGAAATTCACAAGCCTTTAATACATCAGTACAATCTTTGAGCTGCAATTTTGGTGATGAGGCATGAATTAGTCTAAAGATAAATAAGTATGTGGCAATATTCAGAGACTGTTTGGATACAGTGTGTGAGCTATTCATTGCTCAGCAGGTTTAAT
This sequence comes from Labeo rohita, assembly GCF_022985175.1. NCBI lineage: Eukaryota > Metazoa > Chordata > Actinopteri > Cypriniformes > Cyprinidae > Labeo > Labeo rohita. The sequence goes on from NC_066875.1 coordinate 38,054,339, forward strand.
CAGACAGTGTGTATGTGTGTGTATTTTAAGCCTACAGTGCACAGGAGCCCACCCACTCCTCTCTGGCTCATGGTGTCGCACTATTAAAAGGCTTCTGTGATATTTCAGGAACGCTGGAATTAGCTGCTAGTGGGTACTGAAATAATCGTGACCCGACAGTGCATTGCATTCTTAGAACAGTTTCTGCATATTCACACACACACTTTACCTGTCAAATAAGCATCTAGCACCACTTCTCAAACGTCTGAAGAATTAGAGTTTAGCACCAACAGTTGATCATCTCAGCCGAGTCAGTCGTAGATTGCTGTATGGAGAGACAAAGAGGTAATCATCAGTGCACTGAGTTTGACTTTACTCTCATTTGTGTTCTGATCTTTTACATTGGCTTCATTCCATCCAATCTGCACAAGTGCTGTAAAAACAGCCAGGCTTCGCAGCTGTGCCATCAATAACCTGTCATGGACAGGGTGTCAGAAATGACTCCAGGGAGAAGAAAAAGTTGACAAATTGTGATTTGGATTTGAAGAACCCAGATGAGAATTTGTTTTAATAAAACTTATTTGTTTCTCCCATATTATTCCATTCTCTATTAGGAGCTCAATGATGAATAAAACCATTTCAGATGAACAAATTGCTCTCTATAACTCGGTTATAACATGATGAAAAGAAGCTAAATCTGTCTGCAACACCAGGAACTCATGGGTGGTGAGCAGGACAACAGTGAGAGGAAATCCATGATACTGTCTCTCACACACAATGGTGAGAGTTATTGTGGGGAGGTGTCTGAATAAACACAGGCCTGGCTCTCATAGAGAAGTATCGGTGTGGAAAGCCAACTATCACAACTGTGGCTCGAGAAAAACACCCCCATGAGAAATAAAGGTGGCATTGATGGGTTTATAGAAAGTAGAAAATGTTTTCTGTGGTTGGTATATGTTTTTAGCACAAGAGAAAATGTAAGTTTGTATAAAAGTGGCACGTACACACAGTAAACCAAGAGTCTTCAGCAATGAGTCTGCCAAATATAGTGTGACCTTAAACCAGTTTCAGTGGAAAAAAAGCTAAAGCTTTATGCGAAAAACTAGGCCTTTCAGTCAACTAAAGATTAGCAGTCAACTAGTAGTCGTTCATTTTAAGCGATTAGTCAACTAAATGCATGTTTATTAATAAACCATTTAAATCATAATAATGCCTTTAATTGCCTACATCGCCTAATAAGCACTCAAGCACAAGTATAAAGCTTGCCACAGCAAACAGGCAGAAGTAATTATTGTGAATGTGTCAGGAAACACAGTAAGGAGGCTGCATTAACATTTTAATCATTTATTGACTAGTGCTTTCTTTGATGAAGTCGGCGACACGTCATCTCCACAGTAGTGGATGCGCCTGTATGCATGTTTCATACAGATTCACACATAATCTGAGAATATTTAGTAGAAAAAGTAGACATTTCGCTTCTCTATAGATGTATTTCTCATGTCTGTAAGGCAAGTATACACGGAATTTCGGTTACTTAAAACAAGTTTACAGAGACCGAGATGGAAGAGAGCGCATCATGTTTGCTTTCATTAATTTACAAAAGTGCAATGTTTTGTTGTTATTGTGAGTGCAGATTCAAAAGATGTATTACTCTTATCTGCATGACCAAAAATGATGGAGTATTTTAGGAGCAGGTGACCACACCGACACCACCACCTGTCATGCAGTGAGCGCGCTACTGTTTAGCTTCCACATTTCGCACAGACACTTAAACAGTGCACATTTTTCTAGTTTAACATTAGATTGAGCGGCCATTTGAAGTTGATGAATGATAGGTGAGCATTTGGATGTCCTACCCGATGTACTGTATTACTACATACACCAGCCGTTAATGATCTGTCCATCACAGACTGCATGACGTTGCCACTTCCTGTGCATTATTTAAAAAAACATTCTGCCACTAAGCAACTAATAAAATTTTGGTCAACCAATCCTCTTCTCGTCAACTAACAATCAGTAGGCTATTAGGAGGCAGCCCTACTGAAAACTTAATTTTTGCAATGTTCAACTGGGTGTCTATTGCCTAAAAAAAGATTGCCGAGGTAGACTGTATAGTGGCTTTCAGTGTACATTCATAGTATAAAAACACAAATGCAAACTGAAACTTCTCCATACTACATTTCCACATTTCTCACAGAATGACAAATCATACTACTACAGCTTTGCTTTTACGAGAACATGTTTTGGAGTAGTAGTTATATCGATTTCTAGTAACGTGGAAACAATACAGCACCCCGAAACTGATCCTTATTATTGCAAAAGAGATAAATCGAAACACACACTAGGTCTGATAACAGCTAGCTGTCTGCTGTGTAACCGGGGAACTCCCATGACTCAACCATGGAAAGGGCTTACCCCACAAGCCAGACTCTGCCCCCTTCTCTCGCACACTCTTTACGGTCAGGTGATCGGGGGACGCCCACCTTAGTGACAGCACAGGGAATTTCTGAAAGTGTGCCGTCATCGATATCTGTCACAGTGCGTTGTTTTGGATGCAAAACATACGAACTGTAAAATTACAGTGGGGTTTTTTAATGTTTCACCAAATCGGGGAATCCGAAACTCACCAACGCTGATCAGACAGGAGAAAACAGGTGGCTTGCGGTGCAATTGATTATAAGAGTAAACGTGGTTGTGTGGTTACTGGTCGCATCTCTATTCGCTTTCATGCTTTAGCCAACTTTTTTCTAGAAATATCATCATCTGTATTTACTCATACTTCAAAAACTCTTCAAAAGTCATTTAACATTTCAAATCACTTTTAAATCAAAAATGTTCCAGCGATGATATCATAATTAAAAAATTTCCCCATTCACCCCCACGTCGCCCCTCAGCTTGATAAAATTCCCCATGACAACAAACATCAAACAACTATTCCAGTCACTGGCTTGGTCGTCATACTTACCAGATCAATGCCTAAAAACACCAAACCAAATGAAGGCCACATATGTGGGCGTCTCCAACCAAACCTGTCCAATCAAACAACAATAAAAAACCTTCAGGAAATCACCTTGAGAACTAACCAACCATACAGCCGGACCAAAAGATATGACGTCTGAAGCGACGAGTACACTTTAAAAAAAAATTTATTTAGGTTATGATTCACTTTTGAATAGATGGGGGCTGACATCAATAACGTGGCAATGTGAAAACAATTCCATTTCAAAATAGTGCTACGGGTTGTGCAAATGATGTCATCTCCCAGCATGACGACAGCGTCCTCATTCAGGCCAGAAACTACCACAAAGCAACTCGAAGAGCCAAAACAGCTGAGCGTGCGGGCATGCGGAAAAAGAACGACATGGAATGGAGTCAAGGAATTAGGCCAGGAGAGGGAGAACAGATCACTGATAAAGATAGGTAGATGAGAAGTACAGGGGAAATGGGAGAGCTGGAATGTTCCTCGGTGAGCAAAGGGAGCCGGCAGAAGGGCCTGTGGGTGAGTACTCACATTTGGCCATTATATAACCCACCTCAGATAGAGATCACACACAGAGGCACAAGGAAGCACAACGTCACAGTAGGCTTGCGTCTGTTCCCTTCCCTCTGTGTGTGTGTGTCTGCCTCTGCCAATGATGCAAAGCTGGGTCGTCACGATAGCGTCACTGCCTTCCATGCCTACACTCAAAGCCTCCACACTCAACAGAGTGTACATCCTGATCCAGAGAGTGAGTTCAGCTGAGGACACACGCAGCGCTCGCTTCTGTATACTCTCCGGCCTAGCCCTTCGCCTACATGTAACTTTGCGCCAACCCCTCCTCAACCTCGCACCACCCTTCCAAAAATAACATTACAATAAAAACTTTCACAACTGGCCCTTTTACGCTTTCAGAATGTCACAACTGGCTTCTACGCACAGACCATGATTGTCTTCCCTGCTCTCGTTTTCATGTCATCGTCCTCGACCCAGCTCAACGCTCCTGATTTACGGGTTGCTAAACAGATGATAAATCCATCTGGATGGAGCGCTTGGAGATAAGTGCTAACATCACAGGCATCAATATGATATTGACCCTCAAGCACTAAAATGTTGTCCATCTGGTATCAAATGTTAATGAATAAATATATAGGCTAATATATAAACCAGGTGCTCAGAAAACGGTCTTTCTAGAAGGGGGAAGAACTCAGGTCACCCTAATCTAAATACCAACTCATTCCTGACAACAAAATCAGCAATTTTACTAGTATGAATCTTGAATTCAGGCCTCAGTTCTCTGTTGTTTCTCTCTGAGTCGACATAAAAAGAAACATGATGCTTTTCTTAGTAACTCTAGTGGTCATGTCCTGCTAAGAGTAAACAACTATGCTGTCACTGTGGTAAGCACTGCTGAGAAAAAACCTTTAGTCATTACCTTGAATGAGGTGTATTACTGACACTGATATTACTCATAAAGGGAGAAGTCAACATGAAACAGTTTACAAGCCATTTTACCTCTGTAACGTGTCATATTTCTAAATGACAAAGGATATTATTTGAAAAACAAACAAAAAATGCATCGTGTGGGACGATGTTATCTGTTGGAAATTAATTTGATTCTGAAAAGTGATTTGGTGACATCATCTAAAAAGAAAAAACATTTCAGAGGTGGAGTTGATGATGTACTTTGAGATAACATGCACAAATCGTTCACAGAAATGCATTAAAGTGACATCTTTTCTAAAATTTTGTGCTGTACATCACAGATTATTGGAAAAAAATGTATGGTGGGGGACATGGTTCTATCCACTGGTTGTTGATTGGATGGAGGCAGGTCATGCAGTCAGTTGTAAGACAGGGTATGGTGTTTATTCAAACTCAATTTTTGTAGATAATCAGTTTCCATTTCATTACGACTATATGACCTGTGTTCCAACTTCAGAAAGTGGCCCTTCGAACAGTTTAACAAAAACGTAAGTCACCAGACTTATGATGACTTGATGTCTCGACAGCCAGGGAAAATTCTGCTTTTGTGCTTGTTTGTGATTGTGAATATGCCAGCATGTGAAATTAAAGAAAGCAGAACAGATGTGATAAGACAGGAAGTCGTCGTCAGAGCAACAGGAAGTGGGCCTCTCAAATGAGTGGAGGGTGTCTTAAAAGGGACTGAGGGGAATGATGTAACATCCTGTGGAACATGTTCTGTGTGTACGTATTTATGAATGGCCCTAAAAAAAAAAAATGAAAGCAAATATTGGTCTAGTTTCTCATCCTGTCCTATAAGGCAGATGTTACTGAGATCCTTCTGTCTGGGTCATACCCGTACCGCTGTCGGTCAACTTGTGTAATAGTACTTCTGAGAACTAGAATAAAACTTTTAAGGAACAGAAAGTGTGACTGACGTGCCAGCACGTTACACAACAGACACGGCCCAAATGGCAAAAAGCTGAAAGACGGGTGCTGTGCGTGAATGGCAGTGACTCAGTGTGCGAACGTCTGCTAGACATGAAAGTCTGGAGTGTGTCTGCACAGCCATCTGCGAGAAAACTTTTAATGTGCTGCTCAGACTTTACAAATGTGTCATTGTGAGATGTCAGGAAACACGAGTTCGCTCTTTCATTCTCTTTTAACATTATGAATACAAACTACCAGAAATTACCTTTCTCCGTAGCCATCAAAACATCTCAGCTTTTCATTACTGGAACAGTCAAACCTTGAACATCTGTCTCTCTGTCTTGTTTGTGTGGTTCATTAGCCCCCAAAAGTCCCCTCCTACATTCAAACTCCTCGTTTCCCAGAAGCAAGTGCATTAGACACCAACAAAACAGGCACACTTATTAGTTATTAGTAACAAAAAGGATAAATCACAAACAAGCTGGCTCTCAGGTTGCCATGACAACAGGTTGCCGTGGCGTACGGAAGTGCTACCGTCTGACGTTCGCAAAGTTGGAGAGGGATCCAGCTGATGAAACGAAGAGTCATGTCTGGCATCTAAAATATTTCAGACAGTCTAACTGAAATATGATAAAAGTTATACCGACCATAAATAGATGGAAATTTTGACTTTAATGTGTGCTAGAGACAAACAAAGATGTTTGCGATACAGGAAAATAATCCCTCCTCAGTCACGTCTCCCCCACGTTATGACGCACGTCAACGATCAGCGTGTTGCATCCTGGCTGCTCACTCTATCCAAAAAACATCTGACTGAGTCACAGAAAAATGACTGATCTTTTTTGTTTTCCACCTCTCTCTCCCTCTCTCCATTCCTCTCAACCACTCCCACTATAGTTTCACCACCCCTCCCTTTCTTTTACTCACTTTCCCTTTTCCCCTCACTCTGGTTTTTTGCCAAAATGTGAGATAACAGACCGGCAAAGTGACAAAGGAAAAAATAAACCAGTCAGAGGGGAAAAAATGTGGTGTCAGACAGTATTAAACCCTTTCATTTCTTCTTGTCTTTAAATACACCACCTAAGACCATCTTATCAAACTTCATAATAACACACTTTCACAGACTCAAACGCTTTCTCTTGTGAAACTCCTCTAACTTGCCTACATCACTTCCCTTTACCACAAAAGTACAGTCCTAACATGGGAAAAACTCCCACACACAGCCGTTAACGCTCAATGGAATGAATGAGGAGGACTTTAAAGCCTACAAGGTTTTTTTTTTTTTTTTTTTTCCATTTGGACGATCCTGAAATACCAGTATAACCACACTCGTGTAAGCCCGGCTCTCTTTCATCATCACTGTCAAATGGCTACTGTGATAAGCGTACAATGATTAAGCACTTCAGCAAGCCCACTGACCTACGTGATACATCATCATTCCTTCATTTCACACACTCACACATGAAATGTGCAACCTACACCGTTCTTCTCTCTTTACTCCACTTGTTAGGATCAAATTTACACCGCAAACACACCCTTGTGAATGTTCTGTCGTAACTCGAAATTAGTGATGGGAAGATTGACTCAAATATGTGACTAATTAATTTTTTTTTCCATGTATCGGACATAAATATTGCCCTTATTCAGTCTCATACACACTTCTTTTTTTAGTCCGGCCTATAGCTTTAACACAGGTTTATGTCGTCACAATAAAGGGGCAGTGATGTTGCAATAAGGCGGCTGATTCAAAACACCCGCTGGACTCGGCAGATGCTGCGTTCTCGAAATTTACAACCAACAACTTCAAAGCGAAACAAATGCAGCCTTTCTGTTTTCATGTCAGTCGTGCTAATTGATCAGAAGTCAGTCTTCAAAGAGATCTTCCTGTCCCTCATATACCCCCTATTTACTTCCACTTGTGTTTATGACCGCCTGTAAAATGCAGAGTGTCCCAACTCGCCCCCCAGGCACGCTCGTACGACAAACACCTAACTGTTTCCCTGTACTTTTACATGCTGTAAGCGGTGTTTATTCGACGTCAACACAAATATTACTTCTAGCGTGTTACAGAGAAATTTCCCCTGCATATTCCCTTAACCCAGGCAACCGGAATATGTTCGAACGCACATGCAAACGCTGAGAGAAAAAAACACCCCACCCCCAGGCAGGGCTGGAGGCTTGCTGTAGTAGAAAATGATGCAAATGATTTCCTTTCAGACAGACGCATTCAGTTCAGCACGAGCAGGCTGAGGCAATCCATTCAGCTTTATGAGACTGCCCAGCTCGGCACATCCCCGCAGTGGAGCCCTGCCCTCCCGTGTCAAACAAAGAGCAGTGGATCGCATTGCGATCACACACACATAAATGGGTCAATGAAGTGATGCTCTTTTTTGGTTTGGTTTCACTTCTTCAAGAAGAATTTCAACATTTTGAGCTGAAAGTCAAAAACATTTAGATGCACGAAGATAGTAATAGTAGTAAAAATAAACATCTTTCTTTTCAAATATGTGACCCTGGACCACAAAACCAGTCATAGGGGTCAATTTTTTAAAACTGAGATTTATACATCTTCTGAATAAATTAGCTTTCCACTGATGTATGGTTGCTGGGATAGGACATTTTTTGCCTGAGATACAACTATTTGAAAATCTGGAATCAGAGGGTGATTCACCTTGGCAGTTTACCAAATGAAATTCTTAGCAATGTATATTACTAATCAAAAATTAAGTTTCGATATATATATATTCACAGGAAATTTACAAAATATCTTCATGGAACATGATCTTGATATCCTAATGATTTTTGGCATTAAAGAAAAATGTACCATTTTGACCCATACACTGGTTTTGTGGTCTAGGGTCACATATTACATATTAATATTAAGTCAGAATGGCTTAACCAGTATGCAAGCTATTTTGTTGTCACGTTTAGACACTAATGACTGCATCAAGGTCATCGATACATATATAAAATAAAGAACTTTTTTGGATAAATAATGCTTTATATTTTAGCACTTTTAAATGAAAAATGGCTTTGTTTTGACACAAGTAGGCAGGACAGGGCAGTGGGGATGGGCTGGGTCAGTTTACACTGTGAACCCAACCCCCTTCTACCGGACACGTGGGACTGAGACTTTACAAACTACATCTAAACAATTTCTGCCTGAACACCCCATTTACACAACACGGCGATATATTACACAATCAAACGCCCAACCCAATAATTAGACCATGCTTTGATTTGTCTAAAGATTATGTCTCTAAAGAAAGAAGGCCATTTATTGTCTCAAAGGCATGAGTTCGTGGGTAGTAAAGAGTTAATGTTGTGGGGAACGAGCGCTGATCTTCCGGTCACCGTTACTACAACGCTTTCATTCACACACACGGTTGCTACCCTGTAATAAGGAGCGTAATTTCTTTCAGTCATGGCCAACACTTAACTATGAAGTAGTCACGAGTTACCATGGGGATAACAATGATAAAACAACCGAGAAGAAGAGATAGCCGACTTACCTTTAGTAGTAAAACTTGTTCAGCTTGCGTCTCCACTAACTAGCGCTCCCAAAAGTTAGACAGGATCTGTTGGAGAACAAACGAGGACATCTTTTAGTTTTCCTTACGAGAGGTCTGATGTAGGACACTCGAAAGGTGTCAAATGATTAAATTATGAGTGTTCACATATAAAGAAGCTTGAATTACAAGCGGCGCTTTTGCTTAACGCGAAACAGGAATAAAATGCAGAAGCGTCGCGTCAAAGCTGCCTGAGAACAAAAACAAGCGCTAAAACACGAATGTGGGACTAAAATTCCTGTCAGTACCGGTGAATGTCGGGAGCGCAGTTTATCCGTAACTTCTCCTTGTCGTATAGCAGTCCGACCCGGCTGAATAACAAGAATAGTAATCCTCAAAATCGTTTATTTTCTTAAATCCTTCGGTTTAGAAGCCAAAAGCCTGCTGTGTCTCTCCGCAGAGGGCGTGTTGCTGATATTTAATGTTGTTGCTGGGTCAGTCTCCGCTCTCTATAGCGAGCACAGAGCTGTGTCTGTGAGTTAAGGCAGGGATCGAGTTGCGGTGAGCGGCGCTGGGTTTTTTTTAAAGGGACACGGCTCTGGCTGTGCACGTAGACGCGCACGCTCTCTTTCTTTTTCAGCGCCGCCTCCTGACGTCAAGCGCACGGCTCCCGGAATTCCCTGACAGCGCGAAGTAGCGCGTCTCCGCTTGGTGCCTTATTTGAAATACTCCTGACTCGTGACTGTCCTACTCTCACGGCCACCCGGGACTGCAGTTTCGCCTTCTAACTATTAATAAGTCTGAACACGATAATCACGCCTCATCACACAAATACAATCGACAAAAAAAGCTGTACCCAAGACTTACTCTCCTCATTCATTCAAGTACAGTCAAAATACTTCATACTATATATGTGACCCTGGACCACAAAACCAGTCATAAGTGTCAATTTTTCAAAATTGAGATTTATGCAGCATCTAAAAGCTGAATAAATAAGCTTTCCATCGATGTATGGTTTGTTAGGATAGGACAATATTTGGCTGAGATACAACTATTTCAGTATATGGAATCTGAGGGTGCACAAAATTCAAAATATTGAGAAAATGGCCTTTAAAGTTTTCCAAATTAAGTTCTTTGCAATGCATATTACTAATCAAAAATTAAGTTTTGATATGTTTACAGTAGGAAATTTACAAAATATCTTCATGGAACATGATCTTTACTTAATTTCCTAATGATTTTTGGCATAAAAGAAAAATCTATGATTTTGACCCATACAATGTATTTTTGGCTATTGCTACAAATATATCCCAGCGACTTAAGACTGGTTTTGTGGTCCAGGGTCACATATAGTCTTGGGACATGCTGTTCAGTACATAATGGGGCAATAATAATAATAATTTTTATTCAATTTATTTTTATATTTATTTATATTTAGTAAACAACAATAATATTACTCCTTTATTATTATTATTATTGGTGCTATTATTAGTGGAATTTGTAATCTGTTGATTTTATGTCACAAAGACAATTGATTTTTTTTATATTTTATATTTATTTAGATTTATTAAACAAAAACAACGTCGATAAAAATACTCCTTTATTATTATTATTATTTCTATTATTAGTAGATTTTGTAATCTGTTGATTTCAATGTTATATCACCAAAACAACTGATGTTTTTTATACTTATATGTATTTATATTTATTATTCAAAAACAAGGTTGAGAATAATACTCTTATTATTATTATTATTATTATTGCTTTTATTAGTAGATTTTATAATCTGTTGATTTTAGTGTTATGTCACAAAAACAATTGATATTTTTTGTTTTATATTTATTTTTATTAAACAACACAACAATGATGATAATGATACCCTATTATTATTATCATCAGTGCCACTATTAGTAGATTTTGTAATCTGTTGATTTTTAATTTTGACAAAAACAATTTATATTTTTTATATTTATTTACATTTAATAAACAACAACGACGATGATAACAATACTCCTTTATTATTATTATTGGTGCTGTTAGTAGTAGATTTTGTAATCTGTTGATTTCACTTTTTTGTCACAAAACAATTTATATTTTTATGTTTATTTATATTTATTAAACTACAACAACAATGATAATAATACTCCATTATTATTATTATTTATTATTTTGGCATAAAATTAAAAACAAAAAGAAATTACAAAAAAAAAAAAAATCAATCTGATGTTCAGATTAACTGAAAAACAATAGGACAGCTATTGCAGGGTTTATTCAGGACAAGTTTTGAAGCTGAAAAAAGTTGAGAAAAAAAATATTTTACAGAGAATGATCTGAGAGCAATGAACAAGCCAGACGAGCAAAAATATTTGTAAATCAAAGAGGAGTAAAAATAGGACAAACATAACAGATGGACCAAAAAGTGCTGAAATGAACAAAAAAAAAAGACAGGAAACGGCTGAATTACACTGAAAGAGTATTAAATTTTTTTCTGACTTATTCAACAGTCACGACTGAATCTTTTTTTCTATTTGGTAATGGCATCTGCCATGTCAGGATGTTTCTTGACTGTGTGAGGACAGGATGGTATGTTCATTTAATGGTGAACAGACATCGTATGCGTGTGTGTGATCAGCACGTTATATTTAGCAGGGTTACATCAGTGGCAGCAAGACAAAACAGGCCGGCCAAACCACAGGAGTGTGTCACGGGAACCAGGCTTCTTGGACAGCAGCGGAAGGACATCACACACACACACAGGACGTAAGCTGCTCTGAGCACAACGCCTACCAAAAACAGGCAAACATCGACAACAGCAGATGTGCGAATAGCTTCTTTGGGAAACAGTGAAGAAAAATATGGCTTTTCGTTTTTTTTTCTTTAATAATCAACAACCATTATCACACTGCAGCTACAGCACTGCTTTTGCTGTTCAGATGTTTGTGTGTCTCTGGGGGGCGATGGCCACATAATAGGATACACCAGACAGGAAGTAGGGATATGACCACTGTGACCAGGGTGTGACGCCCTGTGATCTCTCCCACTCACACCCACACCCACCCATTGTGCTCAAGTGTGCCAGTACACTAAAAACCGTCAGTACAACGTGATATGTGCATGTTTTTTTGAGAACTTGAATTCCAGAGGCAGGCTTGTAGTTCCGATTGCTTGGCTCTGGCTTTATAATCAGGGAGGGACGGAGCTCATTCTCCCGTTCTCACACGGCAGCTAAATATAGCAGTGTTCCCACGAGCGCAGCAGAATTCTGAACACACACATACACAGAACTGAAATACGCAGAACTGTCAGATGTGCAGAAATGAGTGGTATGTGTGTGTGTGTGAGAACTGACAGCGCCCTTCAGATCAACACTCTGCTCCCACTTTGTGGGCTCCACTGAGTCAGCATTAGGGTGCACTAGTTGTCACAGCCGCCACACATGGATGGATGGTTCATTCACAGGTTTAACTCCTACCTCTGCCCACATCAACCCCACACACGTATGAATGACTCCATGCAAGTGATTTTGAAAGTGAATGTCCCACTCAGTAGGGGGACTATAACCTCCCTCTGAGGACATCGGAGGAACAATATATAAAAATAAACATTGCAAGGTGATCATGAGCCAGTGCAAGCAGCATGGCTAAATCTTACATTTGTTGATCTTGTATGTGTATTTATGCCTTGCATTCTTATTAACTATGGTTTTCTGTGATTGAGCATTTACAACTGCATACCTTATTTTATAACTTAAAAATGTCTTATTATTAAGAGTGGGTTGAAAATGTCAGAAATGTTCTATATAGTAATACACATAGTACATAAAAGTGTGTTTATGAGGATAGCTGTAATTCAGTTTCAGAACAGTTTTATAATTTCCAGCTGTTACTAAAAATGCAAAACCTACATTTTACTGTCACAGTGCATAAATAGTTTATTGCAAAACTTGACATTTAATGAGTCATATGAATATTCTTTTAGACACTATGGGCCAGTTTTACTAACACCAGCGCAAACTGTCTTTTGGTGTTAAAATTGTACTGTCAGGTTTTATTAAAGGCCCGCAGTGAAGACTTAGCGCTGAAAAGGCATAGACACATTTATTTTTGCGCCTGACCTTATTGAATATGCATTTATTCCCTTTCACAAGCAAAATTGAATTACACAATGCTTTTTACTAACGTTTGCGCTCGTCAAATTACTGCCATTTGCGCCATTATTTAACGGCCAAAAAGCATGTCTTAAACTATTTTGCGCTTGAAACGGCTGAAATTATTGTTGCTAGGAGGAGGCACCGCAGAGAACAGAGAGCACGTGGTAGAAGGGAGAGGATTTTTTCCACATGTATTAATTTATTTGGAATGCCAGAAGAACACATTATTCAAACATATCGTTATTTTTAATTTGCTTCAGGAAATAAAAGACGACTTGGAACCCTCAACTAGGAGTCAAGCAATACCAGGTCTATCAAAACTAGATTTAGCAAACCTTCATTTTTTTGGCCTCCGGTTCTTGTCAACATACTGTGACCTCTTTATTTCTTTATTTTTTATTTGCGACTATGCTAATTTGCGCTGCACATTGTTAATAAATCACCCGCAGAAATTTCCCCTCCCATGGGCACTGTTTTGAAATTACGCTATTGTGCTAATTTGCCCTGTTTAGTAAAACTGGCCCTCTATAAATATAGATATATATACATACAGTAAGTTCAACATTTAATCAAACAACATAAACAAAGACACAAAACTGTTCTGAAATGAGGAAGCAAGTCTTCACATTTTTTTGTTTTTATATTTCTATTTAAATTAAATGTCCCTGTTACATTTTCTTGATTAAATAAACATTACTTTACACAAACAGAATGAAAATCTATATTGTATTTTTACATTAACAATGTAATTCACAGGTTATTCTACTTATTAAAACAAAGTATAAATCTCATCTATCAAATTAGTGTTTTTAAGCATTTTATATTTAAAAAATATATTTTATTTAAACAATTAAATACGTTATTTATGAACTGATGTTCAGCTGTTCTTTTTTATAATAAACTTATTTTTGGATCATCAGAGTTTGGCAAACACTGGTCACAGAAGCGGAGATGTACCATTAATTTCAACAAGCTGATTGCTCACTTAAAAACCTCACAGATCAAGTTTTTAGAGCATTTGGAGTTTGATTTTGTCTTGACAAAGTGGTTATATATAAGTGTGAGAATTGTTTACTTAATTCTTCGCATTAATACCATTATATTGTTTATTCAGACTGACTATGAATGCAGAACACGCACAAACACAAGAGGCGGGATTTATCGTATGAACCATTCACAGCCGAACGTAACCAGTCATATCCAATCATATCCCGATGAAGGCATTGCCTCCTCTCACTTGCTTTTCTCCCATTCATTCTCAATTACCCCCCCACCAAACTCACCGCATGCTTTAGGGCATCTGTTAAAACTCAATGGGTGTTGGCACCAATAGGCTCGTGGTTAGTGCGCTGACACTAACCGCCATTGCGCTGCGAGTGACCCGAGTTCGAATCCTGGCTCATGGACCTTTCCCGATCCCACCCCCTTCTCTCTCTCCCACTTCCTGTCCAACTCCACTGTCCTATTTAAATAAAGGCATAAAAATGTCAAAAATAAATCACAGACACAGACTACTGCTATAACTTTACCTGCTTGGTGCCACTTTTGGACAGTTTTACTTTAGAAAAAAAAAGTGATTTATACATGCTTTTTGTAATATTTTGTAATATTTGTAAATGTTTCATTTTTTTTCTCATACAATTTTTTGTATTGCCTCCTCAGAGGAAACTCTGTGTGTGTGTGTGTGTGTGTGTGTGTGTGTATAAATATATATAAATAATTTCTCAAAATAAAATGTATAATTATTGTGGTGGAAATGCTGGAAGGCCAGAAAAAAATGACTTACTGTAATTTACTCTGCTACTCTTTCATTTTTGACTTTCACCAATTTTCGACCTTCTCTCTCTGTTTCTACCCAAAGCTGTAGTTTGAGGGGAAACATTAAAAAGCCCCACTCAAAACTATTCTCTCTGTAGTATGAAAATTACAGCAATCTTTGGTTAGATAAAGTGGATTTATTTGTTTATTGATGACTATAAAACAGAAGTGGTTAGGCCGCTTGACTTCTGACCTTAAAGTCAAAAGGTCGCACCCCTGTAGCTAAACAGCTGCTCTGAGTTTTAAAACAGGCCTGTGGCAACAACTGTAAAGTCAACACAATCTTAAAATCCAAACACTGCACAACTGCCAAAAACACTGCTATCACTTAAAAAGTAACTAGTCAGGATGAAAATAACAGGCCAGTGTTTAACTGGCTTTTATATATGACTGATCACTGAGATGGAGAGATCAATAGACATAAAAAAAAAAGTGATATCTTTTCTGGAATCAAACCCTGATAGCAAATCTCTTAGCTAACATCTAGCGTTTCATTTTAAATGTCACTCTGAACCCTGACACACTCCATAAGCTCAAAGGTCACAGTGAGGGGGAGTTTACAGGATTTAGATGAGAGAAGGCCAGTGTCTATCTCCACTACCAAAAGACAGGGGACTAATCTAGTCTTTAAAAGGTGAAGAGAGGATTCAGAGGATTATAAGTGGAAACAGACCAAACAAACATGAGAAAACCTAAGACTAAGAGGGACAGTGTGACACTCAGACTCAAAGTGTTCCTGATACAGATGAGAGGACCGGTGCTCAGAGAGCATGAAAGTGAGAGACAGGCTGAGAGCGAGAAAGAATATAAAAAAGAGAAAAACAGTCCCCATACCTGCTGGGAAATCCAGCTCAAGATGGCAGCTGGTTTCTAGCTGGGTAACCAGCTTCCATGCTTCACAAATCAGCTTGAACACATTAAAGTCGGCATGAAATGAAACATTTTCTAAATGCATTAGATCTTATAATGAACAATTAATCACTGCATGTTTCATTTGTACATTTTTTGACCTATTTTTAAACAAAATATAATCAGGCTTTTCTCTACTTTTTTTTTCTTTTTCAATGATCTGTTACGCTCAGATGTATGTCACAATATGGAAGAAAAGATCTGGTGATACCTCCATTAAATCATGACTTTAAACTGCTATGACCAGCTGGTTTGTTGCTGGGTTCAAGATGGCTTACCACAGCTTTAGCTGGATTTACCAGCAGAGATTTTTCTCTGTTCCCTGTTGCATGTACACCAGCTGGGGCATATGCACACACACTTATAACATGATGACCTACTGAATGCGCACTCATCTCGCCCAGCACATATGTCACTTCACTACTCAACACAACTCGCCTGTTCTGTACACCTCCAACTGTCAATAAGACATCAGAATTATGCTAACTCAACACGCAGAGGCGTTGGCCATCAACTTACTGTAATGCATTTGCAAACAGAGATACTGTACACATCCTGTAATCAGCATTACAGGAGAAGTTCACTTCCAGAATAAAAATTTACAGATAATTTACTCACCCCATTGTCATCCAAGATGTTCATGTCTATCTTTGTTCAGTCAAAAAGAAATTATGTTTTTTGAGGAAAACGTTTCAGGAATTATCTCCATATAGTTTACTTCAATAGTACCCCCAAGTTTGAACTGCCAAAAGGCAGTTTAAACGCAGCTTCAAATGGCTCTAAAATACCCAGACAAGGAAGAAGGGTCTTATCTAGCAAAACGATCGGTCATTTTCTGAACAAATTGACAATTTATATACTCTTTAACCTCAAACTCTCGCCTTGTCTATTTTCTGCGATGTGCATACGAACTGTGTGTAATCTGGGTCAATGCAGTTAGGGTTGGTCGAAAAACTCCCATCTCATTTTCTCCTCCAACTTCAAAATCGTCCTACATCGTTGCAGAAGTACCGACCCGGTGTTTACAAAGTAATAAGCAAAGAAGATGAAATGCCCTTTACAAAAAAAGGTAAAACAGCGATGTAGGACGATTTTGAAGTTGGAGAAGAAAACGAGATGGGAGTTTTTTGACCTTCCCTAACTGTATTGACCCGGATTACACACAGTTCACACACTGTGTCAGTTGGTTTAGAAAATAACTGATCATTTCACTAGATAAGACCTTTCTTCCTTGGCTGGAATCGTTTAGAGCCCTTTGAAGCTGCATTTAAACTACATTTTGGAAGTTCAAACTTGGGGGCACCGCTGAAGTCCACTATTTGGAGAAAAATCCTGAAATGTTTTCAGGATTTTCCAAACGTAGGTTCGGGAGGAGCCTAATCATTCAGTCCTGTCATTCATCATTACAAGCCTATATTAGCAGCTCTCATTGCACCGTCCCAGCCTCCGTTCTTCCGGCATCCCTCCACCTCCCCTTCTCCTCCTCTGTTTCTGTTATTCTCCCTCTAGATAATATCGCAATGGGGGGGTCGAACTCTGCACTCAAGCCGAGCCTCGGGTTCGAGCCTCCATTAAGGACAGCAAGCCAAGTTTGTTTACCATTGCCCATAAGGACTGGATGGGCAGGCGAACTTGTGAAATTTCTTTACGACTGAAGAAAAAAAGACAAACATTTTGGATGACAAAGGGGTGAGTAAACTATCTGTAATTTTTAGCTCTGGAAGCGTACTTCTCCTTTAAAATGAAATGCAGACAAGACAACCCAAAACCTTTTAATCTCTAGTGCCACTCATCCAGAACCAAAAACAACACACATTGCTCCAAAGACAAAAAATAAACCTGTTCTTCCATCGTACTTAAGATTTCCATAAGACACCAGTCAGAACTTAGTACACAGGACGTTTTAGTTTTTACGTAGGAATATTTTCTGCCCCTTGTCGCAAAACCTTATCTTCACACTAACTTTTTTGCATTTTTATATTACTTTAAGCTGTTTTCGACATGACTGCTCCCTACAATTTTAACAATTACAGGTTTTACTATTCTAACATAGACAAAAGCTGACCTACAGACACACGCTATTCAACTAAAAACAAGATTTCCCCCCACATGCATTCACAATTACCCCAGAGCTACTAGTCAAAACATTTTAGTAAAACAGTAACTGTGTCTGAAAAGCTTTTCCACCCCTGAGGGCCTCAAACCCAGATTACAAGCTGTGACACAGTTTTACCAACTTTGTGTGTTATACAGCATTGAGGTTATATCACTTTACTTACCTAACCAAACTCCTCACCACACCTGCTCCTTGCGACCAACACTCAAGCTGACACAGACCTGTACGCGTGCACCGCTTTTATGGGTGCACAGTGGAAGTCTAAATGTGTTCATATGTTCGTGTGTGAGCTTGTTTTGCGTGATTTAAGATACTGTATTCACCTGCTCTGATGGTTAGTCACTATATGACTCAGTGCTGATCCTCGTGTTGGGACAATAGACCACATACCCCAATGTGTACACAAACACACACACACACACACACACACACACACACATTAAAACATTCACGTGAGCACAGACATACAGCTACTTTTTGAAGAAAAGTACCTGTGCAAAAGTCAAAAGTGCGTTGTGGGTGGTTGCAAAGTCATTGCAATGCAGTTGCTAGGGTGTTCAAGGTGGTTCAAGGCGTAGCAAGTTAGTTACAAAGGTTTTCCGGGCTGTTGCTATAGTAGTTATTTACTGACCAAAAGAACACACCAAATGTATCTATGATATTCTGCAGCTAGTTGTTACAAACCCTTAGGAAAGTTTAGTAAACCCTTATTAATAAGAGTTTTCTTAATGTTACAATTAGGTCCTGATATCTAAAGATCCTCTCTCAATGTAAGCCAACTACATATTCTTTATTCATTATTTTGTGGTCCACCACACCAATTACTTTAAAGTAAAACCAAACACCATTTGCCTAACAAGCACAACAGAAGATGTAGGCAAAACATACCTTGAATGCACCGTAGGTTGCCTTGGATAAAAGTGTCTGTCAAATGCGTAAACAAGTTATGTTTCAAAATACAACATTTACAGGGGTTTGGTTAGATCTAAAATTAACTGTCTGTTGTTCCACTATATATTCTTTTATATTTATTTATTGCCTGTATTTGCTGAACATTGTTATGTTCCCGAAGGAACCACATTTCATTTTTCTCCACAGCCCTTCAATCTGTTAATATGACAATAAACTTGACTTTGACTTACCACAGAGTTAACAACTGTAATAGTAACTGCCTTAGCAAGCACTTTTAAATATAGAAAGTATTGTGAACTACCACCATCAAACCTTAAACATTAAATATCAAAATTTTCTGGAATTTAAACCCACAACCTTTCGGTTGCCAGTGTCCTGGTGAACTGCAATGTTACAGAAGTCTAACAGAGACAGTGATCCCAGGTCAAATCATGATCCTGCTTATGTCTGCAAGTCCATTTGTTTTGGTCTTTCAGGGGCAGCCCACTAGTCTGCGTGCGTTCGTGTGGTTGTGATCAGTCGTGTGTGGGTTTGCAATAAGGTGGGCGTTAAGTGCAGAAACCACACTGAAGATTTGGTTTAGTGAACTTTTGCCACACGTCGCATGAAAAGGTCAGATTCAGCCATGCATGGTTTGCGAAAATTACCCACATGCAAACCTGTACCCACACACATGCTATTGTCTATACAGTAACCAACAAAGCCAAGCAGGAATCCCTAGCGCTAAACGCAGACTCTCTTAAAAGCATCTGTGCATGTGCATTTGAACTCTCTCATGAATATTTAAAACATCTTTGAACATCTGTCAGTCATTCATGAGGGTGTGGTGCATTTTTTGTAGGACTTTTTCAACCACACACACACAGCTGACCACATAACAGTAGCCTGAGTTTGAGAAACAGACAGCAGCCCACAACAAAACGGCCATTTTTCCCTTACAAAGTTCAATAAACTACTTTCCATCTACATCCACAGACAGCCAGACTAGACAAAACTGTCCTTCTTGCACGCACACACACATGCAGACGTACAAACACAAAGCCAGCAACAAGAACATCAGTCCGTCAGGTAAAAACACGCTGAGGTGATCAACAAACAGGCTCATACATGTTTCTGCACCTTCTCTATTACAAACACAACACAAATAAATCCTGAACCCTGAGGGACCAAGTTCTTGTGTAAATCAATCTCACAGATCTGAAGTGAACCAGACTTTTGGGCCAGCGTTTCTTTACCGACTTCAGTTCCTGCAGAGCCCGGCCAGTGCAGACGACTAGCACAGACAGACAGTACAGACTGTCATTATACGCCACACCAAACATAGCAAATATAGTCTTCAGCCTTTAATGGTACTAGCTTTTCTACTCTGTCAAAAACATTAGGGCTGTGTGTGCGTTTGAAACTAGTAAAAGCTGTTTTACTATGCCCCAAAGAGGTAAAGTCATACAGAAGGAGAGATAAAGTCTAAATGTTTTATAGCCCGAAAGTCAGTGTCTTTTCATAGCATAACTTTTTTTTAAATTACAGTCAAATATCTGCTTTTTTTCTGATTGCACAGTCACACAGGCATAATTATGCCTTAACGGGATAGATCAGCCAAAAATGGTCAACATTTACTCATGTCATTACTTCATGTTGTTCAAAACCTGTGTGACTTTCTTTCACTCACCCTCATGTTGTTCCAAACCCTTAAGACAAAATTAAGATATTTCTGATGAAATCTGAGAGCTTTCTGACCCTGCATAGACTGCAATGCAACTACCACATTTAAGGCCCAGAAAGGTAGTAAGGACTTCAAAAAAATAGTCCATGTGACATCAATGCTGTAACCTTAATTTTATAAAGCTACAAGTAGTGCTGCATCGATTCTTCGATTCTATTTGAGTAATCGATTTTAAAAATCCTTGTGTTGAGTAATCGGCAAAATACCGGAAGTGGCGCATTCCACATATTAAACCCTTTTAAAAATCCTAATAAACCATAACGCTACTAAGAATTCACAAACACTATGATTCAATTAAATAAATATATGTGATGCTGGTTTAATTTATGCACTTTAATTATTCACATATGTGTAGGTTACGTACGTGCATCTCAGAGCGGCTCCGTTCACAGTAAAAGCTGCTCCACAAACTGTTATTATTTACATGTGTGGAGCGTCTTAAACTCCATCTCTGCATGTTGTTGTGAGTTTGGGTTTATTATAATGTTCATCTAGGAACGCAACATGCGCTATTTCATCAGATTTGTAAGGTAAATCGTTTATTAACCTATGCAAACACAGGAGAATACATCATTATCTTTCTCAATATGCTAACTGTTCACTGCAATTTATAAATAAAAGTTTAAACCCCTTACTCTGAATTTACACTTTGTTTGGCCTTTTCCATGCTTTTTAACGCACAGCACAGTAGAGATTGACAGGAAAGAATGGGGTGGAGATTTGGGAATGGGATTGGCAAAGGACCATGAATCGAGACTCGAGCTCGGGTCGCAAGGCTATCAGCACCAACGAATTTACACATTTTGATGTCCACATATTCAAGAAATTACAGTGGCTGTAGCATTTCTATCATAAAGAAATGGCTAAATATTAAAGATTAATGAGACATCCGAATGAAATGTTGTTTAGTTAATATTAAACATGGATTAGATCGCCTAGTAAAGTGTAAAAACAAGGCTGTTGTCAGGCTGTTGGTGCCCTTCATTTTTTATAATGTGTAATGCGCATTAGCTCTATTGTTTATAATACATTATGTATTTTAACAGCTTTGTTTAATACAACACATGATTACTTGCTTTTGATATTTTGTTTGAACTAATTATTATTGCCTCATTGCTATTATATATGTATTTTAAGTCATTTTAAAGGCTATTGTTTACTTGGGTATATTTTTATTGCTACAAAAAGTTCATTATAATTATCTGATTACTCGATTAATCATCATAATAATCGTCAGAATACTCGATTACCAAAATAACCGTTAGTGACAGCCCTAGCCATAAGAATACTTTTTGTGCGCAAAACCAAAATAACTTTATTCAACAATTTCTTCTCTCTTGACGTGTTCACAAGAGTACCACAATGTATGCATGTGTCTTCCTCTGCTAGTAAACAAGGTGCAGCAAATTCGAGACATCACACACATGCTGTGTTGAAGACTGACACAGAAGAGTAGAAAGTTGAGGTTACAAACAGCTGTTGAACAAAAGACATAGAGCAAGTAATTAAAACTGTATCTGATGGTTTGCAAACCGACCTATTTAATAGATGCTGGTGATACATTGCTGATACATTTGGTGTTCAATTTTGGTCAGCAAAAAAAAATCTTTTGGTACATTATTGCCATCAGATGTGCTGGAGTAACCAAGAGGTCAAGGTTTGGCTGGTTACCATGATCTGTATGTAATGAAATGTGTTGACATTGTGTCAGTTTGATTCTTGATGAATATGGGTACATATAAATGACTAATGTTTTACATATGCAAAACAACAACTTACACAATTTTTTCTACACTGTATGTGCATACATGTACTTAATATTTTCCATGTCTGTGTGAGTGTGTGGGCTTACAGTTGTAGTGTTGTGCATCTGTTTACACTAAAACTCACATTCACACAAAAACTTACAAAATCGCTTAAACATATGATCCACACATGGCGTCTCTGAACCACCACAAGACCACACACACACAAGCAAAAAACAACACACAGACTAGTATCAATGCACACACACACAAAAATACTTAGGGTACACTTCAAATAGCAACACACTCAAATTATACAAATCTGTGTATAAACACCGGGTTTAACACCAGATGCTCAATCAAAATCACACTGTCAATAAATCTAAAGCATGCAACAAATCTAAGGCATGATGAGTATGCGATAATGTCTCCAAAAGAGGAAGAGAAAGCAGACTGAGAAAAAGACAGAGCAGGAGAAATTCAGTGAAATGTGGGGATGTTGAGGGGGATTCGGGGAGTTTCGTGCTGATGTTTTGATTTCGTTTAGACTGGAAAATGAAGAAACTGTGTTTAATATCATGTGAGACCACACACTAAATCATAGCATCAGTTGATAATCCTCATAGCAGAACATCAGTCTGTGATCATGGGATTTTCTAGACTCTTCCCCTATATCTTCCCCTCTATATTGGGTTTAACACGAAGTATAAAAGCATATTCTAGTCTAGTAAAAGGAATAGAGATTTTAACAAACCAATGCACAGTCAAAGCACAATCAACTGCTGTCACTGAGCAACACACACCAGTGGTGTTTCATTCCTAAATGAATAAGTGATCTGAACAAATCATCTGAGTGAACAATTCAATGACTCACTCATAAAAAGACAGCGGCCGAATTCAAGATATACATATGCTAGATTGCTACTATTTCTGCCATTACTTTCAGAGATAGTAAGAGTATACTGTTGCCTTATGAGGTTATATCTGACATTTTTGTCAAAATTGAGTCTTTCACATATTCTTATTCAGTGACAATTTTTTTACACTATGTGATGTTTCTTTTGTAAGCTGTGTAAATTTTGGGCCTTTTTTTGAGAAAATAAATGGTTCTATCTACAGAAGTCTATAGAACTCAGAAGTGCTCAGAATGCAGATAGAACCTTATAATTCTAAGGTGACAATATAATTGAACTCAAAATAATTGTTAGGGCTGAGTAAAAAATACAGATTTCTCAATTTTAATCAATTATTATTTTTACAAAACAGTATTGATTCTTAAATTCCAAGAATCGATTAGTCTAGCCTGCTTTCAGTTAATGAATGGAACATTGCAGCACCTTGCATCCAACAAATCGCAATAAGGTTCGTGCTTTGTTACTTTTGATATGAAACAAAGTCTCAGATTTCAAATTCTGTCGATTTTATTACAGTATTCAAACAATAAATGGCATTGTGGCGCCTCAGTCCAAGAGAAGCGGCAGTGCGAAGTGCGCATGAACTGGTCATCTTCTCTACTTTAACCAGTTACAGCACGAAATAAACATAAATGAACATCCGAAGGTTTGTTAAAAGAAAGAGTACAACTTACAAAAATCCGTAATTGCTCAATCAGTATTTCAACCGTGCAAAAACGTCAATATAACAGCTTGTAAACAATGTCACGTAACATCACATTTACCTCAGGAAAAACATATTCAGTGACCATAAACTCATTATTCAGCTTAAAAAAACTAACTCTAAAGATGAGCATTTTGCTGAATATATGGGCCATATAACATATATTTATGATAATTTTTACTGTTATTCAATGTTTCAGTTTAAATAAATCCATCAAGTTTTTATGACAGCCACCATTTGAATGTTTATATTTAAAAAAACGAATTAGGGTAGAAATACAATTATGTAATTGTAACTTTATTAGTATAAATACTTCAGAAATCGGTTAATTTTAACCTTTAATATTATAATAATGTAGTACCAACTGACTCTCATTACTTGAGGTTTTTTTCTCCTTCAGAAAATTTGGTATGTACTGTACCTGATACGTGACCCTGGACCACAAAACCTGTCATAAGTAGCACGGGTATATTTGTAGCAGTAGCCAACAATATGTTGTATGGGTCAAAATTATTGAATTTTCTTTTATGCCAAAAATCATTGGGATATTAAATAAAGATCATGTTCCATGAAGATATTTTGTAAATTTCCTACCTTAATATATCAAACCTTAATTCTTGATTAGTAATATGCATTGCCAAGAACTTCATTTGGACACCTTTAAAGGCGTTTTTCTCAATATTTGGATTTTTTTGCACCTTCAGATTCCAGATTTTCAAATAGTTGTCTCTCGGCCAAATATTGTCCTATCATAACAAACCATACATCAGTGGAAAGCTTATTTATTCAGCTTTCAGATAGTGTATAAATCTCAATTTAGAAAAATTGACCCTTATGACTGCTTTTTTGGTCCATGGTCACATATATATTTAAAATAACCAATATCGAAACAAATCAAATCACAAGTCTGTGAATCAGAATCGAATCATGAAATTTGTGTCAAAGCCCAGCCCTAATAATTGCGCATATTTGTGTTTATGTATGTGAACATGCTTTGTGTCGAGTTGGTGTGTGATGCTGTATGTGTGTTTGTGAGCGTGCAGGTGTGTTCATGCGTGTTTGTGTGTGTGTGTTCAGTGTCGATGAGGCAGAACTCAATCTGTTCCACACCTGTCCTTCTCTCCCTGGGGGAGGAGCCTGAGGCTGCACAAACACACATGCAAACACGCATTAACATACAAAAGCCTTTTGTGCTCACTCTCTCTTGCAGTCCACACATGCACACGTATACACGAAAAAATGTGCTGCATGTGCGCGCATGTGTGTGATGACAGACATAGAAAAAGACAAACTAAATGAATTTTTCAAATGCATGTTTGACAGATGCTGTCATATCAAAGGAGTGTGTGTATATATGTACAGTAAGTGCAAATATATAAGGAGAGATGATGTATAGAGAGCGAGCGAGAGAAAAAGCGAGCGTTTAGTGTGAAGGAGGGGGAGGTGGGTTATGCTGGGACGGCAGAACCCTGTGACATGACACAGATGCACTGATGCTGAAGAAAGCGAGAGGGAGAGAGAGAGGAGGGGGATGGGAGGAGAGGAGGAGGGGTGTGAAATCACACTGCTGTTCTATTTATTCTCAACCAGAGCACATGAATGCTCACACACACACACACACACTTACATACACACACAGCAGGGGACGCCACTATAGCTGCAAGCAAATGGCTCCACATAAACATTCAATGAAAGCAATGTCCACAGTTGCCTGTGATACTGCTGCTAAAAACAAATGGGATCAGCTTTACACACTCCTCGTATCTCGCACCTGCCGCGCTCAAGGTGGTAACACATCTACGCCAGCTCGCATGCACACCGAATGATTCAGACAGTATTCAGCATCAAACCTCAAATCCACAAAACCCTCCTCTCTTTCTCCATCTCTTATTCATGATGCCACCTCACAGCTAAGAGCTTAAAGTGTCTCTATAAAAAAAGACTGGTATTATTATGATCGTAGAACAAAGAATCACATTACAACACCATAAAACAGAGCCCTGTTTCAATATCATGGGTACATTCAGGCACTCATCAGGGCTCAGCAATATAGACCGATGGTGCTGTGGTACTTGCTAAGTACTAATATCATTTGTTATTATTTCATCAAAGTAGTGGGAATGAGTACTAAATAATAGTCTTAGAAGCAGCAAGTTAATCAGTTTCAAGTCAGCATGGCATGAAAATTCAAGAAACTGTGTAAGTATATGTTATCAACCTTATCAAAATGTCTTAACTTGAAAACAACAGACTTCTCTTTGATGATGTTTGTCAGACTTCTGCAATCATTTGCTTAAACCCCACCCCTTTATTACAGTCGACTGCAAGCTTGCATTCCCTTTTTAAAGTTAGATAACATGTATTTTAATGAAACTAAGTTTCAAATGTTTCATTTATTTATTTAATTAAAATTTATTACTGCTGTCAAATGATTAATCGCATTCAAAATAAGTGTTTGTTTACATAATATTTGTGTGTGTACTGTGTATATTCATTATGTATATATAAATACACACACATGCATGTATATATTTAAGAAAAATATGTTGTTTATATATCAAATATATTTATATATAATATCAATTATAAGAATATAATTATAAACAATGTAAATTCATGTAAATATTTTCTAAATATATATCGTATATGTGTGTATTTACATATATATAATAAATACACACAGTATACACATATTATGTAAACAAAAACTTTTATTTTGGATGCGATTAATTGCAATTAATTGTAAGACAGCACTAAAATTAATAATTTCTATATTTAATGATTATTTATTTTTACATTTATATTTTTATTATATTTAATGATTTCAAAACTTTTTATGAAAAAATTCAAGTTTTTTTGTTTGTTTTTTGACATCCAAGTGTAATGGCCACATCTAAAAATCTGCAAACCCCTGTCCTACATCTTTTTTTGTTTTTTCGATAGGCTGTTACATTTGGACGTATATCAAAAAAAAGAAAAAGAAAAAAAGAAAATACATTATTTATTACACGGATTAATTGAAAATATTAATGTAAATATAAATAATCATTAAATATATAAAATCTAAATTTAAATTCTATAAATAAAATTAACATTTGGAACAGAGTTTTATTTAAATATTTAATTTAATTTAATATATTAAATGTTGCGCAAGTGTCTTCAAACACACCACATGTTGCCAATGTGTCAACGCATGTGTGTAACGTTTCTGGCCTAGCACTTTTCATGCAGGTGAACTGCGAACTAAGGGCAAAAGATGAAGACAAATTGCCTATTTATTATAATGGCACAAAGACAAATTCAACTTCATCTACAGAACCAATAGTCATTCATAAAACACATTCATAAACACACACACCTGCATTAAGGCAGCTGAATTAGTGCTCCAGACGTCTCACACTACAGAAACAAGAGTGGTGAGAAATCAATTACAACATCAACAATGACTTTGACTGCAACATGACACACATACACACACAGACACACATGGGGGTCGTCTATACAGGCTCCCACATCTACAGGCAATGGATCGGGTTGCTGGAGTGTGAAACACAGCAGAGGCTGAGCAAACACACACACACACGCGCGCAGATCTCAGTCCAGAGAAAGCCACTAAATCTCGTACAGACCTGCAGAGAATCTCGTCGTTGTGCAGTCTCAGTGGCTCCAGTTCTTATCGCACACCTCGCACACACACTAACGTGGAGTCTTACACAACACGAACACAAACACACACACCTTAACATACAGACCTTACACAACAGGTCAGAGTACAGCGAAAATGTCTCTGACACACATACTGTACACACCTTACTCAAGAGGTCAAAGCTCACTGGAGAACTGGGTTAGAAAGGCGGCTCGCCCTTAATGGCATTACAGAGGACAAAAAGAGAGAGAGAAAAGGGATGAAAAGCGTGATGACAGAATAATGAAGAAACAGAGCTCAAACACACACACTTTTAACCCTGATATGACCTTTCTCTATCTCCATATCACTATGATCTTGCCATCGATTGGCTGGGTGCCATTTCACCCACTGATGGCGTAACTCTATCGCTCAGTCACATGACCCCATTTAAGTAATGCGAAACGGCCATCGATCACGCCCAAGGGTCACAGAAGGGTCATGCCCCTTAATGCACTTTGCAGTAAAATATATTTTCGGGCATTTGATTATTTCATTGGGCAAAACATCACACGGTTTCCTTTCAATAGCTCACGGCTGATGGGACGTGTGTATACTGTCGAGAAGACTGACACACACAAGCACAAATCAATTCAAGTTTAACAAGAAAGTGTTTTGGGTTGTCAGCAGAAAAATATAGAGAGGAGGAAGAGGAGAGAGAACGAAAAGAACAACAGAGGCAGATCAAAGATGTACAAACACAGAATTAAAGACGACAGAAAACACACACAACCACAGTCTGTGCTTGTGTTTATAAAGCTGATTTTGTCTAACGTCCCCACTTTGGCTTTTTTAACCCTCTATTGTCAGCATTACTTTCTAACAAAGCAACATTTTTCACATAATTTTTTTAAGCACTATAATGTCTTGGGAGCTGTGTTTCCTTTACCTTTCAAATTGTGCAAAGTAAAATTGCGTATTGAAAATACGCCCAATGGAAACACAAGTTTAGCAAAAACTCCCATATGTACATAACTCCCAAATATCCTATACTAACAAACCATACATCAATGGAAAGCTTATTTATTCAGCTTTCAGATGATGTATAAATCTCAATTTCAAAAAACTCCCTTACGAATGGTTTTGTGGTCCAGGGTCACATATATTTCAAAAAAGGTGGTTTTTAAGTATTTTTAAGAATATTCTGCAAAAATGCAATGGAAACCGTTTTTTTTTTTTTTTTTTTTTTGCATTTACAGGTGACCTGGCTTGTGTAAAAGTTACATTATCATTGTACTATAACCTCCAAGAAACACTTCGTACATGGCCGGTGTCAAGTATAAGGGCTTTCATTACCATTATTGCTTGAATAACCCCTTATTTACACTTCACACGTCTGTGGCACATTCTGGCTCCAACGTGGCCACCAGAGCTGGTCGCAGCGACTCTAGTCAATGCTTGTCAGTGTTTATACCAGCCACGCTCCGGCACGTTTCAGAAGCTTCCCAGAAGCGCCTCTTCACACTGCTTCGCTAAAGATACACACCTAGGTGTATAATGGCTAGTGCAGTGGCTGCTATATATGTAAACCTACCAATATCTGTCGACTTTTCCGCAAGAAGAAAAAATTGTCACCTAACATCGGTTAATGGAAACACTGTCATTTCGCAATCGTTTTTTATCAACATTTATGAAATATTGCAAAAGTTTTGTGCAAACATGTAATGGAAACACAGCTAATGTCATGAAAAGCAGTAAAATCTTTCACTTCCAAGTTTCTTTTCTCATCAGTTAGTCCCACCCACACTAAAATATGACTTGGTCAAAATCCTGCTCCTCATGCATACTAAACATTAAACATAGATGAGTGTAATGATTGTGGAAGTTGATAAATATTAGCAATGTTTCACAAGAAAAACCATAAAAAACACACTGTGTTGTCACTGGACAAGCTATGAGAATACAAGGTAAGTTTCACTCATGTGCATTCATATTGTGAGATTATATGTGACCTTAGACCACAACACCAGCCATAAGTAGCACGGGTATATTTGTAGCAATAGCCAACAATACATGGGTCAATGTATGAGTCAAAATTATCGACCTTTTATGCTAAAAATCATTAGGATATTAAGTAAAGATCATGTTCCATGAATATATTTTGTAAAGCTCCTATTGTAAATATATAATATCTTAATTTTTCATTAGTAATATGCATTGCTAAGAACTTCATCTGGAAAACTTCAAAAGGTGATTTTCTCAATACTTTGATTTTTTTGCACCCTCAGTTTCCAGATTTTCAAATAGTTGTATCTCAGCCAAATATCGTCCTATCCTAACAAACCATACATCAATGGAAAGCTTATTTATTCAGATTTTGAGATCCAGGGTCACATATCATAATGGATTAAACATCATGCCACTCAAGTCATATATATGGCAACCATATATATGGTTTACATGTGTTTGTCATATGCTTTTCTTATAAACACTCCATGCACACTGAATAATATTGTAGAATAAATCTCTCAGAATCTCTGCAGTGCATTTTTTTTTTAAAAAGCACTGTAGCATCCACGCTAGAGAACAAAGATGCTGTTAAATATAAATAAACTCGATATTTTGAGAAAAACAGCTTTGGTTGTTTACTCAGGAGAATGTGTGTGCATGTGTGTGTCAGTACCACCTCATTCCCAGGAGACTCAAGCTAGACAAAGGAGGCGCAGGAAACACAGGTGTGTGTTTGGAGTGATTGAGTTGCACGCTAACGATAATAAGGAATTTATGAGAGTGTGTGTGAGACAGAAAACGCCTGATTCTGAGAAAGCAGAGAGAGGGGAGACAGATATACTCTTCACATCTATCCTCCCATCTCTGGGACTTCAACAAACTTTACCAAACAAAACAAATCAAGCATGATCTCACCAAGAAACCATGTGCACTGTCAGCACTTCCATCCCAACACAATTCACAGAAGCAGCAACTGCAATGATAAAAAGAGTTTACACTGCCAATATATTATTGAAGACACACATACAACAGTACTGTCAATTTTTAGGCTTGATTCTATTGTAGAGATTAGATAGAGACACAGAGAGACATTCTACAAAGTTTTTTTTTGAGGTTTCAGTGCACTAACTAGTAGTAATATCAGGTTATTTCGAGGCATATTAGTGTTTATAAGCATTTTAGCTTCTGTCACTTGATGTTTGTGTTTTTGCTCTCATTTATGCACATATGACCCAGTTCTCCCGCAATTCGTACATTCTCTCAAACCAATGATGTTTGCACATCTTCCCTTCTCAAACTAACCAGCTGGGTGTCTATACCTACCCACCTCCCCCTCTCCTCCTTCAACCAAAGAGCATAACACCAGCCAAGCAACATTTCCCCTCCCCCATCCCCCCCCACCCCTCTCGTCTCCTTTTCTTCTCCAGGCAGCCCACTCAATCATTCCTGCCTCCCTCCCTTCTCTCTCTCTCTCTCTCTCTCTCTCTCTCCATTCCAATGAATGCACAATCCCCCGTTCAGCCAGGCCTGTCCTGGGGGGTGGGGTTCAGGGGACACACACACCCACACCACATCTGCAGAAGAACAAACGCCCATCACAGGGAGTGATAAAGAGAGAGCTTACAATAGAGACCGAGTCAAAGCCAACATGATCGGGACAGAAAGCTGAAAAAAAAAGAAAACTTGAAATGATATGACGGTCTTTACAACCATTTTGAACAGTTCAGCTGGACAGGCTGGAAAGTCCCAGTTAAATTAGTTAAATGCGAGCTGGCCCAGCATAGGAAACCAGCTTAAACCAGATAAGACCAGCAAACCACCATAGGCTGGTTTTTAAGCAAGCTACTAAATACAAGTGCATGTTTTATGCCAAAATATCATAGCAGTTTACTTATTGTCACTACTGTAAACAACAAAATAAAATTAGAAATCACTTTAAATATTATTTTTGTCTTAATTTTCCCCATTTTGAATACGAACGCCAACATATTTTGACATAAACGACAATACAAAACTACTTCAGAAATACACAAACAACCCAGTCATTACCAGTCCTGACAATTAGATTAGCAGTTAATGAATAGATTAGCACACTGCTAATCACCATGGCATTATGGGTAATAATAGCCCTCACGCTACTAATGCTAGCAGAGTTGGATTGCGCTTGGCTTAAATGGCAGCTAGTGGAACTCAAACAGAAATGTAGGCTAAAAGCAAAAGCAGCCTGAGGGCGACACGTACACGCGCTGATAAAAACAGGCACCGGCAACGCTACGTCAAATTCGTTTCAGGGCAGACAGCCGCACTTTGTGCTTTCGCCGACGGATGGGGTGCGGAAGAAGATAGAGAACT
The DNA here is from genome assembly GCF_022985175.1 of Labeo rohita. Lineage (NCBI taxonomy): Eukaryota > Metazoa > Chordata > Actinopteri > Cypriniformes > Cyprinidae > Labeo > Labeo rohita. The sequence continues at coordinate 38,086,175 of NC_066875.1, forward strand.
ATTGAGGAATGGAGAAACCGAATACTGACAGATGAAGACGTGCGATTGTTTTACAGATCTCCTGATGACAATGATGAAGTGTGCTCTTCCGGCAATGTTTTGTGTTTCTTTATCTTAGTGGAGAGCTTTAATGAGAGGCGGAGCCTACTGATACACGCCCAGCAACGCACACACATCCACACAATGAGTCTTGATTGATCGAAACACTCCAGGATGCCGGTAATGGATGTGGGTTGTGTGAGGCGGACACACGGCCAAGAGGAAGCAGAGGTTCACACACTTACGCCGCCGGGGTTTTACTCTAGTTCTCAACTAACACAATCCATAACCACTACTTCCTATGACCACAACGGACAGCACACGCACGCCTGCAAAACAATCACACAAACTCACCCCACTTAACAAAGAGTCACTAACAGAACAGGAATCTTGTCAGGAACAATCATGTATACATCCTGCTTTTCCATATGGATGTGTGGGAAGCAGACAGCGGAAAACCGGCTAGCATTTGTGTTTAATCTGTCTTTTTTTGCAGTAGAGTAAGTGTGTGTGACAGTCAGAATATAAACAGAGCGAGCCGGACTGACTGCACAAAACAAGCTTTCTTTGTGCGGCATTCCGGCTGGAAAAAGCAGTGCAACTTTCTCTCGCTCTCCGCCTAGTGTGTGTTTTTATTCTGCTGAGCTGTCCAAACGCAGCCCGGATACTTTCACGAGTTCAGTTTAAATGCCCTGCTGGAAGCACAAAGAAACAGAGCACCAGCGGTGGATAGAGGGAGCGTGCGTGTCTTACCGTGTTTCCCAGCGTTATTTCCTGTGTTTCTGAGGTAATTCCACACTGTGAGCTGCTCGTTCAGTCTGTTCGATCAAATCTCTGCTCTTATTTTCCCTTTAACCAGCTGCAGGCTTGACTACCTGCCCCCCTCGCACACAAACACACGCATGCACACACACGCACGCGCGCGCGCACCGGCAGCAGGGCTTGCAAACAAAAACACACCATGCAAAAGCTGACACAGTCAAGAGGATGCAGGATTCCAGCTCCAAACAAAACAGAATTCCTTCTTTTTTAGCCAAAGGAAAAAAAAAAAAGAGTGTGTCTCCCTCGTTCTCCTTCTCTCTCTCTGCTTTCCTCCCTCAATCCTTCTCCTCTCTCTCTCTCTCTCTCTCTCTCACTCACTCACACACACTCTTTCTCTCTGCTTTTTTCCACTCAGTAGTCAAACAAAGAGAGGAAAGGAGCTGGTCTCTCACACACACATACACACACAGCGCTTAAGCCCAACCCCCGCTATAGGCCAGCCTGCCTCTCTTGGTTTTTTTCACATCTCTCGCTCTAAACAGCCCCTCCCCCCGTCCCCTGTCACCTCTCTCTCTCTTAGCCTTGTTCTCACCCTCCCTCCCTCCCTCCCTGTGTGTCAGATAGAAGGGATCGGAGAGCGGAAGGGATCCTTTTACTATATTTCATTCTCTCATTCGGTTCCAGTATTTCTGAGTGATCTCAAAATCAGAGTGCATCATGTACATGCACACCCGCAGAAATCCGCAAAATGCACCGCAGATTTCTGCAGACGCTTGTCATTCATAAAGTTATACACTTTCTTTGCACGTTAGTTTATTAAATATTTTAAGTGTGCAATGAAATTGCACAAACCATAAAGAAAATGCAGAAAAAGTCTGCAGGTTTGGTATGAGCGAACTACTTTTCAAGGAGGTCAGTAGGTCAGATAGTATTGCTACCTGATCTCATGACGAAAACGTACCTATGGGAACTTTTTTGCAAGACGCAAAATACATACCAATAAGCACATATCACTGCAGTTTCCAACAGAAATGAACACAGCGAGCACTTACTCTGATGATAGACTTTGCTCAGGCATTTCAGAATGACCATTTCAGATGCTGTGCTGAGATCGGTCCACTGGTTAGTCAGGTTATGTTTTTGACGCACAAGTCAAAAACCACCTCAATTGAGCGTGAACATTTTTTGCAAATTGAGGGATTTTTTATTTTTTCAAAATTTGGCATTTCTATCACTCATTTCAGATGCGATACTTCAAAATGCGGATAAAAACAGGGTGATTGAGACATAGCTACATTGTAAAAAATGACCGTGAATTTAACGGTAAAAAAGCTGTAAAAACGCTACAGTAAAAACCGGTTAAATGGTTAACGGTAAAAGACCGTAAAATTTACAGTGAATAAAAGTAAACTGACATTACCAGAATTCCCTGTGTTACTTTTTTTGGCCCCACTTTATATTAGTTGGCCTTAACTACTGTGTACTTACATTTAAATTAATCATTTGGTACAACGCACTTATTGTGAACATACATGTTTTTACATTGTACTCATATTTAAAAAATACCTGCATGTAATTACATCTGTAATTAATTTATGTAATTACATTTATAATTACACTGTTGACCCTATCCCTTACACCTTTAAACCAAACCTGTCCCTAACCTTATCCGTATCCCACCTCAGTAGCAGCAAAAGTGTTTTGCAATACAATTTGAACATAAGTACATTGTACTTATTTTTTCATGTAAGTACACACTAGTTAAGGCCACTTAATATAAAGTGGGACCCTTTTTTTATTTGATTTTTTTTGTTGAAATAACTAGTTTTTTTCTTGACTTTTGTACATTATGGTTGTATGTTACATCTAATGTTGTTAAATTAATGTTTATTGCATTGTTTCAGTTTCGTGTGTTACCATGATGGTGTTTAGTGTTTGTGTGAATGACACTGTGCACCTTCTATATATGTTAATATTTAAAAACTGTTTGTGATGAGCTTTGGTTCATCATGTGACTTTCTCATCATCACCTGCTTTTGGTGGTTATCAGTGTATTACAAACGTACAAAACAGATTTTAGTATTTCATTAGGTTCAATAGGTTAACATTATATCAATTCATGAAATTAATACAGTATTTACCTGTAAATGTAAGTGAAAACCGTAAAATGTAAAACCACTGCCGTTTTTTTTTTTTTTACAGTGTAGTGTTGCAAACTGTAGATGGTTCACATTTTGTACACAGACTGATAGGAGTATTTTATCCTTCTTTATTATTTATTATGTTTTTCACAATTTATTTATCTATGTATCTACCAAATAACAAAGATGACTAAACAGAAACCAGGAGAAGCTAGATATATCGAAAGTTACATCTCGACTTGATTACGTTGTCAAGTCCATTCTTGAGTAGAGCTTTGGCTAAATAAAAATTAATTTATTTTATTCAGCAATTTTATATTTGCTAACAGTTTCTAAAGTTTCAGGGTGGTAAGTTATTGATTTTATACCTGCACTTATTCAATCAAAAATGCAGTAATATTGTGAAATATTATTGCAATTTAAAATGATTGTTTTTAAATTTATTCCTGTGATGGCAAAGCTGAATTTTCAGCAGCCATTACTCCAGTCTTCAGTGTCATGTTGTAAACAATCGTGCTTGCTCACTGACCCCAAATATTTGAACGGCATTGGCATTATATTGCCCATCATGCACTCTAGATAAATACAAAAACCTACAGCTATCAGGTGCGCTCGGTTAGTGAGACTGTCAGAAATTAATCTACTGCTAATTTAAAAAATAAAAACAATACAGATTAGTAAATCCATATGAAAGCTAGGGGCGTTTACGTATGATTTTGTTTGGATACATTACCAGTGAAATTTGTGTGAATGTCTGAGATACGCATCTGTGTGTGTTCAATGTGTGGGAGAGAGAATAAAGAAACAGCTGTTTTGTTCTGTAACTTTTTTCCTACTGTGTCACCTCGAATCAGCCTCAAGCACACACTCACACCCCTGAATGGGGACAACAGATGAGGATATCCACGTGCAGCTGAAAACGTTCCACTGTGAAACCCGAAAAAGCAGGCTGGATGGAAAACCTGCTGACTTGGTACAAAGGAGTCATGCTTACATTGTGCAGTAATAAAGTAAAAACACACACACGCATATAAAAAAAAGTCGTCCCCTGATACACTGATGCTGTTTCAAGCTATTTTTAGTGCTCTTTCATGAATTCCATTCCCATGATCCAACAAAGGCGAAAGTTGTTCTAAAAATCTCTCTGAGAAAGGAAGGGAGGGAGAAAGAATTCAGAAGCCAAATAAAGCCACATTCACTATCGTCCACGGTGCCTTTGGCCTAAGCGTTACATAATTTCTATTGTATTGATTTATTACTGCAGAGATGTGGCCGTGTGCCAACAAGAAGTGAAATATTTGACTGTTGGCCAACAGACAAAAGAGAAGCGAGTGTAAGTAAATGTGTGTCAGTGAACGCTGGTGTTATCAAAGTCCTTTGTGGAGTTACGTAACTAAACAAAAAAAAAAAAAACTGACTGAGTGACACACATGACAAATAACTTTATCAGATCTATTGTAGTTTCAACTTCTTTACAACACCTGCCTTACATTAAGTATGTTTACATGCAATGTAAAAGTTTGACTTTTGACTGACTATATCATCTCAAAGAAAATGTACCACTTTGATTTTTCTTTTTCAGATTAACTGATCTACTGATCTGTGATTATAACTTGTCTTCATACACGCAATATATGCAAAAAATAAAACACAAAAAACGTCTTTTTCTCTCTTCTGTCTCGCGCTCTTCCTTGTCTAGCATAGAGATGTTAGTCGGAGTGGAGAGAGCAAGTGTTGACATAGAGAAAGGAAACTGTGATAGGAGGAAAGGAAAGTAAGAATCACGTTCTTCTGCTCATGCCACAAATCGTTTCCTCTTTTCAATGTTTCCAACTTCTCATTCCCCTTTTTTATTTCCCTTTAAAATACACGACGAGGAGCTGCTGATTAATTGGCAATTAACGTCTAATGAGCGACAGCTGTGTGCAATTACCAATCAGCACATTCCTAACAATGCATCCCACAATGCACCACTTCAGTCTTTTGACATAGCATTAAATGAAGTTAACTTTTTTCAAGAAAACTGTCAATCAATTCATATAAACACTGTTAACACATTAGGAATCATTATGAACCGATTAGTAACAACAGTGAGGCCATGAATAAACTGCAAAGTTTTTAGAAGTAACAAATACATTTATTTTCAAGAATGAGAACAGAAAGTAGCTCCTACCCGAACACACATACACGCACAAAAAATTGTCTTGAAATGAATGAATGAATTATTAATTAATTAATAAATACTTCTATTTAGCAAGGACCCACTAAACAGATCATATGACTATTTAAATCTATTTAAAATATTGTTCCTTTGAAATTTGTTTTCATCAAAAACATCTAATAAAAAATAAATTAATCATGGTTTCCACAAAAATACTAAGCAGCACAACTGTTTTCAACAGTGATAAGAAATGTTCTTGAGCAGAAAATCAACATTATAATGATTTAAAAGCTGAAAATTCAGCTTTGCCATCACATGAAGAAATTATATATATATTTTTTTATAAATATTTAATATATTCATATTTATTTGCTAAAATACAAAATATGCACTTTAAATTTTTTTGTATTTTTTGATCAAATAAAAGCAATCCTGGTGAATGTAAAAGCTTTCAAAAATATAAAAAAAAAATCTTAGCAACACCAAACTTTTGAATAGTACACATAGATAGTACACATAGATAAAAATCGATTTATGTAAGACTTAAACAATAATTTGTCTTTTTAAAATGTCATGTAAACACTTTAGCCTGACTGAAATTGTACCAGTCAAATTTGTCCAGAATGTATACATGTCAATGTAATGACTATCTAGGCGTTTTGTGCTTTTTCTCTAAAAGAGAAGTCAACATGCAATTATTACATTATTTAATAACACACCACAATAATTCCTTTACAAAAGATTGAACCATCTATCTTATCCCAAACTAGGTGTCTGCATCTGAGCTCCACAAAGATATGAAATGCCTGTATGTGTGTGAGAGATGGTCATGTGACTCTCACACTCCCTTTTTCATTAAAAACTGATACCTCAACCCATCTGTTCAAAATGAAGACTAGAGAGAGACAGATCGGGAGAGAGAGAAAAGGGTGTTACAGAGAAAACTCTATTATCACTTTCTCTCATCCATTCTTGCTTTTGTCTAATTCTGTTTCTCTCCTCCATGAGCAATTGTTTCCTCTGAGGATGTAAATTAGTATTTGTGCTGCCCGTCTGGCATCAGCATGAAATTATAGGTCCATTTCCACCTCCATCTGACTGTCAACCATCGCAAGCGCGCATCAATAATCTATTAATGCATGCCAGCAAAATGCACACAGACACTGAGTGACACACACACACATTCCCACTGAATGAATGTGAGGTGAAGGTTAAGTGCTATTCAGTGTGTGAGTTTGCCACAGTCAGCCGGCCCTGATGAACATACACACACCTTCAGCACTGATGACGTGTGTGTCAGCGCACTCTTTACTTATACACATGACTACAAAAACACAGTAATTTTGCACTGCACTCTGCCCCTGTTTACATCTGTCTCAGGTGGATCCAATCACAAATTTCGAGATTACATACATAACCTAGGTCAGTTCGTCAGTTATTAAGTCCCTCTATTGTGCCATTACAAATACTGCATTTCATGCATTGTGTAATGTAGCTGTATGTGAATGCAAATGTTCTGCAAAGTTGTCAAGCCGAAAGTACATGATAAATAAAGTTATTGTCTCCCAAAAGAGGGATTTACAAAACGCTTGTTCTTCAAAGATGGCTCAGTACCCAGTTTATTGGACCAGTTGGCTCCACTGAATCACAACCTGTAAGTATGATAAATAATAAATGTATATATTTTCTATTCAGTGTTCAAAACTGGGACTATGGCAATGGGAGTTTCTGACGTGCGATATGTGTAGACCAATCAAAACAGACTGGACCATCTGACCAATCAGAGCAGAGCAGGCTCCCGGAAAGGAGGGATTTAGAAAGACTGAATCTATGAACTGCTTTAAACAAATCATTTAAGAATCATGTAAATTGAGATGATATTAAATCCATATTTTGAGAAAACATAAGCGTTGTGTGACTTTGCATGCATGTAAACCTATTATAGGAGACTCCCAAAACAATATTAGGAACCTTAAAAATGGCATAATAAGGGCATGTTAAGTCATCAGTGAAAGATGTTTCCAAATATTTTGATCAAACAGTTGCTTTCTTTAAAAGACGTGTCACTGAAAAATGTAAAACTTTTGTTTTTGTGCATTAATTGCATGTTAAGCAAGAAGCTAGTCCTTTGATGTTTCTAACTTTCTCCAAATGTGGTCTGCATGATCGAATCTCCATTTAAAATATTGTTCAAGAAGTTTTTGTTTTTGAAGAAAATAATTTTATTCATGCACTATACTGATCAAAAGTGACCGTAAAGATATTAATAATGTTACAAACTATTATTTCGAACTAATTTGAAGATTAGAAATTTCGATTTATTCAAGAATCTTGAAAAAATTTTATCGTTTCCACAAAAATCTTATAAGCGTACATCTGCTTTTAACATTGATAATAAGAAATGACCTTGAACGCTAAATCAATATTTATTTAAGATTTATTAGAATATTAGAACGATTTCTAAAGGACCAAGTGACACTGAAGTAGGGGTTGACTGTTATGTGTTTTTCAGGGCCAATGGCGATACAGATTATTACAGATGAAGCAGACCGATATCCGATATTTTGAACCGAAAATTAAAAAAATTATTTTATCAGCAAATTGGTTTTGAAAATATCCAATACCAATAACCATAAAAAGGCTTAATATTAGTGCGATAATCGGTCGACCCCTACACTGAAGGTTGGAGTAACGGTTGCTGAAAATTTGAAACTGCCATCATTTGAATAGATCACATTTTAAAATATATTAAAATAGGAAACATACTATCAGTGTTTTACTGTATCTTTATAAACATTAATTTATTGCTGTCCACTTGGGTCATTCTACAGAAATGTCCACTTCTGGCATGGCAAGATGTCGTAAAATTAACATTTAAACTTAGACCAAATTATTAGATAAATATTATTTCTCAAAATAAGGAGATTATGTTTTATTTAATGTGACAGAAAAAAAACACAGTAACACCAGTGACACAATGAATCACCAGTGACATACATAAGACTTATGTTACCCATAAGGAAGGTAACACCAGTGACATTTTTCATGAAAAATGCATTTTACAAAATGGCTGCTGCAAGGTATCAAACCACATGTTGTCAATCATGGTATACTCACTAAATTAAGTAGTTCAATCCATTCGTATCCTAGTTTTTTACAATTCCCTAAAAATAAAGTAGGTCACACCCGTGACTTCAACTAAAAGCTTCATATGAAACCATGAGATAAATGAGAAAATTTCTGAAAACTAAAAAAAACAGTGGACTTAACATAAGCCTTTTTGTCATAGATCTTTAGGAAATAGGAAGAAGGAAGTCAAGTGATGTCATCAGTGCGCTTTTTTTTTTCTTCAAATAAACGATTTTCGTTAAACGGTATCACCAGTGACACAACTCCAGGGGACCACTACTTTTATTATATATTTTATAATATTTATTCAGCATATACACTGATAGTTATGAACAAATAATTGTACTTTAAATGGTAGAAAAACCTGTTTTTGACCTCAAAATAAAGCACTTTCCCTCTGTACATGGCTGTGGGGACAAAATATTGCCACATTAATGGCTCAAGAAGGTGTAATTGTTCAAATAACATAAAATAAATAAAAATATAAACAAAAATAAATAAAGAAATATAATTAAAATATAAAGAAATTGTAACTCTAAAGTGTTTTTCAAGTGTAATATTTCTGTAAAAGTTAGGGACAGAAAAATGGACTTTTCCATAGAATGACCCACTTATGATTGACACATATTAGTGTTTTACTGTATCTTCATAAACATTAAGAAAGTAACAAACTCAAGCTTTAAAACGTTAGTGTAGCGGTATTTATTGCTGTCCACTTATGATTGGTTACCCAAGAAAGATGTTAGTACCAGTTGCAAGTGTTTACTTTTTTATTGCTCTTGTTTTTTTTGCATAGCTAAACTCACAACTAAACATGCTATCTAAATCTACAACACTCAAAAACACAAACACCCACAGCAACTATGATTATACAGTGAAACTAAACTCTTCAGTTCTCTTACAACTAAACTCTGGCTACTTGAACGTTACTTTTTCCCAATTTGTTTTACGAGAAGGAATAAGAGTGAAAAGAAGGAGAATAAGTAACTTGCAGTTTATTTGCAACGCTGAAAAAACAGGAGCCAAAGTGCTTCCTGTTTAGACTAGTGGGAGTAAAAAGGGGGCGGGGCTGGCATCATGTTATTATGACATCATGGTGCACCAATCCCAAGATTACAGCATTAAAACAATACAGAGCAACAATCTGCAGAATAACCAAATGTGCTGTTTCTCAACTCAAACTAACTTCTGTTTATACAAGAAACAGATGGATAGAGTGAAACAGAAAAACAGAGAGCCACGTGAGTTTTGTTGGGTTTGCAGTTTAGTCCTGGACATGTTCAGAGGGAGAATCGGAATTTGGAATTCGCCTGCTCTGTTTTCCAACCCCCCTCCACCCGGAGCTAAAAGAATGTACCTCCACACAGCTGGCCAAACACACACACTCATCCGGGAATAAAAACACATGCATGGAAACACCTCATCCATACATAAAATCAAACAAATACTGGGAGAGAACTTGCATGCACACTTACATGCACTGCAGTTGCACACACAAACACATGCACGCATATGTTCGCAAGTGTGTTGCAAAGTAAAACTTGCTAAAGTGTGTGCATGTACAAAAATAAAAAGTTTCACATCATTTGCATACTTTAGAGCAAGAAAGGCTGAATGGGAATAACCCCCTTTGATTCTGCAGGGAGATGGTTTGCTCTGCCATGTGGAATGTGCAGCAGGAGCAGCCTGCATTTCATGACAGGGTGGAGCAATCCACAGCGGGGGGAGGTTATCCAGCAGGGGGTACAGGAGGAGGTGAGCGGGTTTATGGGATATTTTTAGTAATACCACTTCTGCTGCAAACACAGGCATGAATGCAAAACTATAAGCAGCGGTAGAAGTCGTATAGCCTCTATACACACGCTCAAATACGATCATGCTCACCGTCTGGTTCACGTGGACCATGAGATAAACAAGCTTAGGAATAAACATTAGCGGGAACTTCAGCAGACCAGCAGAAACTATGACGACAACTCACAAATCCACACACATGCAGCTGGATCTGGCCTGCAAAAACACAGACACATGTTTTGCACAAGGCATTTCCACACCTACTTAACCAGATGTGCAAACACAAATGCATGCACATGCACACAGCACAGAGGGAAACTTCAAGCGAGACTTGAAGACTTGTTTCCAAGGACATGTTTCTCTCGCGCAGTTTAACCCAGGGGTCTAACCAGTTGAACAGGTATACAAATTGTACTTCAACAGCCATAAATTTTGTTATTTAAATGGTTGTTAAGATTTTGTAATGTTTTCCAAACAGGTCTCCTATGCTCACCAAGGTTGCGGTAAAAGAGTAATACTATGAATGTAAAATAGCTGTTTTCTAATTTGAAATATGCCAATTTGGCACTTAAGAAACATTACTTCTTATTATTGATGTTCAAAACAATTGTGCTGCTTAAAGGGGACAATGGATGCAAAATTCAGTTTTACATGGTGTTTACATGAATGTGTCTTAAAGGAGAAGTTCACTTCCAGAACAACAATTTACAGATAATGTACTCACCCCATTGTCATCCAAAACGTTCATGCCTTTCTTTCTTCAGTCGTAAAGAAATTGTTTTTTGAGGAAAACATTTCAGGATTTTTCTTTATATAACGGACTGATATGGTGCCCCGAGTTTGAACTTCCAAAATGCAGTTTAAATGTGGCTTCAAACGATCTCAAATGCGGTTGTAAACGATCCCAGCTGAGGAAGAAGGGTCTTATCTAGCGTAACGATCAGTTATTTTCATTTAAAAAAATACAATTTAAATACTTTTTAATCTCAAACGCTCATCTTGCCTTTCTTTCCCTGAACTCTGCGTATTCTGATTCAAGTCAGTTAGGGTATGTCGAAAAACTTCAAAAATCATTTCAAAATCATCCTACATCTCTGCAGAAGTTCTGACCCAGTCTTTGCAAAGTGAACATGTAAAGATCAAACACCCTTAACAAATAAGGTAAAACAGCAATACAGGACGATTTTGAAGTTGAGGGAGAAAATACGGTCTGAGTTTTTCAACATACCCTTACTGTCATGAACTAGAATACACAGAGTTCAGAGAGAGTGAGACACGTTTAGCGTTTTACATTAAAAATTATATAAATTGTATTATTTTTATGAAAATCACCGATCGTTTAGCTGGATAAGACCCTTCTTCCTCGGCTGGGATCGTTTACAACTGCATTTGGGATTGTTTACAACCGCATTTAAACTGCATTTTCCTGAAATGTTTTTCTCAAAAAACATCATTTCTTTACAACTGAAGAAAGAAAGACATTAACATCTTGGATGACAAGGGGGTGAGTACATTATTTGTAAATTGTTGTTCTGCAAGTGGACTTCTCCTTTAACAGCGTGTGGACACAACCACCCTACAATGATACAAATCCATTCACAGTCTCAATTATCAAGCCGTTTTGATTTTCTGAGCAATATGACCTCATACTGCTCAGGCCCCACCCACAACCGCTGATGGACTATTCTATATTAGCATATTTCTGCCCTCAGCCAGTTGTACGCCGCCTGCCATTTTCTCCGTGCTCGAACCACCGAATACACAAAAAATGGAAGAAAAGGATGGGGTGAGCAGTAGCTCATTATCATTTAAAGAGACATGCACCAAAACAGATCGCTGGACAAAGCTGTTTTTGACAAGGTAAAAGGTTGTTGTTTTCTATGACACTGGGAAATTTTAACAAAAGTATTTCATGAAGATATTTCATGAAGACCCTAAAGAATCATACCAACTTGTGGAAAACAAGTTTAATATTTTTGTTGAAGCTGTGACACAAAAGAAAAGCATTTATATAGAAATTATAAAATTATTTTAATCATTTATCTGCTTATTTGGTTACTGTTTGACAATCTGGAGAACTACAGGTTAGCAGTGAAGTTAAAAAATAAATCATGTGCAGGGTCGAATTTCAAGATAAACCAACACTTGTGGGCTGGTAGTTTAAAGACTGTAGGTTTAAACGTCATCTTATGGCCATGTTTAGACTTTGAATAAGTTTATTTGTGTTTGAAATGAGGCATTAAGATCAGTTTTAAAAGTTTTTACAGCACATGAACACAAGCAGGCTTGTCGCATAAACCTTTTTAAGTGTTCATTTTCTCTGATACGCTAAATATGACAGTTGACAGTTTGAAGAAATCTCACTATCTTGCTAAGAAAGTTAAACCGGTTTAAAGTTAGCAACCTGAATAACGACACGACTGGAACTGGGTGGAAATGAACGTCGCATCAGTGAATGCACACACCACATTAACATAAATCCTACATAGTCCCAGCTAAATTAATCCATAACTATGTTTATCTACACATGTGTCTCCATCCCCACGGCTCCCTGTTTTGCTACGGCAAAGATCACACACACAGATTTATTCTGACCTCACATGGGCGGAAAAGCGGGAAGAACGAAAAAAAGAAGTCCTTGGAAAATCTGCTGCACATTTCCACCACATCTCGAGCCACTGGAATCCTGAACATCAAAGTCTGTGTGTGCGGGTGAGCTCGGGCTCATGCAGCCGGATGCATATTTACTCAGCAAACACTTTGGTTCGGTTGCTAGGACACCTGCTCGGGACACGTGCTGAAGCATGACATGGCTGGATGACCTTTGACCTTTATGAAGGTGACCTTTTCGACCCTGCAGTAGCATGGTGGCCAACTCTCCCATCTGATCTTTCATCTTTCCTCTTTGGCCCTGATCCACAGCTTGTTTAAATGTGTGTGTGTAGGAAAGAGCAAGTGTGTGTGTGAACGTGAAAGTTATTTGAGAATGTAAAGATGTAAATACTTAAAATTCACATGTGAACAGGTGTGCATGTGGTCTTTAAATACACACACACACACACACACACACACACTAGTAAACACAAAAAAGATGCAATTAATATGGTTTCACATTCAATCATTTTTGTCATGAATACCTTTGCCCTTCTTTTCTATGTACTATGTAATAATAGACTTTGAAATATTCACACACACATTTATTGCTTGTACAGTGTGTGTGTGTGTCTGTGTGACCTTGGCCCTTTTACACCTGGCATTAACATCCGTCTCATGTGATCCGGTCACAAGTGGTAAACGGAGACACACTGCTGTTTACACCTGGTTGTAACATGCATCTAAAATGTGTCTCCTGTGACCAGCTGTCACAGTTTTTGAGCAGGAGGGTCTCTGATTTCGTGATTATATGCGCAGCTCACTATATCAGTTTATGTTAATACAATAAGGCACAGTTTGCCTGTGTTTAGAACTGACCACTTGTGACTGACTCAAAACAAAAGAATACTAGGTTTAAAGAGAATTTAAGCAGTTTGATTAATGAATAACGTGCAAAGACAGACAGATGCCATTCTGCTTTGTTTACTCATACACTACCCTTCAAAAGTTTGGGTGCAATAAGATGTTTTTGTTAAATTTTGTTAAATAGATGTTATTTTAAAATGTAATTTCTTCCTGTGATGGCAACACTGAATTTTCAGTAGCTATTACTCTAGTTAGAAATCACTCTAATATGCTGACTTGTCCAAAACTTCACTCATGTTTATGCTAATAACTTTTGAACTTTTTCAAACTTGTCTTTGGTGGTTCATTTGATTTTCACCAAAACTAACACAGATTATCTTCAGACCATCCTGGCATAAAGTTATCAAAAGCTTTTTGACAGACCCATCTGTTCTCAAAATGAATTTGATTAAAAGCTTGCCAAATCGGACTTTGGCAATATATCTCCAATGCTTTGTTGAATTCAAACCAAACTTGGTTTGTGTTACCACAACTATGTTCTGAGGTTACTTGCAGAGTTTTGCCGTTTTGCTTATAACTTCTGAATGGTTTTGTCAAAATTCACAAGACTGGTCTATTTAGATTCGGAGCAACATACTCAGTCGAACGATACCCAATTTTTTATCGAAAAATTGTAGATTTTACGAACGTATTTACATAATGCTTTGAAACTCGGCATGTGTCTTCGGCAACATGCCCTGAAGGTACTGAAAAAGTTTGGCCCCAAAAATTATAATGTAATTTCAAAAAATGCTAATGCCTATTTTCATGTCTATCGTTTTGATAGATTCCTTGGATCATACCGAGAACATTAATGCGAATTATGATAAAATCGGCCGAACTTCCTGTCCGCAATTTAGATTTTCTTTGAAAACCTTCTTTTTCGAACTCGTCCTAGACCTTTGGTCCAATTTTCACCAAATTTGACTCAGATCATGCTGACAAAAAAGTAACAAAAATTTTTGATAGACCAAACCGTGTTTTTAATAATGCTTCAATGAAATTGTTGACATGATGCCAAGCTGATACTGAGGTTGCAACTCTGCAGCCATTTGGCATATTGACACCAAACTTTTTAAGCCCACAGTATACTTCATTTTCAACACATGCGCTCTAGAAAGCTTCATCCATGTCCAGTGTCTGCTCTATATTCTCCTATAAGTTATGGCCGATAACAAATATATTTGAACTCTTCTAAGCCAAAGCTAAGCTGTGTCATACTGTCTCGCTCACATGTGCTTGTCAATGTGAGCGTCTGTTGTTGTTGCAGTCTCCGCTATTTTGTTGTTGTAGTCTCTTTAGTTTCGTTTTCTACTGTGGAACAACTGATTACTGATTACATGTGCGACCTGCACGTACAAGTATAAAAATCGGGTGGTGCTTGTACTATTCTGATGACGAAATTCACGTCACACGCACTGTATGCTGTCCTTTGTGTACACATACAAAGTGAAGTATACTTTGGGCTTTATGTGTCACACTGACCACACCATAACAATTTAATAACGTTGCCACCTATTAGTCAAAAGTGATAATCCAATAAATCATATGCCTACTGATTATATTTATGATTTTTCAGCCATTTTGACTAAAATCATCCTAAAATAGCTATAATTATTCATTGTTGCAGTTGGTCTAATGCTCCATGCCATGCTTAGCTCCTCATTTTGTTTCTGTTGTGCTTGGCCCCTTAATTGCTGCTTGTAGCTATATGCAGCTATATTTATTATTGATGCTGAAAACAGCTGTGACACTTAAAATTTCTGAGGAAACTGTGATACTTTGTTCTTTTCTAGAACAACATTTAATTGAAACATATCTGAAATATCTCTACGCTGTTTAAAAAAAACAAATAAATTCCTCACCACAAACTTCTGAATGATAGTTTAAACACATGTTGTTGCTCAAACACTACATTTTGTTCCATGACAGGTCCATGACACAGCAACCATACATAATGCTTATCAAACACGTTGTTCAGTTAAAAGAGACTTAAGTCCGAAAGTACGGTCTGAATATGTGCCCAGAAAGCCCACAGACCTCATAAACTGTTGTCGGCTCTGTCCTACAGACCCTATTAAGTGCTCACTATCAGCTGAGTCAGCTACAGACAGCTCACGCTTAAACAAAACACACACACGCAGAGGTGAACAGGCACGTGCATCTGGATTCTCTTAGCTCACATACAAAAGAGTTAGTATGTGAACCGCTCTGAATGTGCCATTTGTGTGTGTTGGGATGTTCGGTCAGTGCTTTGATAGCTGCTGGATGTTGGAAAAGGAAAGTCCAAAAAGAATGAGGGACAGGAAAACAGAGAGAGGAAGGGAAAAAGGGTCAAACACACAAACACAAACCACATGCAGCTGGTCCGTACACGCCTCAGCACGTGAGTCTTGCAGACTTTCCTTACGGGTTCAGGGAGTTTTTGTGTGCACGGATGCATATATATACGGCTGCTGTTTACAAATGTGTGCAAGGTTGTATGTTCAACTTCCTTGCTTCTGTCTCCACTGCACACACACTGGTTTTGGCCCACAGATAGACAGTGAGTCACCTTTTTGGGTTTAAAGGCTTGCCAAAAAATATAAAAATAGAACGGAAGAGAAATACACACACACAAACACACTGACCAGAGACTGAGTCACTTTAGACCACATCCATCAAACTACTGAAAAAAATCTGCGGTGTCTCTGTCGCAGCCCACCTATTGGACAGAGACATATATGTCCCTCCCATTGTGGGCACCTATGGTTGAGAGGGCGTCGACCTGTCTAGTCCCCACCCCCATTGTGCTCCTGTCTGACTCCAGGGAGAGAACATAAGAGAGACAGACAGGCTCTGAAGTTTTGGAAGTTTCTCTTTCCTTGGCTTTTGTCTTCCCTTTATGTTATTTCTGTCTCTACTTCTCACGCTCTCACACATGATGCTGCTAAATGCTCACAGTTTACAAAACTCTACTCTAAAGGGATAGTTCATCCAAAAAAGAAAACAATATCATTTACTCACCCTCATGTCGCTCCAAACCCGAATCACTTTGTTTCTTCTGTGAAATACAAAAAGCGAAAACTTTATGAATATCCAGTAAGACAGATTAATTATAATAGCAGTACATTATTACTCACTTTAACTCTTAATAAAGCACCCAAAGGAGCTCATGCAGCATTTTCCAAAAGCTCTAATCAGTAAAACAGTAAAACGCTGCCAGTGCTCTTCTGTTTATGTTTGCAAGTTCACATATTCACATGAGAACTTCACGTGTTCCAGAAGCTCCACACTAGGTCCACAAATGCAGCACCATTCATACTGTGAACTAACAAATAAAGATGACTACATTTACATTAATGTATTTGGCAGATGCATTTATCCAAAGCAACTTGCAATGAATACAAAGTATACATCTTCACGCATTGGATCCCACAACCTTGGCATTTTAGTGCCACGCTTTACTGTTTGAATACACGAATGCCACTTGAAAGTAATGAAGTATATACTTTTCTTCACTCTAGTGAATAGTGCAGGTGTGAATAGTCAAATGCATTTCATGGTCAAAATGCTTGTCTTGACAGGGTAATAATGTAAACAGATGGTTTGACTTGAATGGGGAAAAAAAAACAACAAACATACTTATCATTTAGCTTGAATGATTATTTGAAAGACTTACTCTAGTTTGAACATATGGTAGAACTTATATTTAAGAAACATTACTTAATTAAAAATCTGTCAAAGCAACGTAAAGGAGCATGTTTAATACCCTAGTAGTTTTTGACAGTCAGTCATATTGAGAATTGGTTTCCAACTACTGAAATTGTGACAACACGATCCCTTATTTGTGAAAAAGTACTGCAGTGCATGGCTTACTGTTTCATTTCAAAACACACACACACACACACACACAGAACTGCAGATGCTGTGTAGTAAAAGTCATCATGTTACATGCAGATCAAACATGAGTGTTTTCTAAATACGTGCTGAGTGAGAGAGGAGGGACGGTGACTGCTGGAATCTGTGTGTCGTATGTGTGTCGTTACGTGACGTTGTGTTGAATGCAGATGGGGGTTTCACTGGCATGGGGGAAGGGAGAACGTCTGGACGCAGAGGTCATGAGGGTTCAGGGTGTCTTAAAAGTTTTTGTACGCAGACAGACAGACACGCACACACACAAACTTCACACTCACTCAGACGTGTAAGGTCATGTTACTGCCCCGATTTCGCTATGCTTATAAACGCCTTTACCGCAGTTCTGCTGGCTTATTCATTGTGATGACATCAATATATCACATAAATGAGGCTTTCTTGCATCGTCAGGTTTTTATAACAAGCTGAATTTTGACAGCTAACAGCATTTTGTTGTAGATGTAAACAATGATCCCACAATGATTTTCAGATGGGATACTGATGACAGAATGAGTCCACTTGCATACACTACTGTTCAAATGTTCGGGTTGGCAAGGTATTTTAAAGTTTTTCAAAGATTTAGATAAAAAAAAACAGTAATATTGTGAAACATTATTACAATTTAAAATAGCTCTTTTCAATTTGAATGTATATTTTAAAATGTAATTTATTCCTGTTATGGTAAAGTTAAATTTTTAGCTGTCATTATTCGAGACTCTGACCCTTCAGAAATCATTCTAATATGCTAATTTGGTGCGTAAGAAGATTTCATCTTATTATAAAGTTATGAAGTCAGAATTGCATAATATAAATTCGCTATTTTTATATAAATTCCCACAATTCTGGCTTTATAACTCAAAATTGTGATTTTGTATCATGCATTACCGAAAAAAAAGTAAGAACTGTGAATTTGTATCTCACAATTCTAAGAAAAAAGTCTGAATTTAGAGTTTGTATCACGCAATTCTAAAACAAAAAAATACGAATTGTGAGTTTATATCCCACAATTCTGGCTTTATAACTCGCATTGCAAGTTTATATCCCGTAATTCTAAAGTTATATCTCGCAATTCTGACTTTATAACTCAAACTTGTGGGTTTGTATCATCAGTAAGAATTGCAAATTTATATCTTCAAATTCTGAGAAAAAAGTCAGAATTGTGAGTTTGTGTCATGCAATTCTGAAAAAAAGTATGAATTGTGAGTTTACATCACATAATTCAGAAAAAAAAATTGTATCTCAATTCTCAAAAACAAAGTCAGAATTGCGAGTTTGTATCATGCAATTCTGAAAAAAAAGTAAGAATTGCCAGTTTATATATTGCAATTCTGGATTTATAACTCACAATTGTGAGTTTATGTCTCACAATACCATGAAAAATGTCAGAATTGCGTGTTTGTATCATGCAATTCTGAGAATAAAAGTGAGAATTTTGAGATAAAAAGTCATAATGACTGTTTTCAAACTGTTTTACTCAGTGGTGGAAACGGGCTTCCATAAGTATTACTTATTCTTAAAAGTAAAAGAACTTAATTACCGCA
Organism: Labeo rohita; assembly: GCF_022985175.1. Classification (NCBI taxonomy): domain Eukaryota; kingdom Metazoa; phylum Chordata; class Actinopteri; order Cypriniformes; family Cyprinidae; genus Labeo; species Labeo rohita. Next base: position 38,105,131 of record NC_066875.1, read on the forward strand.
AATTTTTGAACAGTACTGCACATGGTGACAAAGGGAACGTAAACTGTTGAAATGCATCAAATCGTGCAGCACAGATGTACATACAACAGAAACACGGAATTCTGTAGGAGCATTTCTTGCGATGACCCTCCATAAAGACATCTTTTTGTGTAGGCATATATGTGTGTTCATTATAAATGTGTAATGCGTGTTTCTGTGGTTTGGACTCATTATAGCTAATGATCCATCTGAGTGAGAAGAACCTAATTAAAACACTATGGAGGACCACACATGACCAGAACCACCCTAAGCTCCCCAGACAGCACTTCTCCCTCTCTCTCTGGTGCTCGCTGTGGGTGGTGCACAGGGCGGTACTGCAGCTTAGATGCTGGTACCACTCAGACGGGCATACAGTGAGGGCGAAGAATTCATTAACCAAAATACTTACAAGTTTGATGTGAGGCCACACACAGCGCGAGACACACACACTGCCACACAGCGGCCACCGCAGCTGCAGTGTGTGTGTGGGACAGAGCGTGTGTGGAGGGTTGTGCAAGCTGGAGATAGAGCAGGCCATCAAAGTGAAATGATATCAGAGCGAAAGGGAGAGGCACAGATAAAGCTCGTGCAGTGCCAGCGTTTGGGGGTTAAGAGAGCTGGAAGGAGACCAGCTTTGTCCTTTCAGGCCCCGGGGACTCTGGCACAGGCAGAGCAGGCTGCAGCTCTGGCCCGAGGCCAGGCCACACGCAGGGGCCGTGCGCGTAGGAAAACCCCCGGCTAAAAGGGGATCACCAGGCCACGCAAGACAGACACGCTGCCCTGCAGCACTAGCACAATACAACAGCATGCAGGACGGCTGGATAATAGAGCTAACAAAATATATCTTGACATTTTTCAGCCAACAATGATATTTAATATCTTACTCAATCTTGATATTTTTGTATTTGCTCTGAAAAGGCTTAAAAGTAGGATTTTTTTTTAAATCAGAGGAACCATAATTTCAATGAAACAGTCATGGTTGCCAATTGGATTCAAAATGTTTATGGCAAAAAGTAAAATACAAGTAAAAATTAAGTTATATCAAATATTAAAAACTAATGAAGGTATGTTGTCCATACAAGGGAAAATTATATAGTTTTATTTACATTTATATGGACAAACAATAACACACACGCACAAAAAAAGTAAAATTTTACTAAATATTTTAATATCACGTAAAATGGGCCAAAAGGACTCTGAATGATGATGCAAATACAAAAATGAATCAGAAATTTGACTCAGTTCATTGAAATGTAAATTCTCAACTGATTTACAGAAATGAATCAAACTAAGCAACTCTAACGCTAATTTTCTCATTGCAAAACTTTAGGAACTTCAGGGTTTTTTCAGAAACCTAAGTTTAGTCATTTCTTTCTCATGAAATTTTTTTTTAAATATACAAAAATAATTACCACTTTAAAATAAAAATTTAAAATAATATTCAAATTATGTACACTCCTATAAGATGACTCCAACTGAATCACAAAAACGTCTAAATAAAATGTGTGCTAATGTATTCACGATGTTGCCATGGTTTATACCACCAGCAAAATTATCGCAAATAAATCATGAATATTCAAAATATCACTCATGAACACTTTACATAAACACAAAACACAAACAGAGACACAACACACACACACACTCTCACAAAGACATCTGCTCACTAAGAGCTGGCAATTAATTAATCCTGAAGACAACTGCTCACTGTCCGAGCCCAAGCTCAAGTGGCCTTCTGACTGTAACTGTGCTCTCCAACCATTACGGAAAAGCACTGCGACTGTGCCGTGGTACAGTCCGTTATGGTAAAACCAAGGTACTAGATGATTACCATATGCACAATGGTATTTACATGGTACAGCAAAAATGATTCAAAGAATACATTCACAATTCACAACAATTGGCATTTCCCCTTTTGGTTTGTTAAGAATTCTTATTTTCTAGATACACAATACACATATAAATGGAACAAAAATCAGAATAAAAATGGTAATAAATGTAAAACCAAAACTGACATGACATCTATGAGCTACTACAGAAGGGCCACAGGTTTAATTCCCAGGACAGCTTTCGAACATTAAATGTGTACCTTGATTCCACCATAAGTCACTTGAGATAAAAGTGTCTACCAAAAGCAGAAATGTACAATAAATAAATAAATAAACGTAAGTTTAAATAATAATTATGTTAAATATATTTAATAAAATATTTAATAAAATCATATAAATACACAATTTAAAAAAATAAATTTTCGAATTAAAACTATATTTTATTTGTTTGCCCACATGCGACCACTAACATGAGAGAACCATGAACATGCAGCTGTGTATCTGAAATATTACCTTTAAATCTCAAGGCTACTTCAAGTATATATTTTAGGTCAAAGGAGTTCGGCAGACAAAAAAGTTTGGGAATCGCTAGTCTCACTCCATGATACTTACACAAAATTTTCAAAAAGACCAAAATACGACATAATTTAACATATAAATAACTATAAATAATGGCCAGTATGTCATTCTTGATTTATAAGTGGAAGTCAAAACCGCAAATGGACGGTTAAGACAGATTCCATGATTTCAGTTGAAACACTGTTTGTCTGTCTGTCCCTCTATTTCTGTCACTTCCTCTCTCTTTTTCTCTCCCATCCACAATATCTTTGTGCTGGAGGGTATAACAGCCAGTAGCCATTTTTTTTTCCATCGACAGAACCCGCCCATAATTCCATAGGCACCATTTTCATGATGCCAGTGCCAATAGTGTCCGTGTACTGTTGCTTGGAATTACATCATCGCATTGCATGTTACTGCTCTGGGATTTTAGGACAAATGAGTGTTTATGAGCCTGTGCGTGTGTGTGTGTATAAGGATTAATGCTTTGTGCCTGGGCAAGTGACCTCTGTATTGAATAGACAAACCAAAGGGATCAAGTTACCCCATTTCCCCCCTTTTCTCCTGCTCTGTCTCTGTCGGGTGTAGGGTTTCTTCAGGCTCCAGACAGAGGCACTAATAGGGCCCTTACCCCCAGACACCAACAACACAAGGGACAGAGAGACAGACAGAGAGAGAGAGAGAGAGAGAGCGAGACGGTGGGGCGTGTGCGTGAGATGGAAGGAAAGTGTGTAATTGATGGCACACCTGCATGCTATCAGTAAAAACGAGAGCCATGAGTGTGTGCTAAAAGAAGAGAAACAGGAGATGGAGACGTGTGTGTGTGTGCACGCCTGTGTTCTGGGAACTTGTGCTCTGTGCAATATATTGGGCATTTTTAACGCAAAAACGCATGTGCGCGTTTCTTTTATCATGTTCCCTGCAAACTACAGAAATAAGTGTGCTACTGCAGATACAAACTAACAGCAGATCCACTTCCTGACAAAAATTTCACTCGCCTCTACAACTGCCTTTTCAAGATGTTCTATATCTCATGGGGCGCCCCCTCATCTGTACCCCACCCCCAAATCCCGCATGACCCCTTAAGAGTCCCTGACAAAGCAAACTCCTCCCACAAGACCCCTTTAACCCCACACGCAACCAAAGTTATTATTAATGACATCAGCATGGTAGGGAGCTAAACTAACTAAACTAAAACAACAATCAACATAGCACACAGTAAATCAAATGAAGCGATAAAAGCAGTAAACACACAACAAATTAACAACTAGACTCTCTATTGATATCTGTGATTGAAACGAGGGATGCACGGATGTATCAACCAATAATCTATTGGTCGAAAAAAGCAAGGTGATCAGGGACGAATGGATCCTGTTAACCAAAAGAGGGCAAGAAAAAGTGTCAAACTGCAACTTGTCTGTGAAGAAAATATCTCCTGCGCAGAATTTAACACGATTGGTAATAACATTGATAATAATAAGAATAGTTATTCAGCATCAAACTAGTGAATTATTTTAGAATTATTTTAAAACTAATGACTGCTAAATGGCTATGCCATCACAGGAATAAATTACATTTTGAGTATTGTAGTATTGATGTATTAAAATAGAAAATTTATTTTAAATTGTAATAGTGTTTCTTGATATAACTGCTTTTACTGTATTTTTCAAACTTTCAAAAACCAATTGCATTTTCACTTGGCAAATTCAGTTCTTGAGTGCGAGTTTTATTTTTATAGCGCCTTTCCAGGGCTCAAGGACACTTTACAATGTATGTTCAACAAGAAAGAATAACACTGAAAAGTTAGACAATGATGACAAACAATAGTTAATAGAAATAGTAAAACAGCATTATATAGACTTGGCAACATTATTTTTTTCTCAATTCAGGTTTATTTTTACCAAATTCTGTTTCTACCAAAATATTGTTTCAATAAATTTTAATAATCAAAAGCATCTCTAATTGATTGGTTTTACAAACAAAAAAAAATTATATATATATATATATATTATTTTATTATTATTATTTTTCCCCACAGAAATACTGTCTTTACATTTTTCTGTTAAATAAATTCTGGTAAATAATTTTTCTGGTATATATCCCTTTAAAAATAATGTTTTGATAATGATTTTAGTAGCAGTAGTAATAGTAGTACTATCATTTCATAAAGTAATATATTTTAAATTATATTTCTCCTTAAAAGTGATTTATATATATATATATATATATATATATATATATATATATATATATATTTACAACAACAGAATAAGCACACGTGGAATAAGTTACCAATCAAATGGAATCAGTATTAACAAAATTAATTTGCACTACAGAGGTGGCACAGAAGAACACAAAAGTGGCTTGTAGGTGTACTTTCATATGTTTAATGAGGCTCAGAGGTGGCATGAGTACAATCAAACTCATAAACTCATAATGTTTTGAATATAAAGTTTTGAATACAGAAATATTAAATGATTTAAATTACTGAAAAGGTACTTTAAAAATGAAACTAAAACTGCCAGTAGATGGCAGCAAGTCACTGATTTAATTACTGAATCATTCATTGGATTCTTTCGAGCGGCTGATGTATTCGGGAATAAAGCAAGTGACTGTCTTTATGAATGGGAAATTGAATTATTGACTCACTAGATTCGTTTAAAAATGCAGACGCGCAGCGGCTTAGTTGTGACTTGTTTCGAACCATTTTTGACGACGAAATAAAGCAAAATCAGGCAATAGTGTTATAGTCAGACAACGTACTTTCATTTAATATTAACTTCTTGTTTATTTAACTTTTGTATTAAATATCTAACATCTTAGTTCATTGCAATCTCACAAAGTTCCAATATAATCAACAAAGCTCTCTACATTGCACAGTGAATTTCTTATTTACACTCTCTCTACACTTTGTTTATAAAAGGATTGGTGAAGTCGCAAACGCAACTGAAATGGTCACACTGTAGAGCCCTGTGTATATGACATTTCAATAGTTTTTCACAAATTAAACGGTCATGGAGTGACTCTCAAAGCCGTTCTAAGGATTATATTTATGTACTCATATATTGAGGCAGCAGAGACTGAAAACACCACAAGTGTCACATGCTTCAATATGTGTGTAAACTAAATTACACACTACATCATGCAGGACTATAGTATTAAATAGTATTTTTGTGGCCTAATATATCCAGACACTAGTTGAATACTGCGTTTCGATTTAAATGTACTGACCTACTTTTAATTTATCCATTAATAATGGCAAATCCCATGACATTTCACAATATACAGTAAATTCTGTTTTTCAGGCCCTAATTTAGGAGGTCTGAGTGATCAGATTGCTATCCATCTCAAAAGTGTTTATGATAGCATTTACACTAGTATGCAGTTACCAAGTATAAATACACACTAATATACAACCAGTATAAACAAAGGTGTACAAGCCAAAATAGTACCATAGTACCAAAATAGTACAAGCAAATGTAAACACCACAGAGGGTAAAAGTTAAAAAGTTCACAGAACATGCTGTAGGTTATATTGTGTCTGACTGTATAATTCAAAGGTTTGTGGCATTCAGCAACTTATACTTCTGTATGCCTCTCTGTATCTACTGGGCCATCAAACTGTGCACAAATGCACACAAAAACACCCACACACTCAAGAAATGCAGAGAAAAGGGGCTCCACATGAGGAGGTGTGTAGGTTAACACATGTCTAGATAAAACAGTTACAAAAGATTCAAACTGGTTCCAGGCAGAGTCTGCGCGTGTGATTAATGGTTACAGTATCCCAGGTAAGCGTGTGGGAGTGTTTGAGACCTCTATATGTGCCGAGGTCAGCGGGTACAGCACAACATAACAAACGAAACAGAGACACACTGAGAGATACTTCTGTGTTTACATGTGAGAGTGAAATAATCTGGTGACAGTTTGAAAGGAAGGAAAAGAAAGTGCTTTCATCGTGCACATTGTATATTTTCAGCAGTGAGCCCCTCTCGCTTTTTAAACCACACACACACACACACACACACACTACTCTCTTCCCCTGCTGGGACTAGCAGACAGACACAGTACGTTGACACTAAACCACACGCAAACACTCATATAAATATACGCTATTCACTCACCTGGAAACAGCTGGCAGGTGTTCTAACACACAGACACACAAATTATTACTCTCAGCTAATTTAAAACTCTCTGCATTGCAGTTCATTTATGTCTAACAGAGGGGAAAACATATTTTTTAATTCCATAATCCGTTCCATCTCCAGTATTCTCACATGCATCATCTTAAAATCTTTAGAAGAAATCTAAGCAATGTCACAGTCGGTTCTTAGGTGGTTGAGTCTGCAATCAAACGTTAGAGATTTCAAACATTTCTTTACAAATTATTACAAAATCAAATTATCTGAGCAATGACATTCTTATTAACTGTACATCTCTATACTTCTACTGTTTCTCAACAATTGCCTCATTTGCTTACTATATAGGGATGCACAATATTCTGTCATCAGTTTTGGGACTTTACATTAAAGGAGTAGTTTACTTCCAGAACAAACATTTACAGATAATGTACTCGCCCCACTGTCATCCAAGATGTTTGTGCCTTTCTTTCTTCAGTCGTAAAGAAATTATGTTTTTGAGGAAAACATTTCAGGAATTATCTCCATATAGTGGACTTCAGTGATGCCTGCAAGTTTGAATGTCCAAAATGCAGTTTAAATGCGGCTTCAAAGAATTCTAAACGATCCCAGCTGAGGAATAAGGGTCTTACCTAGTGAAACGACCGGTCATTTTCTAAAAAAAAAAAACGTATATACTTTTTAACCTCAAATGCTCATCTTGTCTAGCTCTGCCATGCGCATGCATACTCTGTGTAATCCGGGTCAATATAGTTAGGGTATCTCGAAAAACTCTGATCTCATTATCGCCTCCTACTTTAAAATCGTCCTACATCGCTGCAGAAGTACCGAACCAGTGTTTACAAAGTGAACGTGCAAAGATGTAGGCTGTAAAACAGTGATGTAGGATGATTTTGGAGGAGAAACGTCTTGGATGACAATGGGGTGAGTATATTATCTGTTCATTTTTGTTCTGGAAGTGAACTACTCCTTTAACATTGCCTTCCCTGAGATCTAAAAACATTGTTAAATGCAATTGTTAAATCTTTCTCAAAATCAATATTCATTTTTTCAAATGACACACTAATTCTTAAATTGTTAGGGTAACAGTAACCACAGTTTTTCGTTTTGTTCGGTTTCAGCCAAGAATTTTCACTCCGGTGCATCCCTAATTATCAATGTCAGTTTCAAAACAGTAGACCAATCAGAAGACCACAGAGGCGGGGCAAGCTGAGAGAAAAATCACATGCAACAGCGATCATGAGTCAGATTCACATCTATAACTATAAATGGCGAGATTATGATAAAAATGATATGATATATGTTAAAACGGCTAGTTCCGGTCCTTGATTCTGATTGGTTGAGCCGCTGTTGTAATTTACTCTATAAACATACACCTTTGTTTACGTCTGTGTGTTCACATATTGTGATCAGTTACGAATCACATGACATGAGGGTGAATAAATGATGACAGAGTGGGTGAACTGACATTACCCATGAAAACATCACTGTGCACTCCCCTTAATCTACTGAGCAATGAAAGAGCAACCTCTGAGCAATAAAATTTTCCACTGGGATTAGAACCCACAACTAAAAGCTTTTTGATTCTTTTGTGTTGTGGCTGTTACAGTGTACCAGCAGTCTATGTGTCATATATTCCTGATGAAACAGAAGCAGAATGTTCTATATTGTGTTTATGAGTACAACGTCGAGAACGACCTGCATTTGAGAGAGAAATCCAACAGTTCTGAACTCAAGGACTTGAATGAGCTCTCTACACAAGAGGCAGCATCCTCCACAAACAACCTGGAAGAATATCTGGCATTCACACATACTTATGCAAAATGTGCCATACAAACGAGAAAGATGGAGATGGAACGTTTTCCTCCACACTACTATACTTCAGCTTCTGCTGAACAAAGAGGCAGACAAAGAGAGGCAGAATGAATCTCAGACAGTTTTAAGGGAAAAAAACGAGTGTGAGTGTGTGTGAGGGGGGGCGTAATCAGTCACCTGAGAAAAAGAGGGAATGTGAGAGCAGACAGATGAAAGAAACGTTACACACGTAGCCTGTCTTCTGTAATTCACATGCCTCCAGTCAATTTGCCCTCGACTGCAGGGACCCCGTCCTTCACAGACCTTTATTACACACAGGCACCAAGACACACACACACATACACACTTTTCTCCATTCCATCTTTCCCCTTTCCAGCTTTAGACACTCATTCCCACTCCCTTCATCTCTCTCTCTCGCTCGCTCTGCGAGATGCAATAAGATGAGCAAAGAAGTCAAATAATGGCCTGCAACCGCAGTCAGCGCACAAACACTCAAAAACAAAACAGTCCTGGTAATGCAGAGAGTGAGATCACATTAAGACTGAGTCATTTTCTGGAGTTTGTAACATTAGCTATGCTTCCATCACCCTGTTTTCATGCACATTTTGAAGTATCACATAAGAAACGAGTGATGGAAATGGCAAGTTTTGGGAAACCCCCCCCCCCCCAAAAAAACGTTTTTACACTTGTGTGAATAATAATAATGTGAATAATGGAAACACACTGGCAGAATAAATTTCTCCACGTGCATCAAATAGTCATGTGACTTTGCGTGATGGGACGGCATAGCCTGACTAACCAGCGGACTGATGTTGTTGCGTAACATCTGAAATGTTTTTATGGTCATTTTTAAATGCCCAAGCAAAGCCTGTCATTACAGTATTTCTGTAGAATTGTGTCCCAGATAGTGTTAATTTCATTAAAACTATGATAAAAAATGTTCGTTGACGACCTAAAATTAAATGATGGTAAGATGTCTATATCAACATGCAATATCGTTGACAATAAAAGACGAGAATAATATGTATTTTAAAAAATAAAAGCTTTACCAAAATCTCTGCTTATTTTTGTCAAAATAAAAAAAATCATATATATATATATATATATATATATTGTAGACTGCTGTACACGCCTCTACTACACAAGCTTTCATGTGTGCGGTTGCCAGATATCAAGAGTTCAAATCCCCAAATCAGAGCTTGTCTGTATAAAGGATACACTTACTGCCTGGTGTTTTGCTTTTTCTGCAATCTGGCAACCATCAGTGGCTTCTCCTACTTTTCTTTGTGATATTTACTACCAGTTTATTAAAAAGTGATGATTTTGTTCTCTTCAACTCATTGGACAGAAACAGTGGTTATTCGCAAATGTTTTATGCATTAGATATTCCATATCATAAATTAATTAGCATAAACAGCATAATTTTAAATTTGCTACTGAGGATGAAAACCCAGCATTTGACACACTTAAAGTCCAGCAAAACCTCAAAAAAATCTATCTATCTATATATCTATCTATCTAATCTGTCTTTCTGTCTGTCTATATATCTATCGTCTGTTTCATACGGATGAAAGTACTTTTCCTGAGTGCTGTTACTGAATGACAACTGCACATGCTGTCTGTCAATCAAACTGTAGGTAGAGCGAGAAAAGAAAGATTTATTCTCTTAAACTGTCACTTAGTTTCATCCGCATGCACCGAGACACAGACACACACACACCTGCACATCCTTCACTCGCACAATTGATAATTGCCATCCTGTCTCACCTGTGAACCTCTTCTCTCTCTACTCTTCCTCTTCCTGTCGCATTCTCTCCGTCTCTCTCCTGCCATCTCCTACTCTTTCTTTCCGGAGCAGTGAGTGAGTCTGGGAGGAGGAGCGGAGAGAGAGAGAGAGATAGAGAGAGGACTGCATTATGTGTTTCTGCTCTTCAGGAAAAAAAAAAAAAGAAAGAGTAAAAATAACAGAAAGTATCTGTCTGTCTGTACATGTCAAGGTACTGTACGTCAGTACAGGCTCAAGACTGCATATGTGTGACTAACTTGACCTAAGCAAGCTGTATTTTACAGTACTGGATATTTTTATCCCTGTACCACACGTTATAGAGGATGTGTGTGCATGAGTGCTTTGTGTGGATTTCCACACACATAATATAATGTTTCAAGGTCTTATGAAACAAATTAGAGTTTGCTATGAATAAATGGAAAGCAATTAGAGATCACAACTAAAGCATCACTGATTTTGCTATTTCCCTGTTTAATACAATGAAGCATGAAACAATGAACTTAAAGGGGTCATCGGATGCCCATTTTCCACAAGCTGATATGATTCCTTAGGATATTAATGAAAAGTCTATAATATACTTTGGTTAAAAATTCTCAATGGTTGTGTAAAACAACACCCTTTTACCTTGTCAAAATGAGCTCTGCAAAAATCATCCCATTCTGAGGGATTGTTCCTTTAAATGCAAATGAGCTCTGCCCCGCCCCTCTCCTCTCTCTGCTGCTCTGAGAGATTGTTTACTTTAGCCGTGAAACTTGCTAACTATAAAAAAAATTCATAAAAAACCCTTATACTCACTTCTGCTGTAGGTGAAGCTGGATCATGAATGATTTGCGCGAACATAGACGCATTTATGTAGATTGGGAGGCGCATTCCCTTCACAGACAAACGTAATCCACTGCATCTTTAGCGGCTCAGATGTCGGGAGTAAATGACGACCACTATGTTCATTATTACATCCAGCAACACAACACCTCACCTCAATCGCTCAATCTGAGATATTCTTGTCTAACTTACATCCCTGCTCTGGCATCGAACAATGGAGGTCGGACTGTGAAGGCTAATCTGAGGTTAGACGCTCGTGTCAATCAACTATCATGGGAGCGGCCTCTGTGGGTGTGACGGCACACCGACAGGCATCTGAGAATGGCTCGATTTGAAAAAGGGGATATTATTTTTACAGATTAATTAAAAATCACTGCATGGATTTTTGTCATAATAGGGTAGATGTGTACATACACTGCCAACACACATTAATGTTGAAACAACATGTAAAAGTGAACTTTGCATCCGATGACCCCTTTAATAAACTTAACTTAAAAACTGTATTTTTCACTTAATGTGAATGCACATTCTCTATCAAAGCCACCATAGAAAATGTTACAATTTGTTTATTTATAGTTATTAATGAATTTATAGTTCATTAATATGTGGATACCTCTGTAAAAACGCAAAAAAGTGCTGTTTGTGTGCTTGAGAAAAGTGCTGAGCTGTGTTATGTAAGCTGATCTGCAATGGTGTTACAGAGGAACTCACTGACCCAGAATACAGCAATGCATACATTCAGTTTACACCTTATCAGCCTGCTGCACATAACTTCACATAACTAACCAGAGGAATCAGAGTAAATCTCAGTCTTCAAATGCTAAAAATATTCTCAAACTCCATCGGTACAAAACTAGGTTTTTACTTCACACCTATAATACTAGAAGCTGAGAAAAAGAGAGGAGGGCAAAGGCACACGTGCAGAAATAAGAGCTTACACAGCTGGGTCTGTGCCAGAAGAAATGGAGATAGAGAGAGAGAGGGAGGGAGAGATGGGGAGTGGGGTGGAGTTGAACGCTTTGATCTAATCTACTGTATCTCATCAACGCACTCTCCACTTCAAGCTTTAACACTCTTCCTATTGTTATTGTTTTCAGATGGATCAACATACACACAGGATTATGGTAATGTTTGTGTATTTATGTGCTGTAATAGAGTAACTGGAATCTTACATTAGCAGAAATTGATTCCAAAGGGGAAGCTCCCATTAGAGAGAGTGGCTAATATAGCGAAAGAACTATAAGCAAGGGCTTTTCTGGAAAAAGCGAACAATTAAAAACATAATGATTGAATGTTTTCCAGTTACTGGTGTCTGGACTAACACAGTTTTAGTTAAGCTTAAGTGTGTTATGCTTTATCCTGTTAGAGCCATAGTCTCATAAACAGTGATCGAAAATCACTTCGGGAAACCCAAGTTCGAGCTCCCAGCTTTAGGTCCTTTCACGATTCTGCTCTCCTTCTCAATTTCTCTATTGCTTATTATGTTTTCTCAAACTGTCCAATCAATTGGATCCTATGAAATCCGTTTCATTTTTTCCCAAATTCCATTTTATTTTTTTCCAAAATCTGTTTTTTGTGTTTTCATTTTCTAGACTCTGTTTTAATGCAATTAAATTTTATTAATCAAAAAGCATGTCTAATTAATTAAAACCATGAAACTTACACAATTCAACAGCGAATTCTTAAAAATGAAAAAATTATTTATTATTTATTAATTATTTAGTGTCATGTTTGTGATTTTTTTCGTGTAAGCTATATCTTCTGACCTTTAAATCAAAACACTCATGATTTTATCACATCAATTACTGCTTTATTTAATTAGAAACAGTCTAAATGTCATTTGTGTATGTTACTTTCATTTTATTAGAAGTAGGCCAACAGCGCCCCCTACGGAATTAAAACGCATTACCCAACAGGCATAAGGACGCGGGGGAGGCTGCTGCTTCTACCACTGCATGTGCTATTACTGTTTACTCTATCACAAACCAAATGTGTCCTTCTGTATGTGCATTCTCAGATTAAATGCATCGATCCAAAATTTAGCTTAAAGGAGAAGTCCGCTTCCAAGACAAAAATTCACATATAATGTACTTACCCCATTGTCATCCAAGATTCAGTCGTAAAGAAATTATGTTTTTGAGGAAAACATTTTTAGCATTCTTCTTCATATAATGGACTGATATGGTGCCCCAATTTTGAACTTCCAAAATGTAGTTTAAATGCGGCTTCAAACGATCCCAGCCGAGGAAGAAGAGTCTTATCTAGTAACATAACGTATCTAGTGGGATTGGAGTTTTTCTTGAGCCAGAATACACAGAGTTCAACGAGAGCAAGGCAAGACGAGCGTTTGAGAATAAACAGTATTTAAATTGTATTTTGTTTATGAAAACAACCAATCGTTACGCTAGATAAGACCCTTCTTCCTTGACTGGGATCGTTTACAACTGCATTTGGGATCGTTTGAAGCCGCATTTAAACTGCATTTTGGAAGTTCAAAATCAGGGCACCATAGCAGTCCATTATATGGAGAAAAATCCTGAAATGTTTTCCTCAAAAAACACAGTTTCTTTACAACTGAAGAAAGAAAGACATGAACATCTTGGATGACAAGGGGGTACATTATATGTGATTCTTTATTGTGGAAATAGACTTCTCCTTTAAAGATTGAGCCACATTCACAATGCTAACGTGATCACACACCCTCAGCACATGCGAGTTATTCCTCTAATCGGCAATAATTTTTATATCAGGTCATGCCGATATTTACATTTAAAGCCATCAGCCGACTCCGATATCAGTCCGATAAAATTATGCATCCTTACCATCCAAAATTGGGCTGGGTATGGACAATGTGCATGAATGTCTGCGGACCCATCTGGTAACGAAAACTGTGTCACACAGAATCACGCGGTGAGTGTGTGGATCGTCATGGGATGCGGATAAAAGTATACTTTGGGCTTTAACCAACTGCATTAATTTGTAATCTGCTTCCTTGCAGGAGTGTTCAGGAAACCTGTTTGAAAAACAGTATTATAATATAATAAACAGCATAATATTGCAACTCAATTTGGTGATACTAGTTGTGCAAAAATTGCACATTTCACCTTTAAATGAAAATGAAAAATGAAAACTAAAGATAAATTTGTACTGCCATAGAATTTGCAGCTCTTAGCAGCAGACAATGAGAAATAATACAAAACAAATACATTAAGGAAGTAATAAACTAATAAATTAAGTAAAATATATTAATGATAATGATGATTGATTTCAAAATGACTACTTTGTTAATTATGACAGTAAAGAACGATAAGACAAAGGATCAATGCTATTTAAGAACATACTTATACATAAATCCAAATCTGAAGGAAAAAAAAATAGGCTTTGTGAAGACCTAAATTATGTCTACATTAACCCCAAAGTGTGTCAATTATTGGGGTTAGGGTTATTATAGAGTAATTTTAATTTAAGAACAATATAGGTCAACAGGAACACCCCTTTTTGGCTGCTAAATACATATATGTGCGCTTTTGTTCTTGAGGGGGAGTGTGTGGGGCCGCCGGTTTGGGGTCAATGCATGAAGGGGGTGACCAAGGGGAACTTTGCCTACGTGATACTCTGTGCATAGCCCTGTGCGCGTGAACACACACACAAACGCACACAGTATGGCTATACCATTATATTCCCACGAGAAACTAAACACAAGCACACACGTTTACAGCAACACACATAAATGCCGAAACCATTCTGCACATCACACACACACACTTATACACAGCATCAGAGCTCTACACACCAAAGAGCAACATGAAATATTCAGTGAATTTTTCAACATGTGCTCTATTCCCCCAGCACGTGTAGAAGTGCAAAAAAAGAGAGAGAGAGACAGGAAGGAGGAAATGGGAGGGGGAGATGGAGTCAATGAGTGCAATGGGAGAGCAAGAGCGAGAGAGAGAGAGAAAAACCCAGCTGACTCCGTTCCAAGCAACTCCCCCTAGCAACAGCCTTCGCTCAGTCTGTGCCCTATTGGCCGGCTGACAGCCCGCATCACAATCCCATGCAGGACAATCAGCCAATGAGATGTCGTAATGGGCCTGAGCTGGAGGGAGAGCTAAGCTTTTTGGATTCCAGGTTCACCATGGCAACAGAAGCCTGGCCCTGACTTAAAGGTACCCTGCAACAACACACAAACAAACCAAAACATACGGCTAGCAGCGGACACAGGGACCGTTGCTCCTTTAAATCTGCCTGATCTACAGCAGACCTACACACAAATCACAGCAAACACAAACAGATACTGCGACAGCCTCAAAAAGTATGCAGATACTTAAGCTGCACTTAACTTCATTGCATCAGATAACAAAATAGCAAACCAAGCAATATTTGCACATATGATGGTTCAGAACTTCTTCTTTACAGAAATCCTTTCCACTGACTGTGAAATAACTGGTCCCAACATGAATTTTAACGGATGTCCATAGTCGGTCATAATGAAGTTCACAAAGGTGTAGTTCACATTAACAATGTACATGATCCAGAAACGTCTGACATCAATAAAGTACCACAATACTTTCTGTCTTAATTCTAAACAAAAATATAATTAAGTTTAAAAAAATTAAAATGCAAACTCTTTTTGTAAATGGTTTAACTTGAAAAGTGTGCCATTAGCAAGAAAAATGGCACAGTTTGTGATTTCTTTTCCCCCTGATTTGATATTTTGTATCTAATTTAGTCATATTTATATATTTTAAGTGGTGTACTTCTTGGGTCATTGGCGAATACATGCATAAACGCAAGTATTCCTGCACAGAAGAAGAAATACCTACCCAACAACAAAATAAAAATAGACTTAATTTGGCTCCCAAAGGCTTTTTTCCTTTTAAAAAGGGAAAATTATTTTAACAGGATTCTCACACCTTTTGACTAATGAATATGGAATATTCATGACTTTACTAGCTGATTTTTAATGACTTGTATATATATATATATATATATATATATATATTAGGGCTGTCAGTCGATTTGATGAATTAATCTAATTAATCACAAAATAAATTTGACTGTGAAAATAAAAAAATATTTTATTTTATTAGGTTTTTTTTTTTTAGGTTGCAAAAGCCTAATGTAAACTAAGGGAAAAAAAAAAGATCATTTGAGAAACTTCTCAGTATTTTTTGTTCAGCTTTGTTACTAACAGTCTTCAAAATACCTTCTTTTATGTTCTATAAAAGAAAGGTTTGAAACGACATGAAGGTGAGTAAATGATTATAGAATTAATTTTTTTTGGGTGAACTATGACTTTATTGTTTTTATTTTTATTATCATTTTTTTTTATAAAATGATACATTAAATAAACTAAATCTGCCACGTGGCGATAAATGTCTTTTTAAGAGTCCTTTATTCTTGTATTTGATTCGTTCAAGCGGCTGATTCATTCAGGAATTATGTAAATGGCTCTCTTTTTGAATGGGCCTTTGAATCATTGATTCACACGATTCATTCAAAACACAGATTCATTCAGAAACTAAACACCGCTGTAATCTAAATATTGAGAAAATCGCCTTTAAAGTTGTCCAAATGAAGTTGTTAGTAATGCATATTACTAATCAAAAAATATGTTTCCATTAGGGCTGCACGATTAATCGCACGATATTGTGAGGCGCGCTTAGTCAATGAAGCCGTGATGGAGCTTTACTACTAATCAAAGTACCGGCTTCATTGACTAAGCGCGCCTCACAATATCGTGCGATTAATCGTGCAGCCCTAGTTTCCATATAATTACAGTAGGAAATTTACAAAATATCTTCATGGAACACCTAATAATTTTTGGCATAAAAGAAAAATCAATAATTTTGACCCATACAATGTATTGTTGGCTATTGCTACAAATCTCAAAAGAGTAACTAAGACAAATCGCATTAAATTCAGAAAATGTTCTCACATACTATACAGTGGCATATATCAGAATAATAGTGATTGCAGAATGTTTTTTCATCTTTTAGTCTCATAATCGTTTACAGTCACAATACAGATCATAATGTCATCAACATGCTCAAATGTTGCATCATAAAGAGTTGAATCATGGCATTCCAAACAACAACAGCAACAACATCAAACTCCAAAACTAACTCCACCAATCCAGACTGTTCGATGATCTCATCACATCCAATCATGTCCTGCATTAGCACTGTAGAACACACACAGAAGAAACAAGACCAAGCAGGGAGGATCTTCACCGGAAAACAAAGCCACTGTGACAATCTCTTTTAAAGGTTTTAAGGAGCATAAGCCTGTTATAGACTCTTATCAGGAGAAACACGCAGAGGAACAGAAAAAAAAAAAAAAAACAGAGAGAAAAGAGAACACGCAGTCACACGTAAACATGGTGCGATTGCGTGTGTGCTCTTTGTTCTGATCCTGAAGAGTCTGTCTCAATATTTCTCCAGTTCTCTACAGTGAGAACAAAGCTACTGTAGAACAGACATTCACAACGCAGTGTGAGTGCTTACGCTCGCTGAAGTGATCCATCTGTCACTATCCAACACGCTGTTCACACAGTGTGGAGAGGCGCACACTCGAGAGCGTGTGTCTGTGTGTTTTAATGGGGTACGGCCTTCAAAATTAACAACAGGTAATTAAAGTTATGCCGTAACTGTCCTGTGAGCTTTGGGCTTCTGGCGGACTCCCATAACAACGGTCTAATTAAACCCAATATTAATTATGTTCACAATTTACAGTTACATCATGCACAGCCACTTACGGACTTTGTGGGCATTTTAGTCAAATTAGTCAGAATGACATATTAAACCAGATGTACATAGATTTTAAATGCCTTTTATACAAACACTCACCTGACATACAGTTGAAGTCAAAAGTTTATTATTTTAACAAAATAAGAAGGATCATACAAAATACATGTTATTTTTATTTAGTACTGACCTGAATAAGACATTTCACATAAATGATGTGTACATATAGCCCACAAGTGAAAATAATAGTTTAATTTATAAAAATTACCCCGTTCAAAAGTTTACACACACTTGATTCTTAATACTGTTTGTTACCTGAATGATCCACAGCTGTTGTTTTTTTTAGTGATAGTTGTTCATGAGTCACTTTCAGTTTGTCCTGAACAGTTAAACTGCCCACTGTTCTTCAGAAAAATCCTTCAGGTCCCACAAATTCCTTGGTTTTTTAGCATTTCTGTGTATTTGAACCCTTTCCAATAATGACTGATTTTGAGATGCATTTTTTCACACTGAGGACAACCGTGGGACTCATATGCATCGTATTTCCTTCTGAAGCATCAGTGAGCTGTGGATCATTCAGGTAACAACACAGTATTAAGACTCAAGTATATGCAAACTTTTAAACAGGGTCATTTTTATAAATTCAGCTATTATTTATAACTATTAGTGGACTATATGTAAACATCTTTTATGTGAAATATCTTATTCAGGTCAGTACTAAATAAAAAATAACACTTCGTATGATCCCTCTTATTTTGATAATATAACATTTTGCAGATTCTGCAAGGAGTATGTAAACTTTTGACTTCAACTGTATCATTATGAACGAAGAGGTATTAAATGAGAAGTTCACTTCCAGAATGAAAATCTCCTGATAATTTACTCAGCCCAATGTCATCCAAAATGTTCATGTCTATTCTTTCTTTAGTAGCAAAGAATTTAAGTTTCTTTTTTTTGGGGGGGGGGAACATTCCAGGATTTTTCTCCATATAATGGACTTCAATGATGACCAATGGGTTGAACGTTCAAATTACAGTTTCAGTGCAGCTTTAAAGGGGTCTACATGATCCCAGCCGAGGAATAAGGGTCTTATCTAGCGAAACAATTTGTCATTTTCTTAAAAAAAATAAAAATGTATATACTTTCTAACCACAAATGCTCATCTTGCACTATCTCTGTGACGCGTGTCTTCATGCATTGTGGGAAGGTCACGCGTGGTTAGTTCTTCGTCTTTGTACTCTGAATCAATAAGTTAGTGTCATCTCATTTTCTCCACCAACTTCAAAATCATCTGACGTTGTTTTACCTTTTTTGTAAAGGACGTTTCTTTGACT
Organism: Labeo rohita; assembly: GCF_022985175.1. Classification (NCBI taxonomy): domain Eukaryota; kingdom Metazoa; phylum Chordata; class Actinopteri; order Cypriniformes; family Cyprinidae; genus Labeo; species Labeo rohita. The sequence goes on from NC_066875.1 coordinate 38,124,178, forward strand.
TTCTTTTTTCCGCCTTCTGCGTGGTTACTTAATGTGTGAGGTCGAGCTAGTGCAAGACGAGCATTTGTGTTAAAAAAGTGTATAAACTAGTATTTTTCTTGACCGATCATTTTGCTAGAAAAGACCATTATTCCTCGACCCATTGGCCACCATCGAAGTCCATTATATGAAGAAAAGTCCTGGAATGTTGTCCTGAAAAACTGAAGAAAGAAAGACATGAACATCTTGAACGACATGCAGGTGAGTAAATTATCAGGAAATTTTCATTCTGGAAGTGAACTTCTCCTTTAAAATGTAAGCGAGTGCAAGCACGACAGAAAGAGAGGCAGATGTGTGAGGAGTAGATCTCACTATGACATGATACTAGAGACTATTTTTACACCCTGCTCTATTTCTACTGAACTAAAATTATTCAATCTGTTTTAGAACAGAATAAACGGAGCAGAAGAGAACTGTAGAGTGGTAACATGAATCACAAATGACTGAATGACTTGAAACAAACCTCCAATTGCAGATTTTCATTTGAATCAAGTCAAATAGCTGGTGATATTTTTGTACTGTTTTTCACTCTAATTATGTTCCAGGACATCATACATAGACAGACAGACATGCTGATCCGGAACAGAACATCAGCATGAGTCTAAGCTCACACCAGCAACAAATGACTCCTCCAGAATGAGTCAAGTCACTAGTAACTATGATAATGTCAAAGTCGAGACTCAAGTGTTCTAATATTGGCCGTGTCGAGTCACAGGTCTTCCAAATCAGGACTCGTGTCTGACTTGAGTCCAAGTCACGAGCCCTGAGTTCTCGTCTCGGCCTCCCACCATCGCCCAAATAGCCGTCCCACATACACACATGGCATTAGAAGGCTTATTATCACAGTGACGTAGACTTGACACAAGCACCCTGCTGTTCAGTTATTCAGCTCACAGTCTGAAGAGAGGTTAATGAGTTCTTCGAGAGAGAGACCGAGACTAGATTTGTGCCTCGAGTGCAAGCAAAACAAACCCAGAATTGCATTTCCTGACAGACCGCATACAATTCACACAACCCACACAAAGAATTAAAAAAGATTTGCTCCAGTTTGTCAATAAGATGCACTATGTAAAACTAGGTGCACACAAGGAGCGCTGTGTACTGGCTGTACAGTATGTTCGCCTGATACTGTGTGAGGAACAATGGGTCTTTTTCTCTCACAAAAAATTACATTCATCGTTCAATTACTCCAGTCTTCAGTGTCACATGATCCTTCAGAAATCATTCTAATATGCTGATTTGCTGTTCAAGAAACATTATTATTGTTATCAATATTTAAAACAGCTGAGTATATTTTTTTCAGGAATCGCTGAATAGAAAGAACCAAAGATCAGCATTTATCTGAAAGAAAAAGCTTTTGTAACATTATACACTATATCATTCAAAAGCTTGGAGTTAGTATAATTTCTTTTTTGGAAAGATGTAATAGAAATTAATACTTCTATTTAGCAAGGATGCTTTAAGTTGATCAAAAGTGATATTAAAGGCATTTATAATGTTACAAAAGATTTCTATTTCAGATAAATGCTGTTCTTCTGAACTTTCTATTCATCAAAGAAACCTGAAAAAATTCTACTCAGCTGTTTTCAACATAATAATAATAATAAATCTTTTTTTGAGCAGCAAATCAGAATATTAGAATGATTTCTGAAGGATCATGTGACTGGAGTAATAATACTAAAAATTCAGCTTTGAAATCACAGAAATAAATAACATTTTAAAATATATTCAAATAGAAAAGTTATTTTAAATAGTAAAAATATTTCAAAATTTTACTGTTTTGCTGTACTTTGGATCAAATAAATGCAGGCTTGGTGAGCAGATCTTTAAAAAACATAAAAAAATCTTACTGTAGTGTATAATGTTACAAAATATTTAGATTTTAAATAAATGCTGTTCTTTTGAACATCAAATCCTAAAAAATCACAGTTTCCACAAAAATATTAAGCAGCACAGCTGCTTTCAACAAATATTTCTTGAACACCAAATCAGCATGGAGGATCATTTGACACTGAAGAGTAATGGCTGTTAAAAATTCAGCTTGCCAACACATGAATAAATTATATTTTAAAATACATTAAAATAGAAAACAGTTCATTTATACTGCAATATTATTTCACAATATTACTGCTTTCACTGTATTTGTTCACATAAATGCAGTCCCGGTAAGCATAAGGGACGTGTTTAAAAAAGAAAAAAAAAAGCATACATCAAACACCACGCACATGTTCCCCAAAAAAAAAATCTAGTAAATATAAAAATTGTTTACAGCTATTCAGCTGCTGCTTTTGCAACACAAATGTGCTGTTATTTGTCATGCCAGAATATAAACTGAGATGTTGGGGGTGGAAGAGAAGACAGACAACTAAAGAAAGAGACAGAGGGAAAGAAGTGGACAGGCCTTGATTGATTTTACTGGGTGCAGCAGCATCTGGGTAATGTCTGTTTGTGTCGGGGTTAAGCAGGGGACATGTGTATATGTGCAGCGTTCACTGTGCGGCTTTGCTTCTCGCGCACAGTCAAATTCTGGCAGTGTTCTTGATAAACTGCATGGCAGCATCGGAGTAAATTACAGTGGCGTGTTTTAACGTGATCACAAAGCAGTCAGTCTCTCCTCCGTCTTCTAAGTGCTCTGTCTCTCTCTCTGTCTTTCTCCCCGTTAGGGCCTCTTGAACACAAAGGCCTGGTACACAAAGAACTGAGAGCAGTGACTGCGTGAGGGGTGGGGGTGGGCTTTGATTAGCTCCTTTCATTCAAAAGAGGTGGAGGGCAAGAAGAAGGTTTTGATTCTTACATCCCCGTTTATCACCTTCCCTCGGCGAACGTGGGGAACGTGATGATGATGAGGTGAACTTGTTAATATGTGAAAATCATCATCATTAACTCACCCTGACTTCTTGTCTTCACTGGGACACAAAAGAAGACGTTTAGCAGAATGTCCTGGGTGCTCCTATCCATTATGTAAAGGAGATGGACACACAACTAGATCTTTAACTAAGAGACAACTTGCCATTGGTCAAGTTGTTAAAGACACTGACAGTGGTATTTCACCCTCAGGTTAAAGACGCTCCTTCTCTCTCTGTCCCTTCATCCCTGCAGGGCCTCTTGCACCTGTGTTCCTCTTTCCTCTCATCCTTCTCATGGTTAGCTGGGCCTCAGGCATACATCACTTCCTCTGTACAGAAACATTCACACACAGTCCTAGAAGCCCCTCAGGATACAGAACATATACACACAGGAAACATTTATGTGTTGCATGTCAGACTGAACACATACACACACAAAAAGTCAAACTTATATAAAGGATGAAGTCTCTCTCCCTGCCCGGTCATCTCTGCAGCTTATTCATGCTTCTCACTCACTCACTTTTTCTTATCATCAAGTCTCACACACTCGTCCTCTTCAATTCCACCGGGGAGTCAGTCTCATCACACACTCACACACGCCTCTTCAGCAGGTGGGCTGCATGCGTGACGTCAGCCCATTCATTCTTCTCAGAGTGACATCATGTTCTTTTCTCCACGCTGTGAGGAGGTGTGTACAGGATATCCACCCACACTACTTCCTACTGCTGACTCAGCTAATATCGCTGTTTTTTCTTTCTTTCTTTCCCTTCCTTCCTCTCTATTCTTCTGTCAAGACCATACAATTAAGTCGGTTGTTGATGGACATGACAGAAAACATGCCAAACTTTACATGTTTGAATCTAATACCAAGCAAATGAACATCTATCTATCTGTCTGTCTGCCTATGGTAGTCTGTCTATTATATCTATGCATCATTATATTTGTCTACTCATCTTTTAGAGCTGAGTGAAAAATAGCGATTTCTCGATTGAGAAAAAATGTAAAAATGACATTCTTAAATCCCAAGAATCAATTAGTCTAGCTTTTTTCAGTTAATGAACAGAACACTGTTCATTATGGGGTAACGCAACATCAGTGTTTCAACTGCACAAAGACACCAATATAACAGCTTGTAAACAATGTCACATAACTATGGAAGCCCATTTCTGCCACTGAATAAAAAATAAGAAAAGGTAATTGCTTTTTATCTCACAATTTTGACTTTTTTTCTCAGAATTGCGAGTTTAAATCTTGTAATTCTGACTTTTTTCTCAGAATTCTGAGATACAAAGTCACAATTGCGAGTCATAAAGTCAGAATTGTGAGATATAAACTCATTATACTCTCTTTTTTCTCAGAATTGTAAGATATAAACTCACTATACTGATATTTTTTCTCAGAATTGAGATATAAATTCACAATTCTGACTCTTCTCAGAATTGCGAGTTTAAATCTTGTGATTCTGACTTTTTTCTCAAAATTGTGAGATACAAACTCACAACTGCGAGTTATAAAGTCAGAATTGTGAGATATAAACATACTATACTGACTTTTTTGTGAATTGTGAATTTATATCTCAAAATTCTGACTTTTTTTGTCAGAATTGTGAGTTTACATCTTGTAATTCTGACTTTTTTCTTAGAATTGTGAAATTCAAACTCACAATTGCGAGTTTATAGAAACTCGCTATACTGACTTTTTTTTCTAAGAATTGTGAGATATAAATTCAAAATTTTGATTTTTTTCTCAGAATTGCCAGTTTAAATCTTGTAATTCTGACTTTTTTCGCAGAATTGTGAGATATAAGTTCACGATTCTAGAGTAAAGTCACATTTAAGATAAAAACATTCGATAAACCATAAATCTGTCAAGTTTTTATGATGACCACCATTAAAAAGTTTATATTTCAAGAAACGAATTGGAGTAAAAATATAATAATGTAATTGTAATTTTATTATAAAAATGTAAATGAAAGTGTAATTTAAGTGTTTGTATACAAATCAGTTAATTTTAACCTTCAATATTATAGTTATGTAGTACCAGCTGACTCTCATGTATATTTCACAGGTTTTTTTTCTTTTTCCTTGAGAAAATTTGGCATGTACTATACCTGATTTATATATTCAAAAGAATCGTATCGAATCGGAAATCGAAACGAATTGCAAGCCAGTGAATCAGAATCAAATTTTGTGTCAAAACCCAGCTCTACTATCTATTTACAAAGATGACAGTACACTCACACATTAAAAAAAAGAAGCTGTGTGATATTAAAGTGGAGTAAAATAATGAATGAAGAAGAAGGTGACACGAACAAGTTCTTTACGGTGACTCTGTCTTGCTCTAGCTGATATCCAGCCTTGATAAGAGTTATGTGTCACTCATGACATTCAAGGAGAGAGGCATATGCGTGTGTGTGCAAAGGTGACACTGTGAAGACAGTGTAGAGATGGCGGGTGATTGACAGTCTTGTCATGTTGATTGATACAACGTCCTGATAGAAGCATGACACCATACGTTAACCAGAAACACTGCAATAACTCTCTCACACAATCTAATTCACTGCACCCTGCTCTGTGGCCCAGTTCACATACAACAGCTTCCTGTCTAATCCACAGACGACACATTCGTCTCTCCGTTCCTGAAGGACACACTTTATCAGCGCCTTTCACATTTCACATATAAATCACCACATACTGGCTTATTGAAACTTATACAATCCTCTGTCAGATAATATACTGGCACAAGCAAAGCACAAGACATTCTCTTTAGCCACCTACACACTACCTTCAGCTGAAGATACTTAAACACATTTTCTTCATTTGGCTTTTTACATATATCTTTGTTTTGTTTTGTATGAATTACATTAACTCACACTGACTTAAGTTATATTAACTTTGTATGAATTAAATTAACTCCATATACGTGAGATCATGAAATTGAATATTTTAAAGACAATTAGAGTCAATTTCAGAATCAGTTTCTTCCTAACTTAAAGGGTTAAGCGTCTACGCACGTGTGTGTCAGAGCAGCTTCCTACACAGTAAATGCTGCTCCAAAACTGTTATCATTTACATCTGTGGAGTACCTCAAACTCCATCTCTACATGTTGTTGTTAGTTTGGGTTTACCATAATGTTCATTTGGCAATGCAAAATGTGCTATTACGCAGATTTGGTAAGGTAAATCACTTATAAACCTGCACAAACACAGGAGACTACATCAATATCTTTCTCAATATGCTAACTGTTCATTGCGATTTTAAAATAAAAGTTTAAACCCTCAATCTCAGTTTACACATTTTGATGTCCACATATTCAAGAAATTACAGTGGCTGTAGCTTTTCTATCATAAGGAAATGGCCAAATATTAAAGATTAAGTAGAAATTTGAATTAAATATTGTTGAGTCAATATTAAACACGGATTAGATCGCGCTGTAAAGTGTAAAAACAATCATCAGGCCGTTGGCGCACTCTGCAGGCAATTGTTATAAAGTGTTCATTAGCTCTATTGTTTATAATACAATATGTATTTTAACAGTTTTGTTCAATAAAACCATATGATTACTTGCTTTTGATACTTCATTTAAACTAATTATTATTGCCTTACTGCTATTATTTATGTATTTTAAGTCATTTTAAAGGCTATTGTTCACTTAGGTCTATTTTTATCACTACAGAAAAAGTATTTTAAGTATCTGATTACTCGATTAATCATCAGAATATTCGACAGATTACTTGATTACCAAAATAATCGTTGGTGACAGCACCTTTATAAATCGTAATCTCCAGCTGTCAGACATGCATTCATGAGAGAGAAAAACGTCAGAGGATTTCAATATAAGCCAAGAGGAAACTGGTTTTCCTTTGCTGTAAACAAAACTTGATTTTTCAAGACTATTCTCACCGGAGCTCACGACAGTTAACGATTGTATTCGTCTGAAAGAAGAAAGTGGTATACATCTACAATGGCTTGAGTGTAAGTAAATCATGGGGTAATTTTCATTATTGGGTGAACTACCCCTATAATAGATTTTTTTGGCCAGATTAAGCTACAGCATGCACCAAATTTACTGCTGATAGTCAAAACATGAGCTGTGTGAGCCAAACAGTCTTCGCCTGGAGAGACTGATAGGACAGACTATCCTGTCAAGCAGGTTCAGTACAGAGTGGCAGTTTGTGAGAGCTGCTGATATTCGCAATTAAATGCATGGCATTCACATGTATATTTAAAGAGACAGTTCGCCCAAAATTTCATGCTGTTCCAAACCTGTAAGACTTCCTTTCACTGAACACACCTTTTTTTTTTTTTTTCAAAATCACAATGGTGATTTTGAATCACGCTGACTTTGAACCACACAGACTAAACAGCTGAAACATTTTTGTAAACATCTTTGTTTGTGTTCCACAAAAGAAAGAAAGTCAAACAGGTATGAAATGGCATGCAGGTGAGTGAATGATGACAGCATTTTCATTATGGAGTGAACTACCCTTTAAATGAGTTGTTGTCCCTCTCAAAACATTGCTGAGTATATGGCCTTTGTCTTTCAACAATAAAGTCACTCTGTTCCTCTCCTCTATTTCTTACTCAGCCAATGCTCTTCTTTCCATCACACCTGCAATGTATATATAAGTTAAGACAAAACACCCCATGCATATGTGTTTGTGTTAAATCATCACACACACACACACACACACAAACACACATACACACATCATCACACACCACTACAAGAAGAGCAGACAGAGACTGCAGAACAGGAATCCATGAGAGCTTTCTGCATGGTTTACATCATTAAATAAATCAATCACTGTAATACAAACCCCAGACTGCACTTAGAGACGTCGCTGAACACCAGCCAATGGGAAGCAGCTGAGAGGCAACCAAACAGTATCAGCTCTCCTCTGATGGCACAACAGCAGCGGAAATGAAACTTAAAAGCCAAGGCCATGAATCCATCATCAACATCTCCATCAGTGAACATCAACACCACCATATACAATACTGAGCCTCCACAAACACACAGAAGAAAACACAGCATGTGCACTGTATGACCTTCAAAAATAGTTTCGTTTTTTTAAATCATAATCGATTACGTTTCAGTTTTCGCTACTTCTGTTGATGCAATTACTTTTTAATTACTCTTTTTAAACCACTAAAAAGGACACTTAATTTAATATTACAGGACAAACCTACCATTAGCTCTATGCACAGTATCTATATCTTTCTATCAATAACCACAGAAAATAATGTTGCTCTGTTGCTCAAAAAAATAAAAATAGGTGAGAAAATAACATTCATATTTTAGCTAAATTCTTAAGTATAAATTCTTGGTATTTGAGCTATAAAGTTGCCTCAGTTGTCCTATTAAGGTGGGACTCATTTTCGAGGCAGATGAACTGGTTGTGCATTCCTGTGGTTTGGTGCATGTAAACACTTCTAAATGAATAATTACATTACATCCATTCCATGTGCTTTACTGGTATAAGACTGGCACCAAATATAAGTAACTGGCTTACTGTAAGACTAAATATACTTCGCACAATAAAAGGAAGCAACCAGTCTCATAATTAAATGTTTGATGTTATTAGAACTTTTTTTGAAACAGTGTGACAGCTGAATAGTTTTTAACACCTGACTTTCCCCTTAAGCTTCCATTGTCAGTGTATTACTGTAGATTCACTACAGTTTAAAAGTTTAGGGTAAGGTTTTTTAAAGAAATTAACACTTTTGCTTAGCAAGAATGCAAAGAATGCTGTTTACAATGTTACAAAAAAACTATATTTTGAATAATACAGTTCTTTTTTGCTCTTTTGTTCCGCTTTTGCGGCATAAACATTATATTAAAAATTTATTGAATTCTTGTTAACATTTATCAAGGAAATATATATGGCGCGATAATTAACGCCCAGCCCTGCTTGTCAGTCTTTGCTGCACGTTCACAAGAGTAACACGACGCAGGTGTCGGCGTTCTGACACGCGTTGTGTTGTGTTTCATTTTTGGGTGAACTAACCAAGTAGCACAAATGTTTTTAACATTGATAATAGGAAATGTTTTTAAAAACTAAATCAGTATGTTAGAATGATTTCTTAAGGATCATATGACAATGACAACAACTTAATCTTCATGCCAACTGACCTCTTTTTCTTCTCCATCCACTCTGCCGCAGGAAATATCCAGCCACCTGTGTCTTGATCTTTCTCCTCCATTGGCTGACTGAAGGCACTGTGGCCTTTTTATTGGATCTGTGATTTTTAGACTCTTCCAGAGAGATTCTCATGTTGGCCAACCAAATCTCAGCCATGGTGAAACTGCAAACTCTGTAGAAAAGACAACAGAGGAAAAATATTTAGATTTTATATAAAATACTTTAGTTTTATTTACAGCAAAGGAAAACTAGTCTCCTCTTGGCTTACATAGAAATCCGAAACGACATTTGTCTTTACAAATCCTCGTTTTTTCCGTGTTCGTCACTGCGTTTGCCTACATCCTACGTCATCTGCACGAACGCCGCTCTCTCGTAAACACGTGTTCAGTTAGCGAAAGCTAGAGATTACAGTTAAAAATTTTTAACATAGATATGTTTCTTACACAAACACATCAATTCACATAAGAAGAGCCTTTATTATTATCATGCTCATTTGGACAGCTCAAACCATGTGCTCATTGCAAGTAAACTGCAAGTATTATTAATTTAATCTTACATAGTCTATTTAATGATTTTTCATGTCTATACTAAGTGACAATTGACATTACATCAAAGCTGAAGCATTTAGACATACAGACTTTGATGTGACCAACAAAAGATTTGGGAAATGTGTTCCTCCTTTCATAAGCCTATTTAATTTGCCATCAAAACTTATTTGCATTTAAGAACTCTCTACAACAACAACAACTTCAGAACAGACCTGTAAGAAGTATACAAAACGAAAGCAATGTTCTTTGTGTAGTTGTAACTGCTGTGCTCACACGATCAACCGTATTTGCATGTTCTTTTTGTTTTCATGTTTAGCATTAAGAAACAGGCCAGAGTTTTGTACTGCCAACACAAAGGAATCCAACAGCTTCCATTTTCTGAGCACGTGCTGCCATCTAGTGGTATGATACTGTACCACACAGATCTGTTACCTTAACATAAAGTAACATATAGAATCAAAGTGAAACAGTGATGCTGATCAAAATTGAACATTTGAAGTAAATGACCTTTTTAAGTGCAGGAACAAGGAGCAGTAACAGTAATTAAGAAACAAGTCAAGTCTTGACATTTTTCACAGTACAGTCATGCTTAAATCAAGAATCAAATATTTCTCTGTAGCTATTGACAGCTGACTATAATGACTTCAGACAACATACAAGTACCATATAAGATAAATGTCTAATCAGAGACACAACCAAGCACCACAATCTCAGCAAACCTGCATTAAAATAATGTGAAGGTGTTTGAGGGACATGAGAGCAGTGGGGCTGAAGGTCTATGGTAGTTGCTAGGTGGGGCGAGGTTGTTGAAGCAGGGATTGCTGTTGTTGTTGTTTTTGGGATGGTTGTTAGGTGGAGTGAGGTTACCAGGGTTCAGGTAACAAGAATGAAAGGTGTATTGTAATGTAAGATGAATCACTTGTTAATTACTACGCTGTTCATGGGGACATAGTGTCCTCTAGATACAGTGAGAGACTGGTTTGATTTTCAAATGCAAATGCAAATTTGCTCTTGTTTACAATGTGACCTGAACTGCAGAATTTACATTTTTCTTCTTTCAGGGTTGCCGCAGGATTTTTAAGCTCAAATTTAAAACTTTTTAAGACCTGCACAAAAAAATTAATACCATATGAGCAGGGTAGGGCAATGTTTATGGTTAAATATTAAACTGTAAAATGACTGTAAATTACTGTCAAAACTTATTTACAGATTTTTCACAAAAACAAAAAGTTTTATAAAATGATACACTTCACATTTCTTTAAAGTACCAATTTTTAAGAAAACAGATGAGTCAAAAAAATTACTTTTGTTAATTTAAACAATTATTAGCAATAAATGATTATATTAATTTAAAAAAACATACAAATACATGCTAGTGTTTAGATTTTTAAGATGAATTATCTTCTTAATGATCCACCAGTTCACATTTACAGCTCTGCATGTTTGCAGGGTAAAAACATGGGTCGCTTTTCGCTTCGTTCTGAACAAAAACAACCCCAATACTAAGTTCATGCAATACCGGAGGCTGCAGTTCTAGGACCACATTTCTAGGACCCCATTTTTTGGGACAGTGTCATCTAGCAATTCCATTCCAACAAAGAAACATCAAACAGACGCAAAGACTAGATCCATGGAAACTATTCATTCTGGCATAAACTTGAGTGTTCGAGGGAGTGTCAGCAATCTCCATTTAGCCTATTTAGCTGTCCAAAACAGTTCATTGTGCTGCTGGATGTTGTAAACTAGTGTTTGTATTCAAATTATTTTAAATTTATTAAAGTACTAATAAACACACTAATTTGTACACTAACTGTTTTACTGTTTACTGCACTTTGTTAAGTGCACTGTAAAAAATAAAAAACAATTTGTTGAGTCAGCTTAAAATAATTTGTTACCCTGCTGCCTTAAAATTTTAAGTTCAGTCAACTAAAATAAGTTTAGTCAACTTGAAATGTTAAGTTGTACTAAGTAACAACTTAGACATTTGTGTTTGCTGAACTTAACAGATGGGTAAGTAACCCAGCTGCCTTAAAATTTTAAGTTGATTCAACTCATATCTAAGTTGTCACTTTAACATAATTTAACATTTCAAGTTGAATAAACTTTTTTTGAGTTGACTGAACTTAAAATTTTAAGGCAGCCAGGTTACAAATTATTTTAAGTTGACTCAACAAATTGTTTTTTACAGTGTGGGTCACACATCAGGTATGAAGCGCTGCGGCTAATGAACTGAAGTCTAGAATATATTGAAATAAATTAGGTTAAATATTTCAAGAGGGTTACCCAGAGGTAAGTTTAGGGTTAGGAGTTGGTTAGGACAATAATTAAGTGTATACATTTAAACAACCACATACAGTATTTCCTTAAAAATAATAATATACAGAACTGAATAGCAAGTGCTATAAATAGTATGAGCTGTTAATGGATACACACGACAAATAAATAAATAAAATAAAATAAAAAAATAATTTAAAAAACTCCAGGGTCCTAGAAATGCGGTCCTGAAACTACAGTCTCCTGTATTGTAAGAATACCCTACTCAAAACAACAGGCTTATTGAAAATGCACATTCAATCTCTGCCAGCAGATGACGCATTCGGAACTGCAGACATGTGTTTCCGGTAACGTCAGTACACAAAGCAGCTCAGCACCGGATTTTGAACGTGCAACGCTCATGTTTATTTAATGAAATCATAGCCTTTTGAAGTTTAATCATTCCACTAAGCTGTATCGCAATTCTGGCCTTCCCGTGCCTAAAATTTAAGAACCTCTTAATCATAATTAAGACTTTCTTGTACGATTTAAGACTTTTTAGGACTTTTTAAGGACCCACAGGAACCCTGCCTTAAAAAAAAAGATAGTGTAATTGAACTGTGAAGTGAAACCAATGAGTATTCATAAAAAATCATTCAATTGTGTCAGTGTACCTCAGCTGGTTGTAAAGTGACCCAAGTCTGTTCTGATAGGTTCACAGAGAGCAAAACAATGCTAAATGTTAATAAATTGCAGTGAACTAAATAATAAAATTTGAACTATAATCATGTGTGGACTTTTGAAATCTGGGTCCTGAAGAAAAACAAATTGGGAAGTCCACTTCCAGAACAACAATTTACAGATAATGTACTCACCCCCTTGTAATCCATGATGTTCATGTCTTTCTTTCTTCAGTCGTAAAGAAATTATGGTTTTTGAGGAAAACATTTCAGGATTTTTATCCATATAATGGACTGATATGGTGCCCCGATTTTGAACTTCCAAAATGCAGTTTAAATGTGGCTTCAAACGATCCCAGCCGAGGAAGAAGGGTCTTATCTAGCGTAACGATCAGTTATTTTAATAAGAATAATACAATTTATATACTTTTTAATGCAAAACGCTCATCTTGTCTTACTCTGCCTGGACTGTTTTTGTTCCTGTTCATGACAGTTAGGGTATTTTCGAAAAATTCCCATCTCATGTTCTCCCTCAACTTTAACCTATATCGCTGTTTTACCTTTTTTGTTAAGGGTGTTTGATCTTCTTTGCATGTTCTCTTTGCAAAGACTGTGTCGGTACTTCTGCAGCGATGTAGGATGATTTTAAAATGATTTTTGAAGTTGAGGGAGAAAATACGATTGGAGTTTTTCGACATACCCTAACTGTCTTGAGTCAGAATACACAGAATAAAAAGTATTTAAATTGTATTTTTTATGTAAATAACTGATCGTTTCGCTAGATAAGACCCTACTTTCTCAGCTGGGATCGTTTGAAGCCGCATTTAAACTGCATTTTGGAAGTTCAAAATCGGGGCACCATAGCAGTCCATTATATGGGGAAAAAATGCTGAAATGTTTTCCTCAAAAAACATAATTTCTTTAGACTGAAGAAAGAAAGACATGAACATCGTGGATGACAAGGGGGTGAGTAAATTATCTGTAAATTGTTGTTCTGGAAGTGGACTTAAACTAATGTGCCTTTGTGGAGTTGGAAGTATCATAATTACCAGGTCATTTGTGTAATAACCAGCACATGAGTGACAGAGCAAAGTCACTACAGCACTACAGCATTGAAAAGATTGGAGACAGTATCATTAACACTCTATTTAGCAAGGATGCTTTAAGTTGATCAAAAGTGATGATAAAGGCATTTATAATTTTACAAAAGATTTCTATTTCACATAAATGCTGTTCTTCTGAACTTTCCATTCATCAAAGAAACCTGAATAAATTCTACTCAGCTGTTTTCAACGTAATAATAATAATGTTTTTAATCAGAAAGTCAGAATATTAGAATGATTTCTGAAGGATCGTGTGACTGGAGTAATGATGCTAAAAATTTAGTTTTGAAATCACAGGAATAAATAAATTTTTTAAATATATTCAAACAGAAAACAGTTATTTTAAATAGTAAAAAATACTTCAAAATTCGGCTGTTTTTTTGCTGTACTTTGAATCAATGCAGGCTTGCTGAGCAGAAGAGACTTCTTTAAAAAACATTAAAAATCTTACTGTTCAAAAACTTTTGATTGGTAGAGTAATAAGCGTATATATGGAGATTAGTGAGCAGAAGCAAGTCCGTATTAAAATATAATAAATGATTTGGCAAGTAAATTTAATTTTACATGCCGTATTTCAATCATTTCAAAAGGTGTTACCTAAATGCAACTATTGTAAACTTATTAATTCGATTTTCACTGCCAGCTTTATAACACAAACATGTTTTGATACGAAGCAGAAATAGTTGAATTCACACTCGGAAGTACAAGTTTCCCACTTGAAGACAGCATATCTTTTCTTAAAGGTGTACTCAGTAAGTTTATTGGTTTTCTTTTAGCTGGTCCCAATAGCACCAGCTGTTTAGGTTATACACTGACACCTTTAGACGTGGATGCACGACATCTGTTCAGTAACTGCTGTTGTTCTACAACAAAGCTGTTTTCTTCCTTACACATTTTATTAGCTGTTGTTTGATTCCAGTGCGGCAGTTGTGACCTTTGCAAGTTTGTGCTAAGCACTAAAAGTACCACATGAAGTATTAGTAAACACTTTTATTAACTGTGGTTATGGTTGTGGACTGGTCATGTGACGTCAGCAAGGTAGAAACCCGCTCCACGTAGACCGAAAAACTTTTTTCTACTTGACTAATATGAGTTGATATGAGCATACATAATTTTTGAACCTTAAGCACTATTTATACGGTGCAAAAAAAGTAATTAGTAAAATGAATGAGTGCACCTTTAACAGAAGACTAACCGCCGCCATGACCCTTCATTCTCTCCCTCCCAAAAGCGTGGCAAATCTAGAAAGCTCTGAGGGGAGGCGCTTTGAGTGGAGCCGCGGCGCCCCCCCTGCGGTCACACACAGGAAACACAGGAGGAAAAAAGGGGGCGGCGACGTACAGTCAGCAGAAGAGAGGAAGAGAAAAAACATGGCACAGAAAAAAATTCAAATGTTCTTCCTGGAAAATCTCTGATCCCGCCACAACTTAACCACATGACATTTCCGAAAGAAAACGCGACACCCTTGAGCGCCCACAGCCAGGCCCGAATCCCAAACAGCGATTATCTGACATTTAATTATTTAACTATGTGAAACCCTCACTTTTACAGCGCGGCTTGATTTACAAACTGCGAGATTTGGATTAACTACTGGTAAAAACACACATACACACTGTGATATACAGCATTTCTATACCAGACGATTGCACAATATTAAACTCCCACAGTCTTCCCGGTTAACTATGATCTCATTCGTGTTACTGGTAAAGGGTGGGCAACTTTATCCACCACTCATATAGAAACCAACACTCACTTTCTGTTTGCAACCGACACAAAATGACTGAATTTCTTCAACCTGCAAGGAAATTAAAGGCGGGAATTAATCAGTCCTCCTATACCATTAAGCCACGCCGGACGTGTTTCAGTGCATTTCACACCTAGTGACTCACGGCAACACGAAGGGCTATTACAATACAACAGGCGTAAGATGCTCAATCCATAAGCAGTGTTTACGTGGTGCATAAAGTCCAGAAAGTGTCTGTCCTTACCTGCTAATGCACGGAGGGTCAAACTGGGAGGTGGCTTCTGCTTCTTCTCGCATGTCCTCATTGTAAAAATGCGAGCTAAATAAGCAACTGCGCAGTTTCTTTCGGCTGGCGCCGTGAATGAACGGCGCCGCGCGCAATCCGCCAGCACCTTCATCATGTCATACATGAGCACATTTGAACCGCACACTGTAAAATGTCGGCGAAGCTGCGTTATGAAACCACTGTAAGAGGAGATGATGTGACACAAACATCAGCGCGCAAAATTGTTCCAGAGTCTTCCCCCCAAAAATGCACGCATCTCACGACTTCTCTGTGGTCTGCTAATCTGATGATGCGGTTTCGGCCAGGCGAGGATGTGGTGCCACGGCGCGGGTCCCTCATGTCCACTCACGAGTTTGATCTGAGGAGATGCGCGTTTGGAAATTGCGCAGTTTTTAATCCGCTGCAAACGCAGGCACTCCCCTCTCTCTCTCTCTCTTCGCTCTCCAGTATGTTTCCCCCTGCACTCTTTCGCTGCTTCCCCTTCGCTTCTTCTTTCTCCTCCTCCCTCGCACTCGTTTCCCCCCTCATGCAGGTTTATTTTCGGTGAACGAGTCTCTCTTGGACCCGCACCGCCCCGCCTCCGTTTCTCCCGGACGCTCAAGACTTCCAAATTCCACCATCACTCACTCCATCCGAGCAGAGAGCAGGGTGTCCGTTCTCAAGCCTGCTTTGGGGGGATAATGTGGGGCTGCTAGTGTTGATGGGGATGGATTGATTTTCTGTCATCTCTAGTGAATTAACCCTTTTGTTTTCTTAAGATCGTTTATGATATTTGTTCCGTGAAAACAGAGTACAGGAAACGTTTTTATACTGGAAACTGGGTTTTCTGACATTGTCGAAAGTGTCAGAGATGGGAAGTAACTGGTTGCATGTAATCTGGATTACGTAATCAGATTCCAAAAATAAAACAATTGTAATTAAATGACATTTTAAAATCCTCGGAATAAGACTACGGTTACTTTTTCATGGATTACATGATTATTTACACATATAGAATCATTTATTCATAATTAGTTTCTCCCTAATTCCCCTTTTTCATCTTTTACATTTTCCTTTCTATACACTCAGAAAGTCTTCCAGTTTGGTGGACATTCACACAGAGATTTACAAAAATCATCAGGTTTCAGGAGTGTTTTAATGTTGTGTCAGCTACTGATAAGCATTTTCAATTTTATTTAAATGATCACTGTTATTTAACCATGTATTTCTGTCTTTGGAAGGCTTTTGTTTTTCAAACACATTAAAATGCACAAATGTACAAATTCTGATCCTCTTTACCTAATATATTTACTTGAAGTACACCTGAGATTTTAAAATAAATATTTTAATAATTATCAATTTTGCATGTTCACTGGTTCTCTGACATTGGTTTTGGTCACATGACATGCAGGTCAACAAATATAACATTTCATTTTTCTTAATAAGTTTTTTATTTTGATTGTATGGTTTAATTATTAATTAAATATGATTTAATTCATTATTAGCTTCTCATGAAACTCATAAACCCCCTGCAGAAACCTTGACGTAATATAATGTTTAATGCACTTAATGCTGTTAATAACAACAAATGGAATATGTTTTTCTTACTTTTTGATTTTTTATGTGAATATGGTACAATATTATCCTGTTTAAATCAATGTGATAAACCAGTTAGATCTAAAGTAATCTAAAAGTAGTCTGATTATATTACTTAAAATGTGTAATGTAATGTAATTATGTTACTAAATTTTTTTAATGTATTTTTTTTAATTAATGATATTTTTTTGAATTTTAAATATATTTAAATATTTATTTTTAAGTTTTAAAAATGTTTACATTTAAAAGTATTTTTTTATTTTATTTTATGAATTAATTAATTAATTTTTTATTTTATTTTTTTGTTTAAGAAATAGTTTTTATAAAAAAAAAATACATTCTGGTCATGTGGATTCAATTTAAACCACACTAGGTGAACCTGACATGGGCTATTCATTTTAAAATAAATTCCAGCTTTCAATAAAAAAAAAACATTTACCTGCTATTTTCTACTAGAAAAAAATAAAATAAAATAATACTACTACAGCGCATTTCTAAATACCTGTAGTAGTGCAACAAATTAAATAAATGGATTTGTGCAAAAATAGTGGTCAATATGGACTGCTCCTATAAAATTAGTAATTTATTTGTAAAAAATATAATTATTTAAAATTATTATAAAATGTTAGGTAATATGAAATGCCCAAAATAATACATTTATTTAAAGTGTTACTCTTAAAAATGTACAATTTATAGGAAAAATATTATAAAATATTATTATTAAAGAAATATTTATACATTAGTTTTTCTCTTTTTTCAATAATGGTGTTTAAACCTATTGCACTTGATTTGATCAAGTTTTGATCAAACTGTGTTTTTGATACAAAAAAAAAAGCAGACTTGGAGAAACTTTATAAAAAATTAATAACAATATTTATAAATAACGTTTTGCACAACACAGTTTGGGACTAAATTTTTTTCATTAGTTTGGGGCCAAAAAATTCAACAGAGTGTCTTTAAACCAACTGCACTGCAAACAAGAATTAATTAATTTGAATGTTAATTGAATTAAAATTTTTAATTGAATGTTTTGTGGGTCAAATGTAATTCTTAGACAACAGAAGGGTTAATAGTTATTGCACAATGACACATGCCTCTTGGTTAGTTGTTGAGTTCAGGCCGTGTGCGTGTGTGCGTTTTCAGTGTATTCCTCCTGGAATGTCTGCGGTCGGTGCATCACTGCCATAATTGAATACACAGATGGAGGACGTTTGATGCAATACCATACAGAGAAGAGCTAACTCGATTATGTCGGTTCAAATGTAGCGAGACTCGGGACTGGTGTCCCCGAGGGACCCAAATCACTCGAAACGCAAATCAGATTGTCCACTTGTCTTCAGCTGGCGCTTGCAGACCATTATTAAGTTCTCATCTGGTGTTTGAGAGGGGGGTTCAGGACTCAGTTTTACACTGACGCTTTTGCATCTCTCCACGAGCTGCCCGGGAGCAACAAGTGTCAGATTCGTGTGAGGAAATGCGGGTTGTTTCTTGTGAACGACCCCTCTCACAGTCTCAATGGGTCTGAGGTGGGAACATCGGGGTGATGAATAAACCCTGGGGACTTCATCCTCCATTTGGCGACTCAAAAGATGTCTTTCTCTCCCTTCTTCTTTTTAACTTCCATTTTTTTAAGAAAAAAAAAATCTGAAGTACTCTAAAAGATTACAATGGCGCCTCGGAGGCCAATTTGAATGTGAATTAGACATGTTGCTATGAGCACCCCAACAACCAGTTAGAGGTACAGAGACACACAGACCTGTGGCTGAATAAAGAGCTCCTTACAGTCTGAGCAAGTCTGGCTCTTTCAGAAGAGGATGGCAGAGTGAATGCAGCCTTACACGGAGGCCACCCTCACTCTCCCCTTCCCTCAGAACTATTCTTCTGTTCCAGTTTCTCTGCTCTCTTGTTCTCTTCTTCCAAGAATTTCCCTCAATCTTATGAGTGTCCTGAGGAGATCGCTGCTTCTCTCCCCCCTTTGGCACTAAAGAATCACCTCGAATCATCGAGGTCCACGCCGACTGGAAAAGTGGAGTAAATGACCACAATTGTCAAATCTGAAGGAATAATTCCTTTGAAATTACTAATTGGATCACAGTTGCACAATTTTGAGAATGTTCTGAAATTATAGCGCCCTCTATTACTAGAAATTGGGCGTGTGAACTCCGATTGTCCTAGACTCATCTCGGAGTTGTTGTCAAAGCAACAGGTCTGTAGGTGCAAACCTACTGGGAAACAGGATTAGATTGTGGCTTCACCTCATTCTTACAAGAGCGCCCTTCTGTATCAAACCAAATAACAAATCCATTTAACATTTTACTTATTACTATTACTTAATAAAATGTTGAAGCCTCTATAGAACATCTTAACAACATATTAGAATGATTTCTGAAGAATAGTTTGTATTGGGTGCTGATAATTCTAATGAATTTGCCATCAAAGGAAAAAAATGCATACATAAAATTGCTAATAAAAAATTGAGTATATGAGTATATGCCTTTACTATTAAATATCTGTATGACCAAATAAAACCTCCACTAAAGTCAGATGTAACATCACAAATTCTATTTAAATCAAAACAACTGGCTTGCATTCCTCAAAAAATTCAAATAGTAGAAAATTGTCACTGTAAATGTGTTACTTCTCTAACACATCTACTGCTTACACAAGCGTTGATCACACTACAAACAAAACAAAACTATAACGCTATAAGAAACAGAAAAGATTCATTGTTTACCTGGGTATTTAGTCTATGATTAGATCACCTCACCTCTTATCTGAGAAGTTTTCGGGTTTGAGTCATTCGTTCATCACGTGACAGCCCCATAAGATATAAAACATAAAAACCCGAAGACCCGAAACAGGTGATCTAATTCCAGTACAGAACCTAATAGGATGTTGCGCATGCGCGACTGAACAAATCACTCCCCGAGAGGACTCGTTCTTCCCAAATCACATTAAATATTTGTTCAAAATGAACGAATCATTGTGCTACACGAGCTTTTGTGCTTAAAAAGTATACAAATCTTTATTTTTCGGAAAAAATGACCAATCATTTCGCTGGATAAGACCCTTCTTCCTCGGCTGGGATCGTTTAGAGCCTTTTGAGGCTGCATTTCAACTACATTTTGGAAGTTCAAAATCGGGGGCACAATTGAAGTCCATTATATGAAGAAAAATCCTTAAATGTTTTCCTCAAAAACCATAATTTCTTTACGACTGAAGACAGAAAGACATGAACATCCTGGATGACAAGGGGGTGAGTAAATTATTTGTAAATTGAACTGAATAAATAAAACAGCACAGTTCAGTTCATTTCTGAGATCTAAGCAAAAATGCCACCTTGTGGCTGAATCTCACAAAATTGGATACACAGCCTATTGCTGACATCCTGCAGGCATATACTGAATTACATGCTGACAGCCCAATCAAATGAAATTATTGGTTGTTTTATGTATAAATCCATCAGGAATTGAAGTTGGGGATTGTGAATGAACAGTGCTCTTTCCACCTTCAATATCATGACTGATGTGCCCTTGAGCAAGGCACCGAACCCCCAATTGCTCCCTGGGTGCTGGAGCAATGGCTGCCAACTGCTCCAGGTGTGTGTTCACAGTGAGTGTGTGTGTGTTTGTTCACTTCTCACTGCTGTATGTGCACTTGTGATGGGTTAAATGCAGAGCACCAATTTCGAGTATGGGTTGACAATACATGACAATACGTCACGACTTTTACTTCACTTTCATATATACATTGCCAGTCAAAAGTTTGGGATCAGTAAGATTTTAATGTATTTTAAATACGTTTCTAATGCTCATCAAGGCTGCATTTATTTATTTGATCACAAATACAGAAAAAAATTGAATTGTGAAATATTATTACTATGAAAAACAATGTTCTTCTACTTTAATATATATTAAAAATCTCAATTATTTTTATGATCAAAGCTGAATTTATTTTTTTCATTTCATTACATAATTACTCCAGTATTCAGTGTCACATGATCCTTCAGAAATCATTATAATATACTGATTTATTATCAGTGCTGCAGTTGTGTTGCTCAATATTTTTTTGGAAACTGTGATGCTTTTTTTAGGATTCTTTGATGAATAAAAAGTTAAAAAGAACAGTACTTATTTAAAGTAGTTTTTTTTTTTTTTTTTTTTTTTTTTTTTTTTTTTTAATCTATTTAATCTGGGGTCAGTAAATTTTATTCTTTCTTTTTTTGAAAGAAATTAATACTTTTATTCACCAAGGATGTTAAAAAAAAGAAAAGTGATAGCATAGATTTACATGGTTAGAAAAGATTAAAATTTTAAATGAATGCTGTTCTTTTTAACTTGAAAGAATCCTGAAAAAAAAAAATCACAGGTTCCAAAAAATATTTTGGCAGAACAACTGATTCCAACACTGATAATTCTAATAATAAATCAGCTTTTTAGAATGATTTCTGAAGGATCATGTGACACTTAAGACTGGGGTGACAGCTGATAAAAATTCAGCTTTGCATCACAGGAATAAATTATATTTTGAAGTATATTAAAAGAAAAAAACATTATTTTATATTGTAATAACATATTGCAGTATTATTGTTTTTTTTTTTTTCTGTATTTTTGATCAAATAAATGCAGTCTTGATGAGCATAAGAGACTTCTTTAAAAAACATTACAAGTCTTACTAATCCCAAACTTTTGTGCAGTACTGTCTATATATATATAAATATATCCGGAAAATCTGCAACACTGAATGAGAAAATTCTGAGCTGTTTTATTTGACACATTTAAATTATTTCACAATTCCTCAAGTTTTCATTTCAGGTCTTGGGTTTAGCACACTTAATTCTCTTCTTAAATTAAATTGACTCTGTATATAAGTGTGTGTATAACAAGTGCTTGTCCTCTGTTGTGCACTGTATAAAATTAGACATGGAGTGTTAATCAAGTGTCACTGAAAGTGTGAGTGTGTGTTTAGTTATCGAGGCTCATGAGCAGAGCGGTTCCTCTCTTGATCCAGTGATCGTAAGGCGCAGCTCCAGACTTTAGATCCACTGCCACCACGAATGACGGCCGACCACTACCGCCGGACCGCACAGGGTAGTAATAGCAGGGACAGGAGTACATATCTGCACACACAAACACCTGAAAATTACTGAATGTACGGACATCAAGTTGACAGCTGAATTCAAGAGAGAGGATGCAGTAGCACAGGGATATGTGTAAGACTCACTCTTGGCGACCCTCTTTCGGCTCTCCACGGGTTTGAAGTGGATGGAGGGCATGGGGCACACCAGCTGCATGGGGTCTGCCTCCACCAGACAGGAAGCTTTCTTATCCCAGCCCGCCCCCTCCAGATACAGCCCCTGGATGAACACTCCATCCTGGAGGAGAGAGGGGGAAAAACAAGTGGTCGAGTGCAAAACAATGACACTGAAAGAGGACACGCAGCAGTCTCCAGTGCAAGAATTTAACTAGGAAAAAAACGTGTGAGTATTTTAAAGGGATAGCTCACCCAAAATTAAAAATTCTGTCATTAATTACTCAATCTCATGTTGTTTCAAACCTGTAAGACCTTCATTCATTTTAACATAAATTAAGATATTTTTGATGAAATCTGAGAGGTTTCTGACCCTGCATAGACAGCAACGCTACTGACACGTTCAGGGTCCGAAAAGGTCATAAGGGCATTAATTTTATGAAGTTACAAGAATACTTTCTGTGTGCAAAGAAAACAAAATTAACGACTTCATTCAACTATTTCTTCTATTTTTGTAGCTTCATAAAATAAATGTTAAACCACTGATGTCCTTACTACTCTTCTGGGCCTTGAATGTGTCGGTTGCATTGCTGTCTGTGCAGGGTCAAAAACGTGCGGTTTCTTCATTAGGGCGACAGGGTGATGCACTACCAAAGCACAAAAGGAAGGGTTTTTTTGTCTTTCACATTCAATCACAGTGTTATGCTAGTTTTTACTGTTCTAGACTGTTTGTTCTGCCTCTGGATATATAATCCAATCATCGTTGCCTCTGGATATGTAGTCCAGTTACGTTCTGTCTGGTACTGCCCCTTTTTGGGCGATTTCTCTCAGACTGAGAAACCAGTATTCTACCAGTGAAGTTTTGATGGATGACAATTGTAATGGAGGTAAAGACGATCACAGTGACATACAGAAAGGGTACACTATTAGACGCACGAGTCTGTTATTATTAGTGTGCAAATAAACAGGCTGGCTTTATGAGCACATTTCAGTATGGTTGCGTGTCTGGCAAGTGTTTTATAATGGACATTTGCTGAAGAAGTGTGTTTTTATTGGAGTAGACAGTATTATTTACATTGCTCTCCAAAAGTTTGGAAACACCCTAGACAAGTGGGGGTTTGGACAATATTGGCATGAATCCTTTTTAATTTGTGATAATTTTGCACTGATAAGGGACAACACAAATTACGAAAACATATTTTATTACATAAACAGTTTATACATATAAAAAAACTTAAATTTTCGATTCATCAAAATATCCAGCATTAGCAGCTATTACAGCTCTGCATAATCTGGGCCTAAATTCATTGCATTCTAAACTTAATTATGAAGGTGTGCTGACCCAAAAATCTTTTAAAAACCTGGGCCAAGATTAACCCTGTAACCAGGCATCACAGCCGGCAAAGGGGCATGTCTGACTTTGACATGTATATATTGCCATTATTATGTAATCAAAATGAAAATTATTATTGCTGGTCTTTAATGATAATGTCAAGTTACTTTAATGTATTTGCACCAAAAAATGATAAGGATTTATGCTGATATCGTCCAAAACCACACTTTGCCAGGGGTGTTTTCAAACTTTTGGAGGGCAGTGTATATCGGCATCAACTCTCAAAGTGACAAAGGAACTGTTCAATGGTCTTGGTGAGCTTCCTTCAGATCACCATATTTGACAAATTCAAAATGTTTTTATTTACTTTCTTTTTTGTGTGTTTTGCTCTGTTTAATAATTCTGAATAGAGATTTGTATATATTTATATAAATTTAATTCGACTGGGATAGTGGTCTGTTGGTGTCTCCATGTGGTCCTGCTTGGTATTACAGCTTGACTTGTCGTTATTTATGTATGTATAGAAAATGGTCTAAACAAATGTAACATTTATTTATTTTTTCTCACAGATTTTGCTGTTGCACTGTATACATCAATTTTGAATTATTATTAAAATTAAAAACAAAATGTTTTAATTTTTTTTCTTGAAAAAAGCTTGCAGAAAATATAGTTTTGTGAGAATCGTCCTCAGTCTTGAATTTGAATTTTAAGTCTTAATACTTTTCCATTTGTTATACTGGGATAAATCATACTGAGATGTGTGCTAAAATTGTTGGATGTGGTGCCCCACGTAGAAAATTTGCCACCAGCAGCCACTGGTCAGAAAGCTCTCAGACTTCATCAAAAATATCTTAATTTGTGTTCCGAGGATAAACAAAGGTATTACAGCATTTGGAATAACATGATGCTGAGTACACTCTTAAAAAGAAAGGTGCTCAAAAGGTTCCTCTGTCAGACCCTTTGGACTGTTTTGTGTGTGTTTTCCCTGTATTGACCTTATTTGGTCTTCCTGTTCCGTTTCTTATTATTTAAGTAACTGTTTGATTGCTCACCTGTCTCCCCCTGATTGGTTGTTTCCATGTACAGTACCGTTCAAAAGTTTGGGGTCAGTACATTTTTATTGTTTTTTTTTTTTTTTTTTTTTTTTTTTTTTAAGAAATTAATACTTTTATTCACCAAGGATGTATTAAGTTAATAATTAAAAGTTTATCAAAAGTTAATAATAAATAATTTACATTGTTATAAAATATTTATATTTTGAATAAACACTGTACTTTTTAAACTTGTTATTCATGAAAGAATCCTGAAAAAAAAAATCACAGGTTCCAAAAAATATTTGGCAGCACAACTGTTGATATTATCCAACATTGATCATTCTAATAATAAATCCGCATATTAGAATGATTTCTGAAGGATCATGTGACACTTAAGACTGGAGTAACAGCTGATAAAAATTCAGCTTTTCATCACAGGAATAAATTCTATTTTAAAGTATGTTAAAATAAAAAACATTATTTTATATTGTAAAAACATTTTGCAATATTACTGTTTTTTTTCTATATTTTAATCAAATAAATGCAGCCTTGATGAGCATAAGAGACTTCTTTAAAGACTATTACAAGTCTTACTGACCCCAAACTTTTGAACGGTAGTGTATATAAGTTTGGTTGTGTTCCTGTTCAGATCGTCGGTTCTTAATGTCTTTTTACGTTGTGTTCGCTGGTTCCCTACTGTTTCCTGTTTGTTCCTATTTCCCTGTGGATTATATTAATAAACTCATGCATCGGACCTCCTTGCTCCTCCTCGTCATTCCCCATACGCAACAGCGTGACATCCTCACAATAATGCCATAGAAGAACCATTTTTGCTTCTACAAAGAACCATTTAGTCAAAGGTTCTTTAAAGAACCATCTCTTTCTTACCTTTTTATAATCTGAAGAACCTTCTTTCACCACAAAGAACCTTTTGTGAAACAGAAAGGTTTTTCAGATGTTAAAGGTTCTTTATGAAACCACTTAGAAAAAAAGATTGTTCTATGGCATTGTGAAGCACCTTTATTTTTAAGTGTGTAATTAATGACAGAATTTTCATTTTTGGGTGAACCAGCATGAGAACTAGTGATGACCAATTAAAAAATCGAAACAAAAAAATTCATATCAAATATCATAAGTATGCAAACTCCATATTTAAGCATGCATCGAAATTACATTTCACACAGTAATTTATGTTTTCGATCAATGTCAGCAGAGTTTAAGGGGGTGTTTACACAGAATTTGTTCTTACAACACATCTACATGTTTAAAAATTGTCAGTCAGTTCACACATACATGAACGTTTTGGCCGTTCCATCGCATTATGCTGTTTTTAAGATGCTGTGTTATAATAGAGAAAATCTCTCTAAACCCCTGCGCTGTCAGATTTTTAAAATGTTTTTGATCACAAAAAATGTATCCTGTTTTGATACGAAAATAAAGATACATTGTTAAAATATTAATTGGGTCTGGGAGTATACAGTCAAATAAATGAAAAAATATTGTTGATCCATACCTTCATAGTAGAAGGATGCATTTTTGTTCAACAAATAATTAGACTTTACCTCAACTACAGCATATAGACATGAAATGTGATGCACTCTGTGCATCTCGCACAGATATACAGTTACCTTCAGTTATTCACATTAAGAAACACTATACAAAGTTACATAATTAATCATATACATTTAAATAATTATGAACTCAATTTTTTTCAGTGAGGATGCATAATTGAACAAAAGTGACAGTAAAGACATTTATAATGGTATAAAAAATGTATATTTCAAATAAATGCTGTTCTTTTTACTTTCTATTTATCAGTAAATCCTGAAAAACCTTTTTTTCAGAAATACTAAGCAAGTGACGTGATACTGAAGACTGAGTAACTGATGCTGAAAAATACATTTTAAAATAAATACATATAAAAACATTTTCAATTTGAATAATATTTCACAATAGAAAACGGTTATTTTTTAAATAGTTATTTTAATAATAGTTCACAATATTGTGTTATAATACAGTATTGTAATACCGCCTTGGGGAGCAAAAGAGACTTCTTTAAAAAAACATACAATTTTTTTTAATGACCCCAAACTTTTAAATATAATACAGCTGAATGTTTATGTACTACTAACAATAGTCAAGAAGATATTTGTGCTCCCAAAAACTACTAAACAATTAAAAATGTGGGCTGTTTTTTTGTTTTGGAGGCATGCCACATGAGTAGTGAGACAGAGAGACAGCAAGCGAAACTGAGCGAGATGCAAATGTCAGGTGCATCAGCTCCTAATGGACAGCGGATGGCAGCAGTTACTCACCTTGGGAGGGGAAAGCAGATTCTTGTCATCCAGAGTGACAGTGAACTCCCAGGATAGAGTGTCTACAGACACCTGCACAGAAAACACAATACTGATATCAGAATCACTGCCAGCAGAAAAAAACTCTCTCTCTCCACATACACACACACACACACGGTTACAGTACTGCCAAGATACGGCCACTTTGAGTGTATCTTCAGTTCTTGCTAGCCACCTGTCGGTGTGTGGGGACATTACACATTAGGACATTTGTTTTTCAGTCCATTTGCTGCAGAATTGGCTGCCCCGAAGCGTCGCAGGTGTCTCTTGATCATCAGATGCAGCTCATTTTCCTGCTATGCTCCTGAAGCTATTGAGCAGCTGAGCAGAGTGTGATTTTGGGGGAGCGTGTGAGAAAACTCCTGTTTGCAGATCCCAAAAGAAACCGAGAATAAACATCATCACTGGGGCATTAGAAAGGTAATGGAGCAGGACTGTGCAGTGTCCTCTGCAGAATGTGTGAGTAAGTGAATGTGAATGTGAATGTAATGCTGTAAAAATGTGCTACCGTGCATTTTACTCGATTATAAACTGACGATTTGGTGTAATTGAAGTCCATATGAGAAATATAATGCTGCATTTAAAAAAAAAAATCCTCTTGGGAAGTTTCCACTTGTGAGTTTGGAAACTGTAATTATAAAGTGATTTGTTCAGAATAAAATGAGCACATAGAGCAATTTCATACTTCTTTCTCTCTCTTCAAATCCCCAGGAAGATGTTTTAGAGGCTGATGCACTAAAGTGAAGTGCAGAGGACTGACATTAGCTGTGTAATTGATGCTTTAACTGTGCATTTTATCATTCTTGTGCTTCTACAGAGAATGATGGGAATTACTGCTTAGACACAAGCCTGTTGCCTCATAATCCGGCTGTTAATGCAGTTGTACTGCATTTTGTGGTAGGATTTATTGATATTCATTATTAATAGTACACACAATGCATAGAAATCAATTGGAACTTATTGCAATCAATAGGAATTTTTTAAACAAATAGAAATTTGTTTCTGCCATGATTTTTTAAAGTGATAGTTTGGACAAAAATCATTATTTACTTTAAAATAAATATTCATGTACAAAAGAAGATGTTTTTAAAATGTTGCATTGTTGTTTTGACGATACAGTGAAAGTTGTTTTTGACCCCACTGACTTTCATTACATGGATTCTGAATCTGGTTAGTTGCCTAGTTACTTCAAGTAGTTATACTACCATTCAAAAGTTTGCGGTCAGTAAGTATTGTTAACCTTTTTGAAAGAAAGTCTCTTGCTCACCAAGGCAGCATTTATTTAATCAAAAACAAGTAAAACAGTAATATTGTGAAATACTATTAAAATAGTCTAAATAAAGTAAAATATATTTTACATTTTTATTTTTTTCTTTGATGACAAAGCCACATTTTTAGCAGCATTTATGCCAGTGTCACATAATGCTTCAGAAATCATTCTAATATGCTGATTTGCTGCTCAAGAAACATTTTTGATTACCAATGTTAAAAAATGTTATGCTGTTTAATATTTTTTTGTGGAAACCATGACTTTCTTTCAGTGTTCTTTGATGAATATAAAGCTACAAAACTGCATTTATTTAAAATAGAAAGTCTTTACTATGACTTTTGATCAATTTAATTGTCCTTGCTGAATAAAAGTATCAATTCCTTAGGTTGTGTTCATGCTTGTCATGTGTGGTTCGATTAAAACAAACTCTGGTACGATTGCTCTGTTAGTGCGGTTCATTTGAGTAAATGTGAACGCTGTCATCCGAAACCTGGTGCGCATCAAACAAACGGACCGAGACCATTAAAAAGATGGGTCTCAGTCCGCTTCCAAATGAACTCTGGTGCGGTTCGAAAGAAATATGAATGCAACACGGACCAAATACTTCTAAACGAACCAAAAACAGAAAGTAATGACAAGATGCAATGCTATGTGACATGATTTCACGAAGGGATCAAGCAGTGTATCCAAAACAAAATGAGCAGAGGGCAAATGTGAAACAACGAGAAGGTAAAGTGTCTTTTATGAGCTCTTTGTGAGTTCGCAGGTGGTGAAAATAAAATCATGTACATGCAACAATGAGCACGCTTAGTCCAGCAGACGGCATTAAGTGTAATCGACTTAAAGGAGAAGTCCAGAACAAAAACGTACATATATTGTACTCACACCCTTGTCATCCAAGATGTTCATGTCTTTCTTTCTTCAGTCACAAAGAAACTATGTTTTTTGAGGAAGACATTTCAGGATTTTTCTCCATATAGTGGACTTCTATGGTGCCCCGAGTTTGAACTTCCAAAATGTAGTTTAAATGCGGCTTCAAACGATCCCAGATGCATATGTAAACAATCCCAGCCAAGAAAGAAGGGTCTTATCTAGCGAAATGATCAGTAATTTTCATAAAAATAATATAATTTATATACTTTTTAATGTCAAACAATCATCTTCTCTGCCTCAACTCAGTTTTTTCTGATTCATGACAGTTAGGGGGTATGTCGAAAAACTCCCATCTCATGTTCTCCCTCTACTTCAAAATCGCCCAGTATCGCTGTTTTACCTTTTTTGTTAAGGATGTTTGATCTTCTTTACATGTTCACTTTGCAAAGACTGGGTCGGTACTTCTGCAGCGATGTAGGATGATTTTGAAATGATTTTTGAAGTTGAGGGAGAAAATACAATCTGAGTTTTTCGACATACCCTGTCTTGAGCCAGAATACACAGAGTTCAGGAAGAGCAAGACGAGCGTTTGAGATTAAAAAGTATTTAAATTGTACTTTTTAAATGAAAATAACTGATCGTTTCACTAGATAAGACCCTTATTCCTCGGCTGGGATCGTTTACAACTGCATTTGGGATCGTTTGAAGCCGCATTTAAACTGCATTTTGGAAGTTCAAACTCGGGGCACCACAGCAGTCATTACATGGAGAAAAATCCTGAAATGTTTTCTTTAAAAAACATAATTTCTTTACGACTGAAGAAAGAAAGACATGAACATCTTGGATGACAAGGGGTGAGTACATTATTTGTACATTTTTGTTCTGGAAGTGGACTTCTGTGGTCAGCAGACCGATCAGTGAATGGGTACTTTAATGTCACACACCCGCAGCGCCACTTTAAGTCGAACGCACCTTTTGCTTTTGTTTGGAACATTCGGTGAGTTGGAACACCCGGCCAATCAAGTTGTCAACGTATCACTATGCCTCTAGGTTCGGTATCTTTAGGTTCACTGTCAAAAATGCCAGTGTGAACGCTAAGTGGACCAGGACCAAATGTGTAATTTTCCTTTTTGGTCCAGATCAAATGAACCGAACTACAAGTGTGAACACCCTTAAAAAAATCTTATTGACACCAAACTTTTGAATAGTAGTATATCATTGACTAAGCTGAGTAAGTATAAGAGGACACTAAAGAGTCTTCACCACATGTGTTTGATATCCTGAGAGTGTGCTAAGACTCCGTTAAGTATGTGTGAATATGTATGAGTCTCATGATGTGTTGTTGACTTTACGTGTGTGTGCGAGTCTCACGTTGTTCTGGCGTGCAGAGCTCTGCAGTACAGCGGTGAGGAAGCCCGTAGGGAAGGTGAATCCAGACAGCCAGAAGAGGACAGGAGGGTGAGCAGTTTCCGCCCAGCGAGCAAACTGGTCCACGCGCTGGCACAGGTCCCTCGTCCAAGACGCCAAGGGCTTCAGAGACGGATACGCCTAAGGATGAAGAGCGTCTTATTACTGATGCGTGTCTTTTTTAGTGGTGTAATTAAAATGATCTTACTGTTCTGCAACAGTATTTGCTCTCAGCAGGAACTTGACACCAGATGAATGAAATCTCGTCAAAGGCATAACATCAACTTCAAACAGAACAAAATAGCTTAGTGACATCTATCTCCGCTTACAGTAAGGCCTTTCATTGAGTATTGTGTAACTCAGAGTTCAGCTGGTTTATGAGAACCGCCGCTCAAGGCCATTGAGAGGATACAAAGGAAGAGTTTCTGTGGGTTTGGATGAGATGCATTACTGACTGTCATGAAGAATATCTTGACTGGCTGAACCGCTGAATATAATATTAAGCCTGGACTTGAAAGATTTTTAAACAAATCTTACATAACCAGTTCCAATTGAGCAATTAAACTAACATAAATCTGACGGTGCAGAACAGTACGGTGCAATGTTTTCTGGAATTCCTGGGACTGAAGAAATGATTCACCCTTCAATGTTATTTTTGGTGTTCAAACAACAAAGATATTTGGATTTGATAAAAAAAAGAAGAAGAAGAATCAAACGTGAGTGTGGCTTGTGCCAAAGGAATTAGCATTTCAAACGCAGCGACTGCCACACAGCACTAGGAAAATACTCATGATTAGTTTCATTTCACGCTGCGCCATAAAAAAACCTTTATGCGTTTAGGTTTTCGCTGGCATGAAAATTAGAACGTTTTGAGATATTTCTAGGCAGAATAAATGCTGTCGCTTTTACCCTTTAAAACTGGGACAACATGGAGTGATATAAATGAGGATAAAAGGTTTTGATGGAGTATCTGCTGATGTTTTAATCTGATCTAGCACTCAAGAGCAGTAGTTCCCAAACTTTCCCACCACCCACGCACCAAATTGAAGCTGTGCATGAAAATGGGGTGCCCTAAATAACCCATCAAACCCTTGCTCTCACAACGCAGCACAGAGGTAGTATAAATGTATTTACAAATTAATAACAATCTTGGGAACAAGTGCATGATGTCCATTGTTGATTTTTTCTAGGCAGTTTTCTAGGCTTTAAACTAGGCAGTTTAAAGACAGATTTGGTCAAACAGACACATTTCAGCACCACTGAACAAGGATTGACAAAGAAATAAAAGCAAATAGTCATATAGAATGCTATTAGAAATGACAAATAAATGATGAACTGTCCTGCAGAGATCAGCTAGCGTTAAGGGCACATGCATTAATGAATTACACATAACTTAATTTGTTTTTATTAACATAATCTTGTGCTTTCCGCACAGGTGATTAAAACTTTGAACTTTTGAACATCAGTTTTAATTTTGTTGATCAATAATTTTCATCATAATTTACATCAACAACATTTTTCACAGACGATAATGAAATGAAAACTTGTTTTGAACAACAAAAACTGACAAAAATCTACTGACATTTTCGTCCATGAATAAAGAGGTGAAAAGAGATTCATTTAGAACGAATCTGTTGTGTAGTTAGAGGGTTAGATCATACTATGAACTATATCACAGTCTATTGATCTATCCAGCGGGACATAAGGTAGAATACATTTGCTGCACATTTCATAAAACGTCAAAAATGTCAATATCTGGGATTAAGAGAAGAGCAGACATATGGATAAATATGAAAACGCAAAAGTGAACTCAATTCAGTCTGGTTTTCTGAGCGCACACACAGCACATGAGTACTCTTTCATGTCTCATGAACGGAGAAATACACACAAAATGATTTCAAATTGTCCGTTTTGACAAGTATTAATGTAAATATACTCAGTTATATCTTAGGTGAATGTAAACAGTTGTGAGAATATCGGATGTGCATCAGTACATTGCATCCTTACATTTGGTTTTAAAGGACAGCAGCCTAATTTAGTTGCTACTGTGGCATTGATGTTAATCAAGCAACAAAAGAAAGGCAGAAAATCACTCACTGCTCTTGACTGAATCACTTCAGTAGCGTTAATAAAATTTAATCTAAAGTTATTTATGTAAATAAATATGTCTGCTTGAAAGAATGAAGAATGTGGTAAACAAGTTGTTATAAAAGAATGCATAATTAGCCTATATAACCATTGGTATTTCACTGAAAAGAAGACCATTTTCTTGTTTCTTTATGAGAAGTGGTTTCATTCAGTTTTAATATAAAGGCATGTTGCGTGCCACAGCAGGTAAATCTGCCTATCATGATAAAACCTCAACATCAAACCTATACAATGAGTTTGCTAATTTAGAGAAATGCTTAATAAATGCAATACACAGTAAGAAAACCCATTAAAAAATCTTATGATATTTACTTGACTAAAACTAGAATAAACTAAAACAATTCAGATGACTAAAATATGACTAAACCTAAATGGCATTTTAGTCAAAAGACAATGACTAAGATTGGCACAAGTGTTGGCACAATCAACTAAAACAAAAAACTAAAGTTATTTAGTTTTTATTTAGTTTTTAGTCATTTATTACACTATTTATTAATCTTTGTTAATAAAAATACAGTTGTTCATTGTTGATGTTAGTTCACAGAGCATTAAGTGATGTTAACAAACACACCTTGTGATTTTAATAATGCACTAAAAATGCTAAATATGCTGTAGAAGTATTATTCATTCTTAGTTCATGTTAACTAATGTAGTTAACTAATGTTAACTAACAAACCTTATTGTAAAGTGTTACCAAAAAAAACTAATAAGAAGAACAGAAAATTAATAAATGTAAACTGAAAATACAAAAATAAAAGCTTATTTGACATTTTAACTATTACTGAAAGTATGTAAATAACAGTTATTGGTACATGGACCTACATTTTGCACTTTTTTTGCATTTTGTTTTCAGTAAGGAAAATTAACCTATGAAAATAAGCAGAGGTATTTGAGTTTGTAAAACTCTAATTTAGCTCTGCCAGTAATGCTTGTAATGTCAAATTTTATCAATCAATAAGCTAACATGAATGACATCAGAAGTAATTTTCCACCATTACATCTGTTTTCTTCAGTGCATTACAGGTATGAAAGCCTGGAGCTAACTGTGAAATAAAGACAAAACGTAAGACATAAAATCTCAATTGTGAGACATAAAGTCATAATTCTGAGATATAAAGCCACCACTATGAGAGATAAAACTGCAGGAAACAAAGTCACAATTATCTTTTTAATTATTCATTTTTCCTTAGAAATGGGCTTCTACAAATTAGAAACCACTGATCCAAGGTCAGCGGAAAAAGAACACCAGATTCAATAAATGGTGTGAGTGTTATCTTTTAATAGCCTTTAAGGTCGCAACGGGTTATGTCAACAGTGTCAAAGTGACGTATGAGGCCTGACACCTTCACCACTCACAAGCCAGCAGTTATAAAGAGCATGAAAGAACGGAAGATGGGAGAAAAAAAAAGAAATGATGAGTGAAGAACAGCAGAGAGAGTCAGCGGCAAATGAAAGTCATACATCTCAGCAGAGATACAACGAGTCGCTGCCAAAATATAACACTGGACAGAGACAGAGGAACTGTGCGTTCAGTGTTAAAGATAGGCTGATGGATGGAGAGAGAAAGAAAGAGAAAAAGAAAAAGACAGTAATGAGGCACCGCAGACGGCAGAAGGACAGTCCCAGCTGGAGAGGAAGTCTTAATGGATGCTCTCCACTTATTTTGTAAAAGAGGTGCAGAAAGACGGAGAACGAGACAGAATAGACCGATGGACGGATTGCCATTTGGATCGGTATATAGGCCATACGCTTACGGAAGATCTTCAAGTAAACATGGGTTTGTTTATTCAGTTTATTTGAGGCCAGTTACCCTCAGCATTGATCCAAGAAGCGTACAAGAGCACAAATCTACATCAGAATAATAAGGCTGTACTGTACACACAAGGTCTAACTTACAAGACTGCCCTTGTTGACCTAAACACACACACAATTTTTCTTGCATTCTTGACATGAATGGGTCAGCTCTCAGTCGATAACAAACACAAAGAGTGTTTAAACCCAAGATGAGTGTGTGTGTAATCCTCTCAACCATTCATTCACACACTTCTGTTGCTCTCCGCTGAACACACACCTCTGACCTCACGGCCCACTTTCACACACTCACGCAGGGCTGTGTTACAACTACAACACGACCTGGTGTGTGTGATACATAGAGTTATAGTCACTGTTCCAAAACCTAGTCAGATGCTTACCTAGATAGCATTTTAAAGGGAGCAAGTGTTACCCTCTAAGATAACTTGTTTTAGCTGAATTGTAAGCATTGCATGCATTCTATGCAGAGAAGGCAATCCCAGATATTTTATTGCATTTTTAATCAAATAAATGCAGCCTTGGTGGGAAAAAATACTGGTAAATGGTAGCGTATAGATGTTCTCTTTTACCTTTTCCCAGAGAGGAGGCACACGGGCATCGTGGATATAGTGAAATGTCTCCTCTAGACTGCTGGACATCACAACTAGACCTTTAATGCCTTTCTCCAGCTCTAAGAGAGACAATCTACACACACAAATATAGCATGGTTAGCATGTTAATATTAATAATCACATTTGAGTCTGGACCACAAAACCAGTCTTAAGTAGCATGGGGTATATTTGTAGCAATCTGCAAAAACATATTGTATGGGTCAAAATTATCGATATTCTTTTATGCCATAAACCATTGGGATATTAAGTAAAGATTATTTTTCATGAAAATATTTTGGTCCGAAAACCAGTCAGTATCTGGTGTGACCACCATTTGCCTCATGCAGTGCAACACATCTCCTTCACATAGAGTTGATCAGGTTGTTGATTGTGGCCTGTGGAATGTTGGTCCACTCCTCTTCAATGAATGTGCAAAGTTGCAGGATATTGGCAGGAACTGGAACACGCTGTCGTATGGGCCTCAGGATCTTGTCACGGTATCTCTGTGCATTCAAAATGCCATCAATAAAATGCACCTGTGTTCGTTGTCCATAACATACGCCTGCCTATACCATAACCGCACCGCCACCATTGGCCACTCGATCTACAATGTTGACATCAGCAAACCGCTCCCCCACACGACGCCATACACGCTGTCTGCCATCTGCCCTGAACAGTGGAAACCGTTTTCTGACAGTTTGTGCAAAAATTCTTTGGTTATGCAAACCGATTGTTGCAGCAGCTGTCCGGGTGGCTGGTCTCAGACGATCTTGGAGGTGAAGATGCTGGATGTGGAGGTCCTGGGCTGGTGTGGTTACACGTAGTCTGTGGTTGTGAGGCCGGTTGGATGTACTGCCAAATTCTCTGAAATGCCTTTGGAGACAACTTATGGTAGAGAAATAAACATTCAATTCACGGGCAACAGCTCTGGTGGACATTCCTGCAGTCAGCATGCCAATTGCACGCTTCTTCAAAACTTGCGACATCTGTGGCATTGTGCTGTGTGATAAAACTGCACATTTTAGAGTGGCCTTTTATTGTGGCCAGCCTAAGGCACACCTGTGCAATAATCATGCTGTCTAATCAGCATCTTGATATGCCACACCTGTGAGGTGGATGGATTATCTCGGCAAAGAAGAAGTGCTCACTAACACAGATTAAGACAGATTTGTGAACAATATTTGAGAGAAATAGGCCTTTTGTGTACATAGAAAAAGTCTTAGATCTTTGAGTTCAGCTCATGAAAAACGGGGGCAAAAACAAAAGTGTTGCGTTTATAATTTTGGTCAGTGTATAAATCGTGTAAAATTGACCCTCATGACTGTTTTTGTGGTCCAGGGTCACATATGACTGTTACATTCTCACACACAGACCTGATGGTGTGCAGCAGTGCATTGTATCTTTGGATCTCCTGCAGCAGTACTACATTCAGAGGTGAAAGGTCATCCTTCAGCAATTTCCTTGTACCCTCATAGTCTATCTCAGCAGGAATCTTTTGTAGAACATCAGCAGAAAGTTCCAACACCTAAACACACAATCAATTCTAAGAGTCACATTTGCTGAAACATCTTTAAAAACACCATTAAATAGTAAATCCCAAATCATTTTTGTACACACCTTATCTTCCCTGCTGGCTCCGGTGCTGGTGGCGTCAGTACTGGTGACTTGCGGCTGCAGAGACAGCAGTGTGTGGAAGAGGGTTCGAGCCTCTGTGATCTGACTAGCGATGTCAGCATTGGGGTGTTGTCCGAATAGTTCAGGGTGCTCCATTGCTGGCAACTGACCAATATAGTCCACATATGAGGACTGAGGCCCATCACGAGGAACATAGTAATGGACCAAGGAGGAGACCCTATACACACAAACAAACAGCTTTTAAAATGTAAAAAACAAACAAACAAACAAATTCACATTTAAATAAAATAAGTTTACAGGGATAGTTCCCTCAAAAATGAAAATTAAATCATCATTTATTCAACCTGGTGTTGTTCTAATATATGTCTTCCTCTCTTTTTCAAAGTTCAAAACAACGAGCTTACTAGAGCAGATGCGTTTACTTGCTAATAAGACTCGGGTTATGTGGCAACTAAACAGCACTGTGAGATCCAGTGTAAGGTGCGTGAATTCAGCGGAAAACACAAATGATTCGGTGATTTAAACTAGTTTAAAGCTAGATGAAACAGCGTTGACAAACAGGAGAAACACTGTGTGCAATGATACATTTGGAAGACTTTTCAATCTACAAATCGCCATCATATACCAAGGATTTACTCTAGTAGCACTAACTACACCACGTTATTGTGGTAGAAGTGGTAGAAGTATCCTAATTTATAACATAATTATAAAACGGATAGTTCCTGTCCTTGATTCTGATTGGTTGAGCTGCGTTCGAAGCTGTTGTAAATTACTCTACAAACATACACCTTTGTTTACATCTACGTGTTGCATGGCAACCACAACTTTTTCTGAGGAACTACATTGTTTGGTGGATGAATAATGTTTTTACAAAAAATGTCATTACACTTTATTTGTTCTGTTTTGTCAAACCTTACAATGTAAATGGTATAACCGTTTTATAAAAGCAATAAGCTCTGTGAAGCCGTGGTTTATAGTGAATTTATAACAGCTAAGCAGTGTTATTAGCTTCTTAGGGCTTATTGCTTTAATTTAATTTTTTAAAGTTATTTATTTTGTTAAGGAAAAATTATATGAAGGAAAGATCAAGGAAAAACGATATCAAAAACAAGAAGTGTTTGTCATGTTCTGACCATAAAGACTAGTTTAAAACCACAATTAACGGTCTAGTTTTAACAACTTTCACTTACGAGCAAAAATCTGCCTTTAGACTTAAATAAAGATTTGACATTTATTGTGATAATTAGCAATATCGACTGATATGAAAAATTATTTTTTGGCCATATCACAGTATCAAAGAGTGGTCCCAAGCGACTCGTGCTGTACATTCCAAATGTTCACGTGAAAAACGAACCAAAATGTAACATATTATTTAATGAATATCCTGACCTTGTTCGTTTACAAGTTCATGAGACTTTATTAGGACAGCAGTTCACTCTGACTCTGTGAAATTTCAAGATTAATAAAAACGCTACACAAAACAACCCCTAGAAATCCCCCAGAAATGTATCTGTGTGCTTTCTGAGTAAATATCTCTGGACCGAAACTGACAGTTGACAGATAACTTCTTGTTGCGACGAACACAACAGATATATTAACCTCAGCAGAAAGTACATAGATTGTATTTCATGTCACGTTTTTATTCATCTTGACTTTTCACATCTTGTGTTCTTTTCCTGGGTGGAGTGAACTGCAGTGCTAATAGAGTTTAATGAACCAGAGACCAATGGCCAAGGTCAGAATATTCGTTAAATAATACATTAAATTTCGGTTTCTTATTCATCAAACCCTACATTACACAGAACACTTGAAATATACTGTACTGTATGTGTCGCATGGGACCACTCTGTGATATTTGTGTCTTTTTTAAAAGCTTGATGCTGATTGGCATACACATGGACAAGCACGTATAGGACTTTTTTTTTTTAATCTCCTTTTGTGGTCCGAAATAGAAAGAAAGACATATGGCATTATAACAACACATGGACGAATAAATGACTTTAATATTTATAATTGTATATGTAAGCCTGAACCAAATTTTTGAAAGTGAAATACAACTATTTGAAAATCTGGAATCTGATGGTGCAAAAAAAAAAAAAAAAAAAAAAAAAAAATCTAAATATTAAGAAAATCGGGTCACATATACAGTATAGTGAATATTATATTTTTATTTAATTTAGTCAAAATGCAATGAGTAGTTTGTAAATGTTTACCTTCCTAATATTTAATAAAGGTTTAAATTGTTAAATAGTTCAATGTGCTAAAAAGTTATTAAAGGTTGCAAATATGAGCTTTACAAATTTGCAAAAATGCTTTGTGTTACTTAGTTGCATTAGATTTGTTGCGAATAGTGTAGGTGGCAAAAGAAAAATCAGTAAACGTTTGTCAATACGTCACATTTCTGCTACTTTTACATAGTCAGATTTGGCATGAACAATTCTTGTATTGGCTCATAAAAATGTAGAGCTTTTGGTCAATTTCATACACATTCCCAAAATAATACATTCTTTGGTTTTCATCTAGTAGCTAAACTGTTTGTTACTAAAACTTTACAGATACTGTAATTACTTCCAATTTCTATTTCACCCACCAAGTCCAGTAATCCATGCTATTTCATTTCTATTACTGCCTAAAACTTTAGAGCAGCCTCTGCTGTGCACTCAAGTCACCATGGAGGCACTGATTGAGGGTAATTATAGGATGTGGTTGCTATAGTAACAGATGTTCCATCTATGTATGCAGTATTGCTGGGTCCTGGAAGACCAGCAGACTCAGAGGAACTGGAACGCATTAAACTCCGGACGCTATGAGATTCAACTTTCAGCCCCATGGGGGAGCTGTTGGTCTTCATTAGATCTGGACCTGTGGAGGCAGACTTACCGGCTGAAGAGGACACACGGGAATCCTCACAGCAGGGTAAAGAGGGGTGTCAGGGATCAAAGAGTGTGTGTGTGATGGCTTGACATATATTCAATGCA
Organism: Labeo rohita; assembly: GCF_022985175.1. Classification (NCBI taxonomy): domain Eukaryota; kingdom Metazoa; phylum Chordata; class Actinopteri; order Cypriniformes; family Cyprinidae; genus Labeo; species Labeo rohita. Next base: position 38,164,082 of record NC_066875.1, read on the forward strand.
AAGTTTGTGTGTGAGCGAGTAATGAGAAGATCTGTCCGTGAGAGTGTGTGAGATTTTCTCGTTCTTTTGCAACCAGGCAAACAGTCTCGCCATATGGGGACGCTCTATCTCTTCATAATGTTCAAAAACGGGGACTAAGAGTGACGAACATACAAACACTAAAGACTTTGTACAGTGTTTGGACCGAACAGAGAGTACATTAGAGATTCTGTGCGTGTGGTTGGGTTTACTAGGCTGGAGTTTGGGGATAAATTTGTCTCCAGAAGTGAGGCAAATGTGCCAAAACTTTACTTTAGGAATATCAATAAATTAATTAACTCATGTTTTTAATCTCAAAATGCAGTTTTCTTTAAGATGTAACGTTAGGGTTTGATTTAATTACATTTTTAAACAACTGATGTACCCATTTAACTTAAAACATTAAATTGTTTATGTGTGTGTGTGTGTTTATGAATTTACTTAAAGAAGGGAGTATCAATAACAGCAGGACAGAAATATTGGTTGATGTAGGTGGTAAGCAGACGCCGGTCCCAGTCGTCAGTCACATGTCCTCCATAGTTGATCCCAGCGATGAGGAACTTGAGAGCATCCCAGGGGATTTCCTCATACTCATCCAAATAAAGACTCAGAAGGTTCTCACTCACCTAAAAAAAACAAAAGATAGAGGAATAATTGCTGTAAACAATCAGTCTTCACAAACCTATACAGTTGACATGGATGCATATGGGTTCACAGATTTCTGTGAAGTGCATCTTATTTATGGTATATTTTTAAAATGTGTTTTTTCCAATAACAATTTCATAGCCACAGGCAATACCTATTAAATATGCAGCTTATCTTGAGCTTAAAATATTATGTGACATTTAGGCTACAGCGTCACAAGGATGCAAAGGTGAACACGCAGTTTCATTGAAGGTATGAGCCCGGATAAGATGCATGCTTTAAGCTGTAATGACTTTGACAAGCTGCCAAAATCCTAATAATTTTGCAGCCTAAAAAAATGAGTAGTGGAATAACTAAAATAAGGCCTTAACAGCTGTCAGCTCAGGTATGTGATCAGCTAAAGACAAAAAAAAAATCTATGACTATACAAGAAAAAGAAGAAAATGATTTTTATTTTAGTATTAAATGATAAAAAAATTATTACTAGTACTAATTTAATGATTTTCAGGATTATTATTTTTATTTTGAATGTGTATTTTTAATAGCTTTTTCTATACATTAAATATATTTTGGACATTTTTATATGTATTTATTATATGATTTAATTACTTTTTATAATTTTTATATTTTTTCAATTAACTTGTTTTAGAAGTAGTCAAATATCTATAAAAGCTATACTTGAATACTGATGATATTGAAAAAGTTTTGTCTTTGCACTATGCACTTTTTTTTATACTTTTTGCACTTTTGTATTTTTATGGCCTGAATAAAAATTTGTAAAGATTTTTTCTTAAAGGACTTTGTTTGCAGAATTTTACTATTGTATTGTAAAATAAAATCACAATAAATTAGTGCTGTCAAACGATTAATCGCATCCAGAAAAAAGTTTTTGTTTACATAATATATATGTACTGTGTATATCTATTATGTATATATAATACACACACATGCATGGATATATTTAAAAAATATATATGTTATGTTTATATATTAAATATATTTATATATAATATTAATTATACAAATAAAAATATACACATGTAAATACATGTAAATATTGTAAAAATACATATTGTGTGTGTGTGTTTGTGTTTACATAATAAATAAACGCAGTACACACACACATATATAATGTAAATAAAAACGTTTATTTTAGATGAATTGCGATTAATCATTTGACGGACTACGATTAAAAATAAATTATTATTATTATTTGCGAAGAGAGTTGGCACGTGTTTCATTTTCAAATACTGACCCGTGTGAACTTTTTGAGGAAGCTATGAAATAAATGCCTGAAATACATGTATTTTAAATGGATATGAAAATGCAATTTTTTACTCAAATTTATACTTCAGAAAACACAGATATCCACATAAATATGGAAAATTCACATCCTTGTCCTTTCTCTACCTCAAAGTCAGAGTCATTGAAGCTGTAGACAATGTTCCAGCCGAGCTGCAGGAACTTCCTCCTCTCCAGGATGACGCTGTGGAAGAAGCAAAGAGTGAAGAGCAGCTTACGGTACAGCAGCGGTCGCGAGCAGCGTGAGAACTGAGACTCAGACACCCGCTGATAGAGACGCTTCATATTCCACTTCACCCCCTACAGAGACACAAGACCACACACCCACACACACACACACACACCAAGAACACTTTAATTACAGCACACACCATTTCAAACATCTGACTATATTGTGCGAAGTCTGTATATGTGTACCCTGGGAGGCTCAGTAGTGATTTTGATGCCCGTCTGCAGGATGGCGATGGGGAATTCTGGGTGAGGGGAGGAGCTTAGCCACAGTCGGAAATCTGGATGACATTCTTGGACTTGTAACTCGTCTACTAGCTTATCCAGCTCACACATCCAAGAGAGAGACAGGTGACAATTAGCCAAAAACACCCAATGACCTGCCAGAGAGAAAGAGAGTTTGATTAGTAGATTTAGTAAAAGTAAATTAGATTTGACATTTTCTGAAGATAATGTGAATTGTGTTTGTCAGTGCTAGGGTGTTATGTTTGTCCTTTTTATTATTATTATTATTTTATGGGATTGCTAAGCTGCTTTTAAAACATGTTTTTAACAAGTTGCTATGAAGTTTCTAGGGTGTTGCTTATTGGCTAAAGACAAAATAGCCCTTCCCAAGTCTCTATGCTATTCATTCACTCTATCCCTAAATATGGATCACCCTGGGGATTTTGTATCTTCACAACCATGAGCACATTTACATAGAATCACCATACAATATCTATTCAGTATTCGGCAACCTGATGAAGCACTGTTACTTATTTTATGTGTGAAGAGGCTAGTCAGTCCTAGCTACTAAAGCTACTGTAGCAACATTCTTGAACTCAAACAGCAGAGCATGTTGCTAGCAACACCAAGGCCATGGGTTCCCAGGGAATGCAAAAACTAATAACATTTATAAGTTGAATGCAATGTAAGTCGTTTTGGATAAAAGCATCTGCCAAATGCATAAGTGTAAATGTAAGCAACAAATGGTTTATTTCTCAGGGTCAGAGATGGTGTGGAAAATACTCTTGTAAAAGTAAAATAAAGCTGCATTTGGTGCTAAAAGTGGAATATATAGTACACTACCATAAAAACTCTTTTGTGCTTATCAAGGGTGCATTTATTTGAACAAAAATACAGTAAAAAGTAATATTTTTAAATATTATTACAATTTTAAAATGTAATTTAATCTTGTGATGACAGGGTTGCATTTTTAGCAGCTGTGTATAGAGTACCCGAAAACCATACTTGAATAAAAGTACAGTTGCCTTACAGTGAAACTGACAAGTTATGTCACCAATTCCAATACAACTTGAGTAAAAAAAGTCTTAGAGAATCTGGTTTTAACAGTACTTAAAAGAGAAGTCCACTTCCAGAACAACAATTTACAGATACTGTACTCACCCCCTTGTCATCCATTCAGTCGTAAAGAAATTGTGTTTTTTGAGAAAAACTTTTCAGGATTTTTCTCCATATAATGGACTGGTATGATGCCCTGAGTGTGAACTTCCAAAATGCAGTTTAAATGAGGCTTCAAACGATCCTAAATACAGTTGTAAGCCAGCCGAGGAAGAAGGGTCTTATCTAGAAAAACGATTGGTTATTTTCATAAAAAAAAAAAATGCAATTTAAATACTTTTTAATCTCAAAAACTTTTTAACCCCATTCTGGCTCAAGACAGAAAAAACACAGTTCGGGAAGAGCAAGACAAGACGAGCGTCTCTTCTATGTCCTCATCTCATATATGAAACACCTGCAATTCAGCAACTAGCTGCTAATGCACTCGCTAGATAAGACCCTTATTGCTCGGCTGGGATTGTTTATAGACCTTTACAGCCGGTTTGAAACTACATTTTGGACATTCAAACTCAAGGGCACCATTGAAGTCCACTACATGGAGATAATTCCTGAAATGTTTTATAATTTTTTTAGAACATAATTTCTTTATGACTGAAGGAAGAAAGGCATGAACATCTTGGGGTGAGTACACTGTATGTAAATTTTGGTTCTGGAAGTGAACTTCTCCTTTAAGTACAGTAATTAATTATTAATTTACTCAAATACTTTACACCACTTTCATTACTCCAGTCTTCAGTTGTTACATGATCCTTCAGAAAGCATTCTATGCTGTTGAAAACAGCTGTGCTGTTCAATATTTTTGTAGAAAGTGTGATACATTTTTTCCCATAATTCTTTCATGAATATAAATTCAAAAAACATTTGAAACAAATCTTTTGTAACATTGTAAATGCCTTAATCTCACTTTTTATCAATTAAATGCAATTAAATATCCAAATAAAGTCGTAATGGTCACACATTATTTTAAGGTCTAATTCTCGCTATTAATAAACCATTAACTATGACTTTTAGTAAAGTAGTTGTTAAGTTTAGGCATTGGGTAGGATTAGGGATGTAGAATATGGTCATGTACAATAAAAGCACTAATAAACAGCCAACATGTTAATAACAGACATGCTAATAAGCAACTAGTCCCTATAATGAAGTGTCACTGTCGTAACAATAGTAAATAGTGAAGTTTTAATTTCTTTAAAAAACAAGAAATAAATAAATCCTTCTAATCCCAATCTACTCATCAAACTAAAATATTTTGATTGCGAACCATTAACAGATAGCAGAGGAAGCTATAAACAGTGAGATAAACAGTGGCAACAACACAGACAGGGGGAACACCTCACCATTTGCGACTCCCTCTTTGATCAGCCGCGTTGCGATGGGTGCCTGGCCCTGACCCAGCGAGAGGGCAAAGAAGCGCTGACCCATGCCTGACGTCTCTGCCAGCTGAACCAGGGCTGCCGTTGGGTCCACACCAGGAGACAGCACAAAGATCAGAGGAGTCCTCGTGGTGCTGTCCGCTAAAACCTGACACACATAACACATAAACACACACACACACACACAGAAGTTAATGGGTTTTTGACTGTCCCCATTTTCTAAGTAAAAATGCATGCAAAAAAACTGAGAGAAAAATAAGAAGGGGGGTAAATCAACTGCATTAAGGTAACCCTAAAGCATATCTGATTTATTTCATGCAGTCTCTCTGTCTAGAGGGAGATGCAGGCCAGCAAAAAAAAAAAAAAAGCTTTGGTGTTAGTAAGTTGTGCTGGTTGTTATGCTCCAGAGATCCAGAGAGGTAAGAGTTAAAAAGCAGTCTCACATTCAATTTTCTGAGTTCAAGAGCTGAAAATGTCAACTTCTTATAGAACGGTGTCATTGACAACCTGAGTACATTTCCCTTTAATGTAACACAAAACTTTGCAATTTTCACATCTCACCCAAGAGCCACCATGATATAAAGATAAAGAACAAAAAAAGTTCATTTGATTTAAGATGAGTAGCCATCTTTGTGTGTGCGCGTGTGTATGTTTGACTCACGGCCTTCATATCCAGAATGGGCGGCTCTACGAACTGAGAGCCCAGGTTATTGATGATGAAAGTCGTGACGCAGAGAGAAACACGATCCTGTCTGAGAGATCGTACAATGAGCATCCTCTGCAGCTCATTGCATTTTTTTTGCCATTCTCCTGTGCAGAGAGCGAAAGAATGGAAAAACAAAACAAAGAGGCAGATTGTGGCATTCAGGTCAGGGAGAGAGGGAAGAGAAATGAAGAGGGAAATTAAGAAACAAACTGATAATGTGTTTCACTTCACTAACTTTAAAAGGGGACTTTCCATTGCCTTGTATTGTTTTCATATTGCTCTAATGATGTTTGCTATTCCCTAACTAGGAACTTTTTTTAAGTACCAGAACTGAATGATGATTGCTTCTGTTAATAGTATATGCATGTGGACTGAATGCCATTAAAAATCCATATAACTCTGACACTGATTCCCATTAAAGGCTTTTATGAATCTGTTCTTTGATTCCCAAACAAATGATTCTTATTAGTCGATTCTTTTTAGGGAATCAAAATTATACACTGCAACCAGTGTAATCGAACCAAAAGCACTGAAGGAATTGTTACTTGAACCATCAAGGAGCCAGAATCATTCTAATTGTAAAAGTTTATATCCTAAAATTAGGTTCCCACGATGTACGCAAAACTTGACCCCCCCACACACACAAACACACATATATTACCAGGAAGCGGTGCTTTCTCTGGTTCTGGATTGGTGTACCAGAGGTGCCAGTCTCGAGGGTACTGCTCAAACGAGGCCATGAGTCCATGGAAATTAGTCAGTTTATCCAGTTCAGTTATATTGTCCCAGTTAGAGTCCGACAGCCAGCTAGAGCAGGGGTTATCCATCTGTTTCTCCTTATCCAGAACCTAACACACACATATGCACACACACCACACAGAATGTTTTATGTAACATGAGGACTTTTTTCATTTTTAAACAAGTCAAGACAATCCTCTCTCATAATCCACTTTCAAAACCAGAACACACACACAAACACACTCCACACTGCAGCCCTCACCAGTCCCCCCCGGAGAAAGAAGCCGTATTCATCAACGTTGAGCTTCCTGGACGCCTCCAGGATCTTGGCGCACATGTGGAAACTGAACAGGAGCTTGTGACACTCAAACAGTCCTCGACAGGTGTATCTACAAACAGATCAAGAGAAATAAATAACTTTAATTAGCAAAGATCCACTGAACTATTCAAAAGTGACAGTATAGACATTGTTACAAAAATGGCAGTTTTTTAAATTATAATATTACACAATATTACTGTTTTCACTGTATTTTTGATCAAATAAATGCAGCCTTGGTGAGTTTAAAAGGCTTCTTTAAAAAACATTTAAAAAATCTTACTGATCCCAAACTTGTATATAGTATATATCATTTTTTATTGAAATATTTGTTATTTTGTTTATTAGCAAGTTTTATGTATATATAAAGAATCATTTTTAAAATAGATTTTAATTCTTTAAAACACAATAAAACACATTTTTAAAGGCATTTTAAAATTGTAAAAAGTACATACGTAAGTTTTAATAAAAATCAACCTCTGGGGGATAAAAGTTTAAGTACAGTGCAAATACTCCAAAAAATGGCACAGTAACAAAGCAACACTTCTGTAAATACAGTTGAAGTTCAAGCTTACATACACCTTGCAGATGTTAATTATTTGACCAAAATAAGAGGGATCATACAAAATTCATGTTATTTTTTATTTAGTACTGACCTGAATAAGATATTTCACATAAAAGATGATTACATATAGTCCGCAAGAGAAAATAATAGCTGAATTTATAAAAATGACCCTGTTCAAAAGTTTGCATACACTTGATTGATGTGTTGTTACCGGAATGATCCACAGCTGTGTTTTTTTTAGTGATAGTTGTTCTTGAGTTGTTTGTCCTGAACAGTTAAATTACGTAAAAATCCTTCAGATCTCACAAATTCTTTGGTTTTTCAGCATTTGTGTATTTGAACCCTTTCCAAAAATGACTATGATTTTCATTTTTTCACACTGAGAACAACTGAGGGACTCATATGCAACTATTACAGAAGGTTCAAACGCTCACTGATGCTTCAGAAGGAAACCTGATGCATTTAGAGCCGGGGGGTGAAAACTTTTGGAATTTGAAGATCAGGGTAAATTTAACTTATTTTGTCTTCTGGGTAATTATGCAAGTATCTTCTGTAGCTTCTGAAGGGCAGTACTAAATGAAAAAAGTATGATATTTAGGCAAAAAAAGAAAAACGTACACATCCTCATTCTGTTCAAAAGTTCACACCCCTGGTTCTTAATGCATCCTTTTTCCTTCTGAAGCATCAGTGACCATTTGAATCTTCTTTAATAGTTGCATATAAAAGTTGCATGTGAAAATATAGATCTTAAAATCATGAAAAACCAAAGATTGTGTGGGTCCTGAAGGACTTTTATGAAGAACAGCAGGCAGTCTGACTGCTCAGGACAAACAAGGGACTTATGAACAACTATCTCTAAACAAAAAAAACACAGTTATGGATCATTCAGGTAACAACACAGTATTAAGAATCAAGTGTATGTAAACTTTTGAACTGTCATTGTTATAAATTCAGTTATTACTGTCTTTTGTGGACATAAACGTCTTTTATGTGAAATATCTTATTCAGGTCAGTACTAAATAAAAACTAAAAGGCATTTTGTATGATCCCTCTTATTTTGGTCAAATAATGAACCTTTTGCAGATTCTGCAAGGTGTATGTAAAGTTTTGACTTCAACTGCATGTGTACGAGCGTGTGATTTTGTGTTTCAGACCTGTAGACGGCATAAGTGTGATATCTGTTGAGGTTGTTTATCCTCTCCTCCAGTTTGTGGCTGCGGGGGCTGCTCTCTATGCTCAGGGTGAACAGGTTGATGTAGGCGTCCAGAGAGAACTGATACATGGGATCTATATAGCCCAGATCATTCAGTACAAAGAACAGGATAGACGCCCTCTGGGCGCAGGGGCGGTAGGCCTGAACACACACAAACACACACAGAGCGGTGTCTATAGCTTTATCTGCCTTTCCTGCTATCAACATCCTCATCTCAGCAGTCTTTTTATCTCTTTGCCTTATTCAGAGGCGCAATCTTTAATCCAATCTGGCAACCCTTTCAGCACCCTCCCTCACACCATCTCTCTCTCCTTGACCTCCCCCTCATCCCTCTCTCTCCCTCTCACCTCTCTGGCGGTATCGATTTGGCTCTCGGTCAGTTCGCTGATCTCCAGTTGTTCTGCGACCTCTGTGGCCGTGACTTTGGAGGTCTGCAGGGTGTTCACCAGCTGAACGTCATCCAGCAGGGAGCCAGACGCCTCATTCAGCAACCTGTACACACACACACGAGTGCAAAATGTGAGATTTGCTAGTATAAATACACTGTTGATTAGGATTACTGATGTGTTAGTGGCACTTGTATAAAGGTGCTAATGCAGAGCTGTGATGTGTGCGAGCGTGTGTGTGCCGCCCACCGCAGGATCTCGTCCTCCAGCTCCTGCAGTTTCCTCTTGCCAGAGGCAATGTTGATCACTAGAGAGTCCTTCTGTTCCTCTAGCTCAGGACGCTCCTTCCTCACCACGATCCCCAGCAGCTGGGCCTCCAGACCCTGATACACACAGAATAATGTTTTATCCTCAAAGACCTCTGCTGCATGCTCAAACACACAATTTCATTAACATACACACTGACCTGTTCTTTAACAGCAAAGTTGACAATGGTGGTTTTGGAAGAGATTTCAGGAGTGTAATGTGGATTAGACAGTTTAGTGGTCATGTAGAAACGGAATTCAGGACTGTATTCCACTTCCTTATCTCCCAGTTTTAACAAGAAACGCCCACCTGCAGAACACACACACACAAGAGATTTGCAATATTTCCACAGATCATCCCATGTGGGATCTGAACCTACAACCTTGCTAGGCCAAATCTTTAATCACTGTGACAAGTTTACTTGCTCAGGCATTTTTTCTTACATAGATTTTTCTTAATACAGAATTTTTTAGCTATTTTACTTCATTATTTCATTATGATTTGTATGCTTTAAAGATAATTTTATAGCAAAAATACTTTTTCAAATAAAATAACCTTTAATTAGCATTATACCTGATACATATTCATATGTGCACAACCTGAACCCATTATATCCTGCATATTCTGTCATCCTGATTGTTAAGCAATGTTATTAGTCAATTTTGGGTCGTGTGTGTGTATAGACGGCACTGACCAACTCGTGTGAGGGACTTGTTAAGGATGGGAGCCAGCGAAGGATCTAGTTCTTCTTGGACGTTCTGCAAAAGAACCGGGGAACCAAACTGCACCGCGTTCTCCAGGATCCGCAAAAAGTCCGGCATCTGTAGGTCTATTACCTTCAACCCCTGCGAGAGAGAGACAATATGAGACTAGGAGAGAACATGAAGGACACACAGAGGACGAGATAATGACATCAACTAAGAAGAAAAAAAGTAAAGGTAGCAGAGAGGATAAATATGATTCAAAAGTGATAAATGGACATCAAAGAAAGAAAATGGGTTGTGAAAGAGACGGAGAAGAGCTGGAGGAGGCAGAAAAGAGGCTTCGGCTCTGTCATTTTGTTATTGTTCGTAAATGTCAACGTTTAACTGTAGCGTGTGAACGGCGCTCGCCGCTCCAGACACTCACCACTACAGATGAGAAAAGACCTGCGAAGAGGAGGAAAAGGTCACAGACAGAAAGAGAGGGGAAGAACAGAGGCTGAAGCTGAACAGCAAATTATCCCGAGAGATGAAACGAAAGTGTGTCCTCCTATATCTCCTTCTGAACACACCTGACAGCCTTTCCGCCCATCCATCCATCTATCCTTCTGGTTGTGTCTGTCTGTCAGTTCATCTATCTGTCTATCTATCTATCTATCTATCTACCTATCTATCTATCGTTCGGCAAACAAAACCATCTCTGCCCCAGCAGAGACACAGAGAGCGAGTGTATTAATGTGCTTCTGTGTTCAGAGGGAGTGATAAATGGAAGGTGTATTCTGCTGAAGGAGAGCAGGTGAGGAGACGCAGCCTCACAGGGGAAGCAGTTTCCAACTCACAGGAGTATTGAGTTTGGAGTTCTTGCATTCTAATTAAGGGCTCTGAAAACGGATCGTCTCTGGGTTAGACGGTGAGTCATGTGATGAGGCATCGTGACTCTGAGCAGGTAATGTTGGCACTGAATGTGGGTTATATTTTTCTCCACGGAGAAGCAGATCTAACACTGTCTAATAATCACGGCAGTCTCAGTTTCCATTCTTTCTGTCCTCCTCTGATGTCTATATCCGTTACCAAGACATTTACGACAAAGTAATGTAGTCTGTGTTCAGTACAAGGATTCTATGAACTCAAATATATGGGAATGTGTGTGTGTGTGAGATATTTACTCGTTTGGACTCCATGTTCTTAATCCACTTTAACGCTTGTCCTTGAGGGTCCACCATTAGTGGCCATCTGTGGGAAGGACAGGGAAGAAACATTAGCTCTCACTATAAATGCATGTCACATTATCCATAAACAGGCTATTTCCTAATAATCCATAATCTCAAAATGCCATTAATCTATTTGGTATGTGTATGTGGGTGCGTGTATGTGTGAGGGAGGAAATTAGCATTAGCTATAAATGAACAATCAGGGAAAACTGAGCTTACTATTATCTTTAGCTAATTATTCTCCAATCACTATTCATTACCGCTCATTATTCATGAGATATCATCATTATTCTAATTAGCGTTAAGGGATTGGCTCTCTGGGCCTGACCGGTTGCCACGGGTGACGATGACTCCGTTCTCGGTGGAGAAGGCATCAGACGGCAGGCCTTGGATATTCCATTCGCGCACTGCCGTGGGTTTAGACAGGAACATTGCAAAGCTGAACCCCGGAGAACACGGCACCCCCAATTCTCTCACCTAGAGATGAAAAGGGTAGCGGAGGATTCGGGCAAGGACATTTGAATGAGAGGAAAGAGAAATTAAGTGTTACAGTTGTCACCTGCATAATGTCATAATATTCTAACCTGTGAAGTACGCAATACTGAACCAGTATTCAATGCAAAATTACAGTAACTTACAGCAAGTGCTCTAGATGCATCTGATGTTAGTTGACACATATCAATAAAAGCCATTAGCACCAAGTTTATACTGGGTGATAAAGGTGAGCTTTGGCAATACAGACAGTATAACAACAGACAAATAGAATGACATACAAAGCAATAGTTACTGAAAGACAGAAAGACAAGCAGATAGACAGACTGACTCTAGATACATACAGAACAATAGACAGAACGATAGATAGATAGATAGATAGATAGATAGATAGATAGATAGATAGATAGATAGACAGATGGATGGACGGACGGATAGATAGAACAGTAGACACATAGACAGATAGACAGACAGACAGACAGACAGACAGACAGAGACATATGGACAGATGGATGGAAAGACAGGTAGATAAAACAGTAGATGGATGGACAGACAGATAGATAGAACAGGAAACAAACAAACAAACAGACGTACTGATGGAAGGACAGACAGACAGACAGATAGATAGATAGATAGATAGATAGATAGATAGACATGGATGGACAGACAGACAGACAGAAGGACAGGCAGACAGATAGAACAGCAGACGGACGGACGGACAGACAGAACAGTAGACAGACAAACAGACAGACAGACAGATAGACAGATGATAGATAGATAGATAGATAGATAGACAGACAGACAGATGGATTGATAGATAGATAGACAGACAGAGACATACAGACGGAAGGACAGACAGACAGACAGACAGATAGAACAGTAGACAATGACAGACAGAAGGACAGACAGGTAGACAGATACCTGTTTCATCCAGATATTTGTGACCAGCTCATCTCTGTAGTTGGACAGGAAAGGGCCCATGTACGACAGGAAGGCAGCAGCCAGCAGGCAGTCTCCCACCAGACAGGACATGTTCTTCTCTAGACCCTGTGCATCACATTTACTCACAATCACATCAGAGACCCCTGGCTGCATTTTCACATCCACATATAAAACACCAAGGTGACTGAAGGGTGACTATGTGTGTGTTTGTGCGTACAGCCACTGTCTCCTCCCAGCGAACTCTTTCTCCTGCCAGTCCAGATACCAGCTTGCCGGCCCGGTCCAGTTTGAGCTCCATGTCCTCCGATTTCCTCCTTAGCTCTTCTTTCTGGGCCAGCTTTTCATCATATTGCCGCTTCAGCTGATCCAGTTTCTCTCCTACCTATAGACATAGGCATAAACATTTTTAGCACAATTTAACTCGAATAGCATTAATATAATGTCACGCCCACATGCATGCAAAATGTAGAGCAGAACAAACTGACACACGCTGACCTCTCTGAGTTTGCCCTGGGCCTCGGCCAGTGAGGCCTGTTTCTCAGCCAGCTGAGTCATTGCTCCATGCAGCTTGGCTCTCTTCGGCTCAACCACCCTGTAGATACGGCCGTATACCTGATATATGCACACACAAAGGTTTGAGATCATAAAAAATTTACACCAAGAATGATAACTTTAACAATATCTAAAAAAAATTCTCAAATTCTAAAGGTGCAGTCATATTACATAAATTTTAGAGACATTTTGCAGGAAAAAATGTCCATTGTCAATAGTGTAGCAAGAAGTAAAATTCAAACAATAGTCACTTTAAAACCAAGCAATTCTCTGTTGGCAGACATGGAAAATTTGCATGACCAGCTTCAACCCCAAAAAAATCTGTTGGGAACTTTTTCACTCTCACACAAAACTCTTAATAATTTCTACTGAAATTACTCAATTTCATCTGCAAAATTTAGCCAAGAAACATCAGATGTGTCAATATCACTTTAGGGTGCCTTTTGGTGTCCTGCGCATTAATAACTAATTTGCCATAATGACTTAACATAAAAATGACTATGAAAGGGTGTGTTATATTCGGCTAAGTATTTATATTCATAAAAAACATTACTTGGCTCTTTAGATACATTTTCTAGATTTTTTGAAGTTTTGTGTAGGAGTATGTGTGTTATTTTGCTATGTCCCATGCACTGCTCATTGAATTTGAATGAGAGTAGAATATACTCAAATCATAAAATTTGAAAAATTTGTTTTCCTAATAATATTTTGTTAAATAAGAGATTACTCAATTTGAGTGTATTGACCATTTGGTAATAAAAACATTATTTTTATTTAATAAAAAAGAAGAGTTTGTCCATCTCCCTTGAATGGTCGTCCACCCTGTCCTATTGGGGAATCCGCCCCTTTAAGAAAAGGAGATCCCCTTTAGTGACATCAGGACAACAGTTTAATTTTGTCTCTTTAGTGTCTCTTTAATTTTTAAAGGCTGAGGTGCGTAAGTTGGTGACTTTTAAATTGACAAATTTTCTTCATATGAGTTTGCTTACTTGCTTTTTCTAAGCTTAACATGTCCACCCTGTCGGCATAAAATATGCCAGATGTGATTAGAATACAGTATTTTCAACATATGTAAGTTTAAATATATCAAATTGTCTTCACCAACCAGATTAACTATTTAGCTAGTCACAGTTTGCTGTAAACTAATATGCTAATTGAAGCTCCCACCTGTCATTGTTCCAAAATGTCCACCCTGTCGTTGTTCCAAAATGTCCACGCTATCAAGTCAACAGGGTGGACAATATGTGGACATTTTGGACATATTGGAACAATATGTCCACCACGTCATGTGCTAGTCCACCCTGTCATCTTGATATTTTAAAATAATATTTTTAATAATAATTCAATCATATCTATATAATCCAATGTGCTCAATAGCTAGGTGTGGGGGCAATAACATGCAAACAAAAAACTGCATCCAAATATCACTCTAAATAAGAAAAAATACATGTGCGAATTTTATGAGTTTCTTTAAAACACGTTTTTCCAAAAAATCTTTTATGCATTTATAATTTGAAAGCAAACAAATAACCCTGTTTAGGAAAGGGACATTATACCTTTCAGAAAATATCATTTGCATCTTAATATTGCAATGAAAATGTATTTAACAGTCATTTATATGGCCAGGACAGACTGGACATATCTTATGGCTTATGCTTTGAATAATGGCCCATAATTATCTAAAAACAAATGTCTGGGAGCTCAGCTAATATGTTTATATAGTACTTGAATGTTTACTATTTATGACATGACATAATAAAGCAAATGGGAAATTAAGGCCAAACTTTCTGAGCATTGTAAGGGTTGAAAGGCACTCTATGCTGATATTGACCTTAAAAGGAAAGTTACCATAGGAGTTTCTGTAGGAGCGATTGTTTTACCTGGCCTTGAATGGACCATCGGTACTGATTGTAATGTGGTTAAAATTACAGTTTTGTTCTTGGTTTGAAATTTAGAAGAAATGTTTTTTTTTTCATAACAAGGGCAGCAGAATAGCAATCTGGTGTCTTCACTGTTGTAATCGTTCATTATTACTGTACCTCCATGGCCCTGACCCACATGCAGAGGGACTTTGCAGCGAGCGAGACCCGCCCGATGATCTCAGGCTGGAAGTCGGGCTGCGTGCAGTACTGTCCAATGGTCTTCAGCACGCGGTCGGAGATGTTGTCCTTATCAAAATTCACCAAATGCTTAATGAAGGTGGACTCTCCTAAAACAAATGGCTTGAATTCAGCCTCAGGCAAACACATATTTCATTTTTTTCTGCAATCTGTTCTGTGGTTATGTGCTTTCTACCGCATTATGCTGACCTTTTTAAATATATCCTGCCATGCTAATGAATCACCCAGCCCTCCCCTTTCTCTGTTCGGCTCATGTGATTTTGGTTATACAGTAGTCTGGTATATATTTCATGCCTGAGCCAGTGCCTGAATCCATGTGTGACATCAGTGTGATGGAGTGATTTAATAAAGATCTGGAACTTTCTCTTTTTCGTACCCAGTTGTCTCTTGGCCTCTGCCCAAGTTGGATCACATCCTTTGAGAATCATAACTGCCTGCATGACGGTTTCCACTAAAGCTGGAGGTCTGCCATAAGTCTTGATCTCCGTCATATCTTTCTTATTCAGCGACTCCAGAGCCTGAAGACAGTCCAACAAGATTACCAGAGTTTTTTCATGTGCTGATGAAAACATTATGTATCACATATTCAGTGGGCACTGTAGCTGTATGATGTCGTATTGAAAGTAATAGTCACATGAATGCGGAATGACCTTCATGGCTTCCTCTAGGGCAGGAAGCGCTTCATCTAGGTCTCTCTGAGCGTTCTCAGCCATGGCCTTACACTTGATTTCTTCTGCTTCTATTTTCTCACTGTGAGCACCCACCGCCTACACAAAGACACACATTAAGAAACACACCAATCTTAGAAGGTTATAAATATTCCAAGAATGCACGCTACCTAACACATACAAAGCAAAGAAAAAAAAAAACAGAAATGCACACAGACACAAATCATTTTACCAAACACAAACATCAATATGCAATAACAAAAAAAAAGGAGGACTGCTGAGCGGTATGACTATAAACCAGCTAACGGCAGAAATGTGTCAACTGGTAAAGTATCAGCTTTGGCATTTATAGAGCAGTATATCTAGGCATATTTATGATGTACAATAAATAGTACATATTATAAATATATACATTCTATTATGTATCATAATAGATTAAAAGTCTTTTGTGTTTAATGTTACAAAGTTAAACTGTTAAATCTTATCTTTTGGTTTGTCTCAAAAAAGTTCCTTTTACTATGAAGTTATATGATTATGTAATACTTAAAACATTTCAAGGTTGATTTTCCACCAAAATGAATATATCACAATGTATAATGTTATCGTGATAAGTTGTAATTATTCATACATTAACATAAGAGTTTTGTCGTACCTTTCACCCCTAATAAAGAGCCTCAACATTAGACAAACTGACACACGCACCTTCTGCTGTTCATCTGCCTCTCTCTTCTGCTGCACAATGACAACCAGATATTCCTCACACTGTTTCTGGAACTCGGCCACTTTCTTCTTGGCCTCCTCCAACTCTACAGACATGGCCTCCACCTTACTGCGCGTGTCATCAATCTTAAACAAGCCATTCCTCAACTTAGACACCTGTTCTCCAAGCTCACTACGCTTCTCAGACAGCAACCTGAGGAAAAAAAAGAGAGTTTGAGAATAAATACTTTGTTTTAGTTAGTGTTACCGGTAACAGACAACAATAAAATAGAAACAGGAAACCACCATGTTTTTAAATCTTCACAGCAGGTAAAAAAAACGAACATCAGAAAAGGTAAACTGAAAAAAGCATGTTTGATTCCTACTTCTTGTATCCAGAAACCAGCTCCAGGTAGTTGGTGGGTGTGACGTAATTGTGTCTCTTCAGTTCTACTTTCATCCTGTGAGAGAACTGGGCCACAGACTGGTGCACGGTCACAAAGATGCTGGCAACTTTAGTCTGGATCTGTGAAGCCACCAGAGAAACGACAAGATGCGGCAGCCACGGTTTTAAACAAACCTTGCACAAGGTCGCAACAGAAGTATGACAAACCCTAATTAATCCTTAAACAACCAAAAGCAAAACTAGACTTGAACTTACTCTAAACAACAGCGTCTCAATGGAGAACCTCAAGTCAAAGTGATTTGTAGTTCAAAAATGGTAAGCGAAAAGAAACACGGTTTGTATGACATCTCTCTCAAAGGAAACAAAAGATCCACACAGAGATGAAGGATGAGCAAGTCAGAGACTCCTGATGAATCTCGACACTTGAAATTCAATTAAACTGTGATTCAATAACAGCTACTAAGAGATGAAGTACCTCAAAAAGACTACAAATTAAAGCCCAGGGGTGAGTGTCACTGATTTTATTGGACTTGCAGAGTGTGTGAAAAGAATATTCTAAGTTAAAGTTAAAGAACAAATTTAAAGGTGCACTTTATTTGCCTTTTTCCGAATTGCGAATTCTGAAATAAACTTTCAGAGAACATCAGTCTTCTTTTCCCCCTTAAAATTGGACTTAAAGGAGAAGATCACTTACAGAACAAAAATTTACAGGTAATGTACTCACCACCTTGTCATCCAGGATGTTCATGTCCTTCTTTTTCTTCAGTTGTAAAGAAATCGTTTTTTGAGAAAAAATTTTCAGGAATGTTCTCCATATAGTGGACTTCTATGGTGTCCGCAACTTCCAAAATGCAGTTTACATTTAAAATGCAGCCATTTCAAAGGCCTCTAAATGATCCCAGCCGAGGAAGAAGGATCTTATCTAGCAAAACGAATCGGTTATTTAAAAAAAATTTAACCTCAATTGCTTGTCTTGTCTAGCTCCGCATGAATTCTGTGCATTCTAGTTCACGACAGGTGGGGTATGTCGAAAAACTCCCATCTCATTTTCTTCTCCAACTTCAAAATCATCCTACATAGCTGTTTTGCCTGTTTTTGCAAAGGGTGTTTGACCCTCCTTACTCGTTCACTTTGTAAACACTGGGTCAGTACTTCTGCAGCAATGTAGGAAGATTTTGAAGTTGGAGAAGCAATGAGACAGGAGTTTTTCAACATACCCTAACTGTACTGAACCAAAATGCATGGAGAGAAATCCTGAAATGTTTGCTTTAAAAAACATATTTTCTTTACGACTGAAGAAAGAAAGACATGAGTAAATTATCTGTAAATTTCTATTCTGGAAGTGAACTTCTCCTTTAATAACTTGCAAATGCAAGATTATATCTCACAGTTGTGACAAAAAAAGTTAGAATTGTGAGATATAAACTCACAATTGCGAGTTATAAAGTCAGTTGCAAGAAAAAAGAATTGCGAGTCTGAATCTCTTGATAACTTGCAAATGCAAGTTTATATCAGGTCTGAGAAAAAAATCTGAATTGCGAGTTTATATCTTACAATTCTGACTTTATAACTCGCAATTACGAGTTTATAACTCACAACTCTGAGAAAAAAAGTCAGAATTGTGAGAAAAAAAATTCAGAATGCATAGTAAAAACTTAGTTTTTATCATGCAATTCTGACTTTATAACTTGTAATTGCAAGTTTTATCAGTTCTGAGAAAAAAGTCAGAATTAAACTCGTAATTTCAAATTTATATCACATAATTCTGAGAAAAAAGGTCAGAACTGTGAGTCTATAAATGGCTTCCATATTACTGTCACATTTGATGTACCAGATAAAGACTTTGGTTATACTGGCTGCTTAATACAAGTTTTTATTACTATAATTATAATTTTTTGGGAAATTTTTTGGTTACAAGATAAGGTAGAGTTTAATTACCTTAACCCATAATATTCCATATATAGACAGCATTTGTAAATCAATTGTTTGATCATCTTTATGTTTATGTGTCTCACCCCATCCTCACTCCCTAGAGAGAGTCCATCCAAACATCTTTCTGCCACTTCTAACAGAGCGTCACGTGGCCATTCAGAGAACCAGTCAATCGTTGTGCAGTTCACAAGTGCTGGGTACTGTCGAATACGGTTCCTAAACAAAAACACACACAAGCAAACATAGCCATAAACCATCTATTATGCAGACAGTTCAAGATGGTTTGCATTGATTTGTCACAAACACTAATATCAGCCATCGGTCCAATCATGCTTATTAAAGTCAGACCACTGCCAGACCAATCAGAGTGAGCAGTTAGATGATTTGGGCTGTCATATTTAATGAGTCAGGGCCCTACGGGTCACATTACGCACAACCGCCTCCTTCATGTGACGGCGGATGCAAATGAGTGATTAACGAGAACATTTCCCATGCATGGTTCTATAGTGCTGCAAGTGTGACAGGCATAATTACTAAGCAAGAATGTTTTTGCCAGACGGCGTCTGGGGGCCAGTGAGCAATGTACTGCGTCTACTTATCACCGTCTCTCATTTAACCTAATATATACCTGTATTATAGCTCTTCCTTGTTATTTTTATTGTCATTTTTTATCATTATTGATTTGGTCGTTTTCTCTAATTTCACACAGTTGTATCTCTCATCCACTTTGACCCACACACTGAGTCATCGGTTGATTCATAAGCAGCTATATTGTGCGCGGGTCTGTTCGGTTAAACCGCATATTGCCATTCAACGTGAATCAAGCCAACAGAGAGAGATCTTAAGCCATATGAAGCCACAGGACGGATTTCAATGTTAGCATGGTAATCAAGTCTGACTCACTATTTGAGCATGTTAGATTATAAGCAGTATGCATGCATGTGTGCTGTATTACAGTCAGCTATTGAATCCCCGCACATGGGATTTGGTGGAGACTGAATGCTGAAGTGGTGGCGGGTTACAATCATACCTTTGCATGTAATATCCAGAAAATATACTGTAACTAGCATAGTATTTCTTTGACTGCCACACTATGGAAGACACTGATTGCATTTTCTCTTTGTCTACACTCCTTTATGTTCATTATTAATGCTAACTGCCACATTGCTTAATACAACTTCTTATTAATCTTAACTGATACTTCCAAAATGTATTCTTTGTTACATTTATGCTTTTTAGTTTTAGATATTTCATTTTTTTTAATTAGGTATGTGCTTCACTACTGTTTTTCTTACTGTTAATTATTATTACTGTTATTGCAATCATGGTGAATGTCGTATTAAAAAAACGGTAGCTGATCACATGCTTAATTTAAAAAAATTGCCAAATTAATTTAGCATGGTTGGCACTGATAACTTTGTGGGTAGTGCGCCAACGTTACGCTACAGGCGTCCCGAGTTCGAATCCCAACTTGAGGACCTTTTCAAATTTGGTTCCTGTCCTCCCCAACACTGTCCAGTCAAAATAAAAAGGCAAAAATGCCAAAAATAAATCTTAAATAAATAAATAAATGTTCAGTATGACTACATAATAATAATAATAATAATAATAATAATAATAATCTTTTTACTATTGTTATTTAAAATATAAAAATGTTAATCATAAAGAAATAAATTACGATTAAAATAATACAATCGTACTGTCAAATAAAATAATAGTAGAATTTATTAATAAATAAACAATACATTTATTTAAATTATAAAAACGAATAATTTAATTCATTATATAAGTGATATTTATATTTTATTCCATTTGCACTGTTGTTTGCCCCATGTCTTATTGTATGCAGTTTTGCAAAGGCTTAGCAATATCAATGCAGTTTTTGTCATGCAAATAAAACACAGTAAAACAAAATTGCACCTGAATGGATCTCCTACAGGGCTCATACACAGTACAATGTGCAGGTTGTTTCTGACGCGCTCTATCAGGTAGTTAAACATGGCGTCTGACGTCTCCAGGATATTATCCTTCCTGGCTGAGTCTGACAGACCATTCTGAATCTACACAAAAAAACGTGTTAAAAATCTGCTTTCATTGTCACTCAGAAGACAAACTTACAGTCACACGCATTAAAAGTGTATACAAGCACACACCTCATCGAGCTCGTCTGCTTTATAGAGATTGGGCACTTCCCCTGAGCTCAGGATGTTGTTAATGTCTTCAAGGAAGGACTCGTCCACAATCTGTGTGTCATTAAACAGAAACACTGTGGGCTTGTTTTCCACTCCTGTCAGCCGATAGAGCTTTTTAATATCTGTATGGGGACAAGAAATATGTCAAATATTCCATTGAGGCCACATTAAACTGTGCTGTGAAGGCTACAATGTGCATAACATAATAGATCCTTTGGTCCTGAGCGCTAGGGCAAGAGGCGTCATTCCTCCAAACATTTACTACAACACGCCACAGGACAAAATATCAAAGCCTTTGGTATATATCAAAACAGCTTTATATTCGAGATCTGAAATTGAAAGTATAAATCAGCCAAATGCTTTGCATTAGTTGATCTTGAAATACAATTCAACATGCCTGAATGTGCATATAACTCTTTAAACAACCAGCTAAATGGCTTTCGTTGCTGGTTTGTTGGCATCTTGGCTACTTAACATTTTCTTGGTCAAGTAGCTGAATTGAGGGAAGACATGAAGTATAGGAAATAGGTCAAACATGAGATGTTTGAGAGGCTTCTTGTTCTGTAGGTCAAGATGAAGAGTTGACAAACGCCACATTTACGTACAATAAATGCAAGATGTAAATTGTGTGCAGAACTCACCCTCTCTAAATTCCTGTTTGCGGTACTGTTTGGTGACCTCCACCTGGAAGACCGTAAACTTGCAGATGTAGGCGGCGAGTCTGGTTAAACTCTGCCTGCCTGAGCCACCGATACCAACCAGCAACATGTTCCCGCGGAGCTGACTGATCACACGCACCAAACGCGTTACTGAGGGGGCAGAAAGAGGGCGCTGTTTCCATCATAACAATCACAACAGTTTCATGAATCATGTGTGTCATTTGGTCAATGCAACATTTACAAACACAAAGTTGAACACATTAAAATGCCAATGCACACAAAGACACAGGCACACATGGTTCCTGCAGGAGGCCAAACAAACAACCGATCACAAAGGAAACTAATTGGCACAAAACCATAATTAGTTATGAACACGTAGGCATATAAACACACACGTTATGCTTGCTAATTTCGTAATCAATCAGCTATGCGCAGTGGCATGTCATTGAACTAAATGTTTGTGACGTGAGACGCATTCACCGAGCTGAATGTGAGAGCTCTTTAATGTCACAGTGAGGCGTGTGCGTGACAGGATGCATATAAAGCATTCTTATATGCGCCTTTGACAGTAAATGCCTGTATGCGGGTGAGTGACATATAGGCTGGGGAACCGGTCGCTTAATTATTCTTCCTGCTGAGGGGTTTGTAATGCAGTTGCGTTCTTCTTTGTGGGAATGAGAAGGGTAATTATTCATGCTCGTGGGGGATCTGAGGGCTGAAGTGCGTGTGATTTTGAAGAAAGTTATATTTGTGCGAGCACTGAAAGAGAACCGAGGAGATCGGTCGCTGAATTATGGGACTCGAGAGTGTGCACTGAAACATGGATATTGTGATGTGGGCATAAGCAAATACTGAGAGCTGTAATAAAACTGTACCATGAATACTGATGGCTTCAATATAACACAACTAGTGGATTTTGTTTTTATCATTATTCAATGGCACCTTGATAAGCTTTAGATACAGGAGCAACAATGCACAATGGTGAAAGCGAATGGAGTTCCCATTGTACACTCAAGCCTGCAACCTTTTGGCCCAGATCTTTAAAGACTAGTATGCTAAACTACTCCATTCACTCTGACTGTGACTCTTACCATGTTCTATAGCATCTCTAAAGAGCACTAGGCTCATGGGCACCACACCAGGTGTGAGGTTATAATCCTCCAGCTGGTTCTCCATATGAATCTTAAGAGCTTTAAAGTCCAACTGGTCCTCATACACATGTGGCTCCCTCAGGAAGTCACCTACAATAAAAACACATACAAAGTCAATATATTTGTAGGGTTAGGAGTGCCACTTAAAAGTGAATAATTAAATTAAAGAGAGGTAAAGAGAGTTTCCCAAATTATTTTATTTAATAATTAGTGGGCCTGTGGATTAAGTTAGAAGTTAAAAATATCTTGAAATAACTGAACTGACAGTTTATCATTTGGAAGCAACAAATGAATTTTCAAATGAAAGAATATAAAGATTTTTTGTTTTTTTTTTAATTTACATTACCATTCAAAGGTTTTGGGTCAGTAAGATTTTATTTAGTAATGTGCATTAATTAAAAGTGGCAGTAAAGACATTTATAAAAGATTTCTTTTTTTAAATAAATGCTGTTATTTTAAACTTTCTATATACTATATAGCACCAAATGAGCATATTAGAATGATTCTAAATTAGAAAAAAAAATTAAATATTGCTGAAAGCAGCGATTACTGGGGTGCAACCGCGTAAGGCATTTAAGCATATATAAAAAAGACATTACATATTATTTAGGCTGTACCCACTTTTTTAATCAATGATTAAAAAAGCATTTAAAAGTGCAAATCCAGGTAATTTAACATAGAATAGGATGACCAGACGTGCCACTTCCCAAGGACACGATCAGCACAGGATTTCTAAATTGCCTAAAATAACCAGGTGTTGGTAGTTTGCGCTGCACCGATCCATCGTTGTACAACATCGAAGTACCGCAAGTGGTATAGAGAGCAGAGCAGATGGGTCCATGCTTTCAAATCGTTCTTGCAGTACTTTGATGTCAAAGAACTAGCAAAAAAAATAAAAAATCCTGTGCTGAACGTGTCCCCGGGAAGTGGCACGTTTGGTCACCCTACCATAGAAATATGATATTTTTAAACGTTTAAGACTGTTATTGTGCCAGCTGTGGTCCGATACCCTTTTTTTTTTTGTATGCTTCCTTACAATCACCTGTTGCATGTGCTCAGCAGGTTTCGTGAAGTTTTGAGTTTTCCTTTAGGCTTTATAGGATTTTGGGTACATTTGGACAGGCCCCTTTTCTAAACGACCCCTTTATAGCTTTCTTAAGGGTAAACTTCAAAATTTTTAATGACTATTGCCCTAGAGAATTGTGCTGCAGTGTTTTTTCAAATTTTTTTACGAAAAACCTAGGACAAGTTCGCAAAAGTAGTTTTTTTTTTAAGATCTTCTCAATCATTTAACAAATTGATATTTGATTGACAGCAGTGGTTCTAGAGGCAAAGTTGTCCAGAATGAGGAGTTCTATTGTATGATACGAATATTGTGCAGAATTCTGAGAAGTCTTTATTTCTCAGAATTGTGAGTTTATGGCTGCATCCGAAAGCTCTAAAATGCTGCCTTCGAAGGCAGCATTCCAAGGCAGGAAGGCATCAAGGCATCAAGGCACGTCCGAATTCAAATTCTGCTTCACTTCCTGTCTCAGGATGTACCTTCTTCCGATCTAATTTTGAAAGCAGCACAGATGTATCCTTCGCTGCCTTCAATTTCCCACAATCCTGTGCGTGTGCGTCATATAGGCTATATAAATAAAGATATTCTGGTGAAATTAGACTTGTTACTTTATATAATAGACGAGATCTTGACCATGATAAACTTTATGAATTGTAATAGTGTAAAAAGCATAATAAATAATATTGTTTGTAATAATAGTATTTAATTAAAAAAATGTTAAAAGGGTTCATTTGAGTAGTAAATAAGAATATTTACAATATACTACCAATAATAATGAAACAGCCACTAATAACAATGACCTGTTCTGCAATATTACTTGCATCAGTGTTTTTATTTTTTTAAGCAAAAAGTAGCTGTCATTCTCAGTCGTCTTCTCCGACGCACAGACCTTCAGAGGATTAATGACATTGAGGTCTTTATGCATTATTAAAGCATTTATACATAACTGTAGAAGATCGTTTTTCTCCAAAATCTACAACCTAGCAACGGCGTCACGTTCTGCTGCCTCCGAAGTCTGTCCGAAACTCTTCTCGGAGTTGCCTTCGCAGCCTTTGAAGTCATTGCTTGATAAGGCAGCGAGGCAGCAAGTCAGCTGACTAGGCTTTCGGCGCAGCCATAGTCTCGCACTTCTGACTTCATAACTCGCAATTGCGAGTTTATATCACACAATTCTGAGAAGAAAAGTCAGATTTGTGAGTTTCGCAATTACCTTTTTTATTTTTTTATTGAGTAGTGAAAACGGGCTTCTATACATAAAAGACCTCAAATGTTTATTTAAAAAAATCCTCAGGTTATTCACCCAGTGAAACACAAATTAGAAGTGTGTTTGTGTGTGTGTGTACCAAATAGAGGGGGCTGTTTGTTTGGGCAAATTGTGTGGTAGGGGACATCAAAATGAGAAGCCAGTTTTTCTGACAGAAGTCCCACAAATGTCTCCATGTCTGCATGATCCACCAGTCGATCAGAGAAGACCCTGAAACATACACAAAACTTAGTTGGTTTCTTTTTCTACACAAGTATCTGTATGTGCAGGCCTGTGCCTGTTTGTACCTGAAGCACTCATGAATCCAGAGGCGGGTGATGCTCTGTTTGGTGTCATGGAAGTCTTTGTGTGCTCGCAATAAACCCTGGAACACCTGGATTGGAGGACATATTGAACATGCACACAAAGCCTTCAGTCTAATTTCTTGTTAGGTAAAAAAAAATATTTTTTTTTTTGTCTGATCAAGCACAAAAGAAATGTTTTAAGTGTCCTTGCGGTCTCAGATGCCTTCAAAGCGTATTCTGAAAAGGTGTTATTTTGTACAACCATGTACGTGTCTCCAATTGGCAGTCTTTTTCGGTCAGTCACTCTTTTCCTCAGACACATTAGAATCTCAGGCATGTGGTGTTGAAGTGGCAAAGCGGACTGATATGCTTTGTTTCATCTTTCTGGAATCAATCGGTCTGATATTATGCTCACACTAGGTGTACCTAAACCACAATCTGCTCCTTGTCTAGATGAGAGACAATCACACATGACGCATGATGTTAATCACCTTGGAGATGTCTCTGAGGTTGAAGAGATAATGTATTTTTGCGGGCGTGGGTAAGAAGCGGGAGGCGATGGTGTGGTAGAGCTCCAGGGTGGCCTGAGTCAAAACCCCCCCGATGGGCTTCACCTCCTCCTCAAACTCCTGCAGCTTTTGACTGATCATAGTGCCATAGATGCGCTTTATCTGAGACTCCTGGAGAGAATAGAAGATGAGAGGGAATTACAGGGGTGGATAAAACAGAAGATAAATACAGCGGATGAGACAAAAGAGGAAAGCTGATTGGTGAGTTTGATGCACAGAAACAGAGCAATGTAAAATACATTTATATTAAACCACCATCTGAGAAAAGAGAGTGCTTCACTTAAAAGGTTTAGACATTATTGTATATATCACTGCATTAGGTTCAAATGGGTGGTGGGCAAGATTTTCAGTCAATGACTCAAATTTTAGTCTGCTCTTTTCACAGAGCTATCATATGACTTCATAAGGTTCGGAATATAGCACGAGATATTTGGACCACTTTTATGGTGCTTTTATGATGCAGTGCTTTTATGTGCTTTTTGGAGCTTGACGGTCACAATCATCATCCTCTCGTCCCGCATGCATCTCATCCCTTTTGTTTTCCACAGAAGAAAGGACGAACTACATACGGGTAAGTAAATGATGACAGATATTTCATTTTGGGGTGAACATACTGCTTCAAGTAAAACAATATCCTTTTATGTATTATTATTATTATTATTATTTGATATATTAAAAGCCATTTTTTATAATGAAAGGTTTAATGTATTTTTGCAACAAAAATATTATAAAAAACAGGCAGAGTCCAAAACCGAAGAGAGCAGTCCGAAAAGTAACAAATAAACAAGGCAAGGAACGATGGCAAAACTAGACAGAACTATGGCATGAAACAAAAGCAAAACTATGACAATAAACAAAACCGTGGCAATGACAAAAACAGGGAAAAGGAAACAGGGAAAACCGCTTGGTAGAGTCCGCATGAGCAAAACAATACTTCGCAACTTCCTGTTTGGTAATGGCCTCCTTTTATTGCCACCAAACAGGAAGTTACCAATGAAGCAGCAGAGAGAGCAGCAACAGTCAGTCAGTGGGTGAGGGCTCCCTCTGCTGGCGTGGCGTTACAGAATCCCCCCTCCTAGGAGCGACTCCTGGCGCTCAAACAACAACAGTCCAGGTGGGTGGGGGAACAGAGGCAAAACAGGGGGTGGGATGGGGGGCCAGGTCCGTGCAGAGGAGGTGGGCCTGGATCGTGGAGCAGGGACAGACAGTGAAGCACTGGAGGACCTGGGCCATGGAACAGTGGCAGACAGTGAAGCACTGGGGGACCTGGGCCATGGAGCAGTGGCAGACAGTGGAACTGGGGACCTGGGCCATGGAGCAGTGGCAGACAGTGGAACTTGGAAGACCTGGACCGTGGAGCAGTGGCAGACAGTGGACTGGAGGGCCTGGGCCGTGGAGCAATAGCAGAGAGTGGAAACTTGGAGGACCTGGGCCATGGAGCAATGGCAGACAGTGGAACACTGGAGGGCCTGGGCCGTGGAGCAATGGCAGAGAGTGGAACCTTAGAGCAGGCCATAGCGAGGCAGGCAGAGCAGGCATGGCAGGCAGAGCAGACAGGGGCAGAGATATCCACAGTGGAATTAGTGACATCCATAGCAGAGCAGTGTGTTCATTGCAGGGCCTTGGCAGTGGCATGACAGGCAGAGAGTTCATAATAGGCCTTCAGCTGTGAACAGGCAGTGACATCCATAGCAGAGTGGCTGTGATCATGACAGGCAGAGAGTTTGAGATTGGCCTTCTTGGCATGACAGGCGGGCAGAGTTCACAATATGCCTTCTTGGCTGTGACATGACAGGCAGAGAGTTCATGAGAGGACGCCGCCCCCATAGGAGGATCTACAGCAGGTGCTGACACCTCTGGAGGCATGGGCGCAGATTCTTGGGCAGACGTGGCAGTGAGTTCATACAAGGACGCCACCTCCTTAGGAGGTTCTACAGCGTATGCTGACACCTCTGGAGGTATAGGCGCGAACTCGTGGACAAACGAGTCCTCAGGAGCAGACTTGGATGGTCAGATGAGGCCTCTGGGGCAGCAGACTCGCTCAGGCAAGGCCTCTGGAGCAGACTCGTGGATAGACGAGGCCTCTGGAGCAGATTCGTGGACAGACGAGGCGTCTTGTGGACAGACGAGGCCTCTGGAGCAGATTTGTGGACAGACGAGGCCTCTGGAGCAGACTCGTGGACAGACGAGGCCTCTGGAGCAGACTCGTGGACAGACGAGGCCTCTGGAGCAGAGTGTGCAGCCCACACACTGAAAATGGCGACAGCCATTACAGGCAGCACAGTAGATAGTGGGATGTCTGTTGGTCTTGAGGGTGTGGATGCTGTGAACTTGTGGCTTGGGAGCGTGGGCTCCAAAGTAGATACATGATGGCTTAGGGGATCAGCTGAGGCGTGATGAGGTTCTTGGTGGTCAGCTGAGATGTAAAGTAATTTGGAAAGGTAGGGGACCTGGACAGGGCAGCAGTTTCTTGACTTGATTCATGGAGGTATGTCGTGACTTGACTTGACTCAGGGAGGTCTGCCGTAACTTGACTTGGTTCATGAGGGTCAGCTGTGACTTGACTTGGCTCATGAAGGTCAGCTGTGATTTGACTTGGCTCAGGGAGATCAGCTGTGGCTTGACTTGGCTCATGAAGGTCAGCTGTGGCTTGACTTGGCTCATGAAGGTCAAGCTTGACTTGGTTCAGCAGCAACTTGACTTGGCTCATGAAGATCTGCTGTAGCTTGGCTTGGCTCAGGGAGATCAACTGTAGTTTGGCTTGGCTTGTGAAGATCGGTAGTGACTTTGCTTGACTTGAGGGCTACAGCTATAGCTTTACTTGACACAGGAGCAATAGCTGTAACTTGACTGGACTTCGGAAGATCAGCTCTGACCTGACTTGACACAGGAAACACAGCTTTAACTTGACTTGATGCTGGAACAACAGCTGCAGCCTGACTTGACACTGGAACAGCAGCTGTAGCCTGACTTGACTCTGGAACAACAGCCGTGACCTGACTGGACTTGGAAACTTGACTTGACTCAGGAAACGCAGCTGCAACTTGACTTGACTTGACTTGACTTGGAAACATGGAAACTTGACTCAGGAACAACATGGCTTGACTCAGGAACAACATGGCTCGACTGACATGGCTCGGGAACAGAACAACTGCTGACTCAGGAACAACTTGACTCGACTCAGGAACAACATGGCTCGACTCAGGAACAACATGGCTTGACTCAGGAACAACATGGCTTGACTCATGGGGAACAGCTGTGACTTGGCTTGACTCATGGGGAACAGCTGTGACTTGGCTTGACTCATGGGGAACAGCTGTGACTTGGCTTGACTCATGGGGAACAGCTGAGACCGGGCTTGACTCGTGGGACACAGCTGTGACTTGGCTTGACTCGTGGGACACAGCTGTGACTTGGCTTGACTCGTGGGGAACAGCTGTATCTTGGCTTGACTCATGGGGAACAGCTGTATCTTGGCTTGACTCATGGAGAACAACAGCTGTATCTTGGCTTGACTCATGGAGAACAACAGCTGTGTCTTGGCTTGACTCATGGAGAACAACAGCTGTATCTTGGCTTGATTCATGGAGAACAACAGCTGTGTCTTGGCTTGACTCATGGAGAACAGCAGCTGTGTCTTGGCTTGACTCATGGAGAACAGCTGTATCTTGGCTTGGCTCATGGAGAACAGCTGTATCTTGGCTTGGCTCATGGAGAACAGCTGTATCTTGACTTGGCACAGAAAGTGTAGCCCTGACTTGACTTGACCCTGGGGTAGCAGCCGTGACGTGATGGAGCGCCATTTTAGCTGCCCATACAGCTATTAGGGGTGAGTCCAGCACGTGGGCCATCATGACCATAGGCGGCGTCCGAGTGCTGACTGCGGGTTCTGGGATGGCAGCCATCTTATGTGGCAGGCTGAACAGGGGATGGTGGCCATCTTGTGAACTGGCTCTGGGGAGGCGGCCATCTTGTGAACAGGCTTGAGGATGCCATCTGAACAGGCTTGGGGATGGCGGCCATCTTGTGAACAGGCTTGGGGATGGTGGACATCTTGTGAACTAGGTTTGGGGATGGCGGCCATCTTGTGGACTGGCTCTGGGATGGCGGCCATCTTGTGGACGGGTGCAGGCTCTGGAACAGGCGGCCATGCCATCTTGTGGACAGGCTCTGGGATGGCGGCCATCTTGTGGACGCTCTGGGACGGCAGGCGTGGCGTGAGCAGGCCCTGGAGCGGCAGGCATGGCGTGAGCAGGCCCTGGAGCGGCAGGCATGGCGTGAGCAGGCCCTGGAGCGGCAGGCATGGCGTGAGCGGCAGGCGTGGGTGCAGGCTTGGCAGGCGTGGCGTGAGCAGGCTGTGGCTTGGCAGGCGTGGCGTGAGCAGGCTGTGGCTTGGCAGACGTGACGTGACGTGACGTGAGCAGGCTGTGGCGGGTTGGAAGTTACTGCTGGATTGTGGTTTGGGATCCCTCATCCGCAATCCCATGACAGTAAAAAGCACTCATCCCACAGTAAATGGTGATCCAGCCAATAACGTAAAGTCAATGTATTTTCCAAAGACCAGTGAATCTTACCTCCAGGTAGGCCAAAACGAATGGGTTGTTTAGTCCTGCTCTAAAAATGTCCTTGAGTGCCACATCATTAAAGTTGACCAAATGACACAATTGACAAAAGTCCACAACATAATCCTCAATGGGCCGATTACCTTGATGGAGACGGAGGAGGCGTGATGCTGGATCCATGGTAGATCTGTGTTTGAAAGCCGCTGGATCTTTGGGAGGCGAAGTATTCTGTAATGGGACTCGTCGGAAGCGTGTAAGATCCAAGTGCGAGCTTTTATTAACAGATCGTAGTCAAGACAGGCAGGGTCGAGTAACCAAACAAACAGAATATCCAGGGCAACACAATAACGTAAATCCAATAAACAGGCAGAGTCCAAAACCAGAAGAGAGCAGTCCGAAAAGTAACAAATAAACAAGGAAAGGAACGATGGCAAAACTAGACAGAACTATGGAAAAAACAAAGGCAAAACTATGATAATAAAACAAAACCGTGGCAATGACAAAAACAGGGCAATGAAAACAGAGATAAACGCTTGGTAGAGTCCACAACAGCAAAACAATACTTCGCAGCTTCCTGTTTGATGTAGGCCTCCTTTTATTGCCACCAAACAGGAAGTTACCAATGAAGCAGCAGATTAACTATTTAAACAGCAATAATGTCATCATAAAATTTTAATAATGACTTGTGATTTGTCTGTGCACTTACTTTACTTACTGTGATTAGTCTGTAGACTTCTTTCTATTTTAGTTTTTTATCAATAGCTGCCTTTACACTATCAAGCTGTTACATGCTGTGTACCAACGGGAAAGCGTTGCTGTCACATTTCCATCATAATTCCATCAATTTACACCTAGTTTAGAGTCAATGTCTACTCACTGTAGGAAATGTCATGTTGATAAGATTAAAGCGACTCTGCAGGCGTCCTGATATCTGAGTCCTCCCTCCACCAGGGGGACCCATCGCAGCCAGTAGGAAAATGTCCTTTTAGATCACGTAAGAGAGAAGACATGTATTCACACGCACATCTAAAATATATACTCATATGAAAATTGATGAAATGCACACACAGTTTTACCTTGATACACTTGAGGATCTGTTTCTGGCGGTCGTACCAGAAGCCATAGTCGATCCAGAGGCGGAGCAGCTCCAGAGGCGGCTGGGAGCCAAAGTCGTCCATGGCGGGCATGTTGAGATCATCCAGGAAAACGACCATCCTTTTCCCTCCCACTGGAACGTACACACCTTTAATCCTCTTTTCCACCCGAGACTCAATGATCTCCTGCACGTTATTAGAGCTAGTCTGAGACAAAGATAGAAAAATAATGTTATGAAGACAAGAATGTTAGCAAGTAAACCCAGAGACGATCAAATATTCAGCGAGCGTGACTGCAGATTTGAACATTAGTGGAAAACTCTTTATTATAATAACAAATGATGATGATGATGATAGTTGGAGATGGATGATGATGGTGGTGCTCTCACCATGTGTTCTAATATTTGCTCGTCAGGTTGGGCCATCTGAGCAATGACTCAGCTCATTACAGATGTGAGAGTGGACTGCTAAAATATCACTGCACACACTGATTAAACAGAGAGAGAGAGCCCTCTGAGCATCCTGGAGGTGACTAATGCAAAAATTCAGTTTTTTTTTTCTTTGAAAAAAAATTATACTTTATTCATCAAGGATGCATTCAATTAATCAGTAAAAAGTCATGAATCAAATAATCCTTAAAAAAAGGATCACAGTTTCCACAAAAATGGTTTTCAATATTGACAATAATAACCCCACTATAAAACGGATAGTTCCGGTCCTTTATTCTGATTGGTTGAGCCTCTTTTTAAGCTGTTGTAAATTTAAGACATACACCTTTGTGTACTTTTGTCTGTTGCTTGGCAACCACTTTGTTGCAACCATAGATATAAAATATGTATAGACGCCCCATTCAACCGCTCTAAGCACGTAGATGCGCCCGCCATTTCGGAATGGTGAACTTGATGTCATTCACCATACTGTAGGTTCGCAGACCAATGGCTGTGCGGGACTGTGGCATTTCGAATATTCAGTGATTACTATGGTGAATGACGTCAATATGACCAAAACAATATGGTGGATGGCTTACGTACAGTGGCCCACAGAAAAAATCGCTAATGAGGCATCTACGTATATATATCTATGGTTGCAACCACAACTGTTTCTGAGGAACTACATTGTTTAGTGGAAGAATACCTTTTTTTATTAATATCATTACACTTTGTTTGCTCTGTTTTATTTTGTGAAACCTTACTACGTAAATGAAATTTTATAAAAGCAATAAGCCCTGTGAAGCCATGGTTTACAGCAGGGGTGTCAAACTCTGCTCCTGGAGGCCCGAAGCCCTGCAGAGTTTTGTTCCAACCCTGCTCCAACACACATACTATGCAGTTTTCAATTAAGCCTGAAGGACTTGATTAGTTGGATCAGGTGTTTTTGATTAGGGTTGCATCTAAACTCTGCAGGGCTGCGTCCCTCCAGGACCGGAGTTTGACCCCTGGTGAAAAAAACAGCATATGCTGGTAGGTATGTTTTGATGCTGGGATGCTGGTTAGGTATGTTTTAATGCTGGTTTAAGATGGTTCTTTGCTGGTTTATGCCGGTCCTTAGCTGGTCATGTTCCTGGTCAAGGACCAGCATAAACCAGCTAAGGACCAGCTTAAACCAGCATAAAAACCTACCTACCAGCATATGCTGTTATTTTTAACAGGGACACCCCTGGTTTACAGTGAATTTATAACAGCTAACTCTTCGCGTCATGCCTAACAACACTCCTTAGTTGTTATAAATTCACTGTAAACCACGGCTTCTTAGGGCTTATTGCTTTATTAGAATGATTTCTGAACGATCATGTGACACTGAATACTGGAGCAATGGCTTGAAAATTCAGCTCTGTCATCACAGAAATCAATTACAATCTAGAATATATTAAAACAAAAAACAGTTACTTTAAATTGCAATAGTATTTCACAATATTATTGTTCAATCTCAAACTTTTGAATACAGTCATACACTGAATTTTTGTTCTCTGGAGATATTTCTATTCTAAGCACCAGAACTCATAACTATTTTAATATGTCAGTCTTTTATGCTAGGAAATATTCTTAACAAAACTTAAATGACCTATTATTCATTCATTATTACTCATTCTTTTATTCAACCCAAATTACAGCTCACTTATTACAGAAACAGTCCCCCTGGAGATACCCGGTGATGGCTCATGAATGGCCCTTTTTAACATTTCTTCTGTCAATCTTTCAGTGCACTTAAGTTTTCTTTGCTTATATTTTACTTACCAGTACAAGACTTTTATTTATAGCTTAAATATGCAATTAAATAAATGCATAACAACCTTAACAGAAAAGTGAGATATTTAGCTGAAAAGCAAAGCAAAAATGATAACTGACAATTATGCCCGTTTCATGTTTGGGTTTTTAAAAGAAACAAAAATCATTCAGTGGTACTGTTGAGATCAAAGTTGGTTACGCTTGATTTTAGGGTGTCATTGTTACAATGTATTTATACATTTTTGACCCTGCACCACAAAACCAGTCATAAGGGTCAGTTTTTTGAAACTGAGATTTATACATTATCTGAAATCTGAATAAATAAGCTTTCTATTGATGCATGATTTGTTAGGACAGGACAATATTTGAAAATCTGGAATCTGAGGCTGCAAAAAATCTAAATATTGAGAAAATCGGCTTTAAAGTTGTCCAAATGAAGTTCTTAGCAATGCATATTCAAAAAATAAGTCTTGAAATATTTACGGTAGAAAATTTACTAAATATCTTCATGGAACATGATCTTTACTTAATATCCTAATGATTTTTGGCATAAAAGAAAAATTGATCATTTTGATTCATGTGATGAATTGTTGGCTATTGCTACAAATATACCCGTGTTACTTATGACTGCTTTTGTGGTCCAGGGTCACATTTAAGTACTCAGTAATATTAATTAACATGGGTAAGGATCAGGGTTTGGCTTAGGGTTACTTGCATGTAATTATGCATAATTAATTGTTATTATAATAGTAAGTACATGTAGCATGTGTAACAAGGAGACCTTAAATAAAGTGTTACCTTAACTTAGCTTACTGCTACTAAAAAGTGATTCACATCACCTGTGCAGACATGTTGATGGTGAGCATGGCCCATGTGACCGAATCCAGGCTCTGCAGGACACTCTGGGCCACTGACGTCTTTCCTGTCCCCACTGGACCCGTCAGGAGCACAGGGTGCTGAGCGGACACTAGAGCCTTAACCAGGTAATGATAGCGCACCGTGTCCACTGTGGGCACCATGATCTTATAGAACGGAGCGCTGCAGAGAGACAGATGATAATTAAAAAAGACGCCAGCAAGAAAGTTGAAAAGTGGGACGGCTAAGTATGAGACATGCTTTAAAAAGAGGACAAAAATGAAGAGAAAAAGTAGAATGCAGAGCAAGAGAGAGAGAAAGAGCAAAAATGGGTGGGAGGAAATAGAGTTGAGAGAGCAGAATGAATGAGAATACCAAGGAGGAAGAGGAGGTGAAAAGTCCTGATTGAAAGACTGAAAATTGAAAGATGTAGCGAGACATTTCAAATGAACAGAGGGATAAAAAAAGAGTCAGGTAAGAAAAAAAAAGAACCCCAGGATGGAAAAATGGACAGCCGACAAAGAGGGAGCAAAGAGAGCCAAGAGGACAAAGGACAATGAAGGGGAAAGAGTTGGACTGACATGACAAATGAGAGCAGGGGAGAGAAAAGAGAGACGAAGAAGGATGAAAAAGATGAGAAATATGAATAGACAGGGAATTCAGAAGTCTGGGAGGGAGCCAGGCGAGAGGCCTTTGACTGAGCCTGCAGGCGGCTGGCAGAGACCCCTGAATAGGGGGAGGATGGGGGCACACACACACACACACACACACACATCTCACTTGGAGGCGTAGCGCCAGCCTTTGGGCAGCTTGTCCTCAAATGACGCCCACGTTTTGTTCTTGGTGTCCACGTAGTATTCGTAGATGGTGTCCTGAGATTTAATAAAACGTGATTATTTCTCTAGTAATATATTTGTTTCTGTAGGCAAAAAGGCCTAAATGTTTGTTCTAGATGCAGAGCATCAGTACTTTTCATGTAACATTAGCATGTCTGAGCATGTGTGTGCATACATTTGCATTAATTACACATACATGTTATCTATTTCACACTGTATATAGACTACTGCTGCTCCAAAAAGTATTTGGATACTTAAAAATGTGTGAGCTATATTTAAAATGCATTAAATAACTCTACATGTATTTAAAGATAAGACAAGAACACTTTAACTATAATAAATATATATAATTAAGTAACTAAATAAATAAATGAACCAGTGGAAGCCAGAGTGAATTGGCAAAAGTCATTTTTTTGCAAGTCTGTTTGGTAATACTATTGGGAGAGAAATTACACACTTCATATTTAAGTGCCCATACACTTTTTGGGCCACTGTCTACCTTGTTAGGAAAAGTTCCCTCTATTTCCCGCAGGAAGTTGTCAATCTTCTTGCGTCCATCCTCATCTACAGAAGCGCACACAGACCATATGAGACTGAAGATGAACCAGAGCTCCACCATACGGCCAAAGTTTTCCGAGTCTGCTGGGTTCACCTGAGCATCCAGAGAGAATTACAGTATTACGTTTCTGTAAATGAGCTATATTAAAACTGATTATGCCCTATCAGGCCCCTTTTTACAACATGTAATATAAATCTCAGGTGTCCCCAGAATGTGTCTGTGATGTTCCAGCTCAAAATACCCCACAGATCATTTATTATATAATTTTGAAAATGCCTATTTTGAGTGGAAGCAGAAACACGCTTTTTTTTCCTGCATGTCTCTTTAAATGCAAATGAGCTGCTGCTCCCCACCCCCTTTTCCAGAATAGGACTGTTCCTTTACAGCACATATCTCAGATACTCTGCCCAAAACATCTGTTTGGTTTTTATTATCATGTTTATTGCGGTGAAATCATGCATTTTAAATCATATTAGTTTAAACTTCTGATATCGGGTTTTCTAAGCGCACACATCCGACGCACCGCACAGAAATCTGTCACACAGCAAGTGAGTCTATATCATATTGTGCTTAAACTGTCAAATACACAAAAGTTTATGTTAAAAACACAAACGAGTTACAAAAACAGTCTGTGTAGTTAAACAGCTGGGAAAGAAATTGCATGTTTATATTAGATCTGTGTGGCAGCAGCATAATATAGCTACAGTAAATAAATCAATAAATCCACTGCTCTCGTCTCCTCTGAGGCTGGGACTCTAAATAGTGTTTTGCTGCCAATGACAGAACTTTTTGCTCAAACTTTTGCCATGGCGTTAGAACTGGTACACTGTTGTCGCTTGCAAAAACAGAATGATGTGGGTGGAAATGTGCAATTAAGGGCAGTAATATTATAATAAGATCCCCTTTCTACATCACGGGGGGAGCGAAATCTGACATGTTTACTTTTTCACAAGCTTGCAGAGAAAGCCTTACCAAAGAAAAAATTTACTGGGTTGCCCTTTTTCACGTTATCTGGGTTGGTAGATGCACTGGGGACCCGATTATAGCACGGAAACATGGAAAAAGTCAGATTTTCATAATATGTCACCTTTAACTGTGGCTGTACACCCCAGATATAAACAAAAACA
Organism: Labeo rohita; assembly: GCF_022985175.1. Lineage (NCBI taxonomy): Eukaryota > Metazoa > Chordata > Actinopteri > Cypriniformes > Cyprinidae > Labeo > Labeo rohita. The sequence continues at coordinate 38,201,382 of NC_066875.1, forward strand.
TGCTTTAAAAGGACTAACTAACCCCTAAAGGAAAATCATTTCCATGTCAATTTAAATATTTTGAGTAATACATTTATATACTGTTTAATGCCAAACGCTCATCTTGTCTTACTCTGCTTGGACTGTTTTTGTTCCAGTTCGTGACAGTTAGGGTATGTCGAAAAACTCCCATCTCATGTTCCCCCTCAACTTCGAAATCGTCCTATATTGTTGTTTTACCTTTTTTGTTAAGGGTGTTTAATCTTCTTTGCATGTTCACGTTCCAAAGACTGGGTTGGAATTTCTGCAGTGATGTAGGATGACTTTGAAATGATTTTTGAAGTTAAGGGAGAAAATACAATTGGAGTTTTTTGACATACCCTGACTGTCTTGAGGCAGAATACACATGGAGAGAAAGGCAAGACGAGCATTTTAGATTAAAAAGTATTGAAATTGGGATTGTTTACAACCGCATTTGGAATCGTTTGAAGCCGCATTTAAACTGCTTTTTGGAAGTTCAAAATCAGGGCACCATACCAGTCCATTATATGGAGAAAAATACAGAAATGTTTTCCTCAGAAAACATAATTTCTTTACGACTGAAGAAAGAAAGACACGAATATCTTGGATGACAAAGGGCTGAGTACATTATATGTAAATCTTTGTTTTAGAAGTGGACTTCTCCTTTAAAAAAAAAAGAACATTTTATGTTCCATGACTGAAGGTTGGTCATATGGTCCATCTACAGTTGCACTATTGGTTTTACACATCAATGAAGCGAAAGTATTCTGACCCCGTTTTCTGCAGTGGCTAGTGAGTCGTAGAGTCTACAGAGCGACGCCACTCCATTCAGTTCAGTGATGGGCACCAGCTCTTTACAGTGAGTCTTCTTAAAAGTGAGGATCTTGTCTATGTAGCGGTCAAACAGCTGTTTGAGATGATTCATTTCAGCCTGAGAGTGAATGAGAGAGAAAGATGAAGCACTTTGCCAAATTTATAAGACAATGTTTAACTTTGTGTCCCGACCTTTTGCCGTTTTTCCATCCAGGACTGAACGTAAGGCTTCCAGGTCAAATCAGAGTAGTCGTTGTAAACCATACCACAGCGAGACACGGTAGCAGGAGACGCCACAGCTAGATCCTCCACTTCAAACAATAATGAGACCTGCAACACACTCTCTCATTAATGGTTAAACCCAACCAAATAAGCACAAAACTGTCACTTAGCTGAAAAGTGAATCGCACAAAACCTGTCAAGAACATGACAGCATCCTATTTCACACTAAAACAAAAGAAATAAATATGAAATGTTATTTTGCATACATCTATTTTAGGGCCATTGCAATTTTATGTATTGTGACATTTATTTCTATGACAATTAAGTGGAAAAAATAGAATTGTATATAAACTAATTTAAAAAAAAAACTGTAAATTTAAACTGTAAAGCTTTTACATATTTAGTGTTATATATATGAAGAGTTTATTTGGAAAAACAGATAATGCCGCTTTTTTAATTTTCAAAAATCATGGTTTTTATTATGTTATCATGTTTTATAGTGTTCTATTGTGTTAGTTAGCTGTATTTTTTACAGTTATTTTTTAATAACCCAACTGCAGTTTGATTGAGATTAACTGGAACGCACTATAAAAAAACATGATTTTTGAAAATTGTTAAAAACCGAGTTATCTGTTTTTTGCAAAGTAACTCTTCATCTATCTATCTATCTATCTATCTATCTATATATATTTCATTACCAGTTTTTTTTTTTGAAGTTTCTTAAGCTTACCAAGGCTGCATTCATTTAATCAAAAATACAGTAAAAGCAGTAATCTTGTAAAATATTATTACAATAAAATAATGTAAATTAAATTAAAATAACATTTTTCTATTATAATGTATTTTAATTTTAAGCTGCCATTATTCCAGTCTCCAGTGTCAAATGAACATGAAATATTCAGTATATGTGATTCCTGGACCCCAAATCCAGTCGTAAGAGTCAATTTTTCTAAACTGAGATTTATACATCATATGAAAGCTGAATAAATAAGCTTTCCATTGATGTATGGTTTGTTAGGATAGGACACTACTCGGCTGAGATACAACTACTTGAAAATCTGGAATCTGAGGGTGCAAAAAAATGAAAATATTGAGAAAATCACCTTTAAAGTTGTCCAAATGAAGTTCTTAGCAATGCATATTACTAATCAAAAATTAAGTTCTGATATATTTACAGGAAATTTAGGAATATCTTTATGGAACATGACCTTTACTAAATATCCTAATGATTTTTGGCATAAAAGAAAAAAAAAAAAAGATAATTTTGACCCATACAATGTATTTTTGGCTATTGCTACAAATATACCCGTGCTACTTAAGACTGGGTTTGTGGTCACATATTTGAAATACAAATTAATTTACTGTTACTTTTGATCAATCTCACATGTCTTTGCAGAAAAAAGGTATTCTTTTATTTATTTATTTAGAAAAAAAAAAATTACTTACTGAATCCAAACTATTGGACAGTGTCTTTTATTTTTCTTTAAATGCCTTATGTATTTCTTCACAAAATTCACCCAATAACTGATGAAAAGTGAAGGAAATGCTAAATAGTTCTGTGTAGTACCCTGATGGATTAGTGAGGTGATGTGTACACTACCAGGTCTGGAATCAGAAGTGAAATAACCCTGGGTGGGCACCATTAGAGGTTTCAGTGTGTGCCGAGTATCGTCTGGCACCGATACCTGTTCGGGCATGGAGATTCTCTCTCCATTGATGAGTGTGAGGACTTTGTTGTCATCCATTACAGAGTTCATGCTCTCGATCCACAGCGTGTCCACTGGCCCGTCAAACACAATCCACTTCTCATCAGGCTTCTCATCTGAGTTCGGCCACACAGAGAGGAAGTGTTAGTGCTTCACACACACACACACACACACACACACACACACAAACATAAATGTGAATTTCCTAATACACCCTGGATCTCTTTGTCTCCCGATTTTTCATTTTGCCTTTCTCTTCTTTTCTCTGTCAGTCTCATTTCCCTGTTTTGGTTTCACAGACACCAGAGAGACTTGGAGGCAATTGTGGTGAAGCCTCTAATTGATCATTTATCTTTTCCTGTCCCTTTATCAGCCCATGTGTGTCTCATTTACTGAACTCAAAACAATAAAACACAAACACGGTGCACAGCCCATCTGTCTTATACACACACATACAAACGCGCCCTGTCTGGAAGCAGCAGGCCTGCTGGCTGCCTGGGTAAGCGAATAACACCAGACCTGTCACACACAGCTACAGGAAGTGTCACATCTCCTCTGGGCCATCTTCCCTCTCTGAACAGGGAGGAGGGGACACAGGCAACAGATACGAGCCGTACTGAGCCACTGCAAATCGTGATTAGAATGGGACAGTTAGCTTAAAGAGACAGTTCACCCCAAAATTAAAGTACTGTCATCATTTACTCACCTACATGTCATTTTAAACCCATAAGACTTTCATATAAACAAGAAATCCATACAAATAATGACAGAACTTTCATTTTTGGGTGAAGTTTAAACTTTTTCCCTTTAAAGGAAATTTAAAAAGCCATTGATTGCTCATGTGGTTCCAAACCTGTAAGTCCTTCGTTCATCTTCGGAACTCAAATTCAGATATTCTTTAAAAGCAGCTGAAAGAGTTCTGACTCTGCATAGACAGCAACACAAATGAAATGTTCAGGGCCCAAAAAGGTAGTGAGGACATCATTAAAATAGTCCATGTGACATTATTGGTTCAGCCTTAATTTTATGAAGCTATGAGAATATGTTTTGTATGCAACAAAAACAAATTTCTTCTCTTCTGTGTCAGGCGCACATCTACTAGAGTGCCACGACGCACACGTATGGTGCTGCTGACGCAAGATGACCTACTTATTTGAACCAGAATATACAGACGATGAACTAAAAGAGATGGACGTTCTACATCAGAACGCCAGCTCCTCTGTCAGCAGCACCACACATATGCGGTGGAAGAGAAGAAATTGTTGAATAAAGTCATTGAGCCTCATTCATAAATCCTGCGGAAATATATGAGTAAATTCTGAGAAATTTGCACGTAAAACTCCTCTGGATTCACAAACGCTTTGTAAACTTCGGATTTGATCGTTAAAAGTGTATGTTAATAAATTCAAATCATTTGTAAATAGGGCGCATATGTACGCTCATTCACAATTATCATAATCCCCGCCTATGAATTACAGCTATGCAAAATGCGTGTCCAGGAACCCAGTGGAATATGTGACCCTGGATCACAAAACCAGTCATAAGGGTCATTTTTTCAAAATTGAGATTTATACATCATATGAAAGCTGAATAAATAAGCTTTCCGTTGATGTATGGTTTGTTAGGATATGACAATATTTGGCCGATATACAACTATTTAAAAATCAGGAATCTGAGGGGGCAATAAAATCAAAATATTGAGAAAACTGCCTTTAAAGTTCTTCAAATAATGTTCTTAACAATGTATATAACTAATCAAAAATTAAGTTTTCATACATTTACAGTAGGAATTTTACAAAATATCTTCATGGAACATGATCTTTACTTAATTTCCTAATGATTTTTGCCATAAAAGAAAAATCAATAATTTTGACCCATACAATGCATTTTTGGCTATTGCTACAAATAAACCCCAGCGACTTAAGACTGGTTTTGTGGTCCAGGGTCACATATTCTGGTCTACTTTCTCAGGTTTGGCTCCAGTATATTGTATAAATGCAAAAAAAGATTAATAGCCAATATGCCTAACAATAAATATTCAATTAAAGGGATAGTTCACCCAAAAATGAAAATGTGATGTTTATCTGCTTACGCCCAGGGCATTCAAGATTCAGTTGTCTTGTTTTTTTAGTAGAACACAAACAAAGATTTTTAACTCAAACCGTTGTAGTCTGTCTGTCATATAATGGCAGTCAATGGGAACCACAGCTTTGAGAAGTTTAAAAAAACATACACAGACCTTTTTTTTACGGCTGGTTAAATAGTGACAGTGACAAGCGCTGTGTTTTACAGTTATCAACTCAACTATAAAAAAATTAATTAAAAAAGAGGACAAGGGCAAATGCACTTTATTATGACATAGTGCATCAAAATTAAGTGTCATTAGTTTGCTAAAAAGAACACAGTACATTTTACACACCATTTACACGTGGTAGGGAGCAGGTGTACATTTCTTTCGTACCAACTAACATTTTGAAAAACATTTTCATGAATTCGAAAGTTTCAGTACAATATCAGAACAATACAAATATCTTAGTTTGTGTCCCAAAGGTATTACGGGTTTGGAACGAGATGAGTGTGAGTAATTAATGAGTTATTAGTAATTAAAGAGTTAACATTTTTGGGTGAACTATCCATTTAAGACTCCTACTGATACCGGAAAGCAACTAAAGGAGCCCCTAAAACAGAGAGAAGAGCTTTGGGCTGCAAAAAGAACGACCATTTTTCGTTAGACTGACAACTGGCAGGAGAATGGCGATGCTTCATTCGAAGTCATGTTCTTAGTCAATACGTCCACAGAGTTCCGACTGATAGGAAACTCCTGTCTATGTGATGGAAAGAGTTTAGAGTATACAATATGAGGGCTACAGACAAAACGGCTCCACAAATTAGGTTAAAAGTATGGGGAAGAACTTAAGCGCAAACTATAGGAAAATTTAATTGCAAGGGAAGCAGGAGAAAAAAAAGAGTGTTCTAAGCAAAATTAAATAAACAAACAGCCTGAGGTGTACGAATCAGCTATTGAGATCAGAATCCATTAGATCTCTGCATTACCGTGCGAGAGCTTCAAGACAAAACGACCGCATTAAAAAGCAAATGCACTAGAGCTAAATGTACTAATTCCAATCTGCTCTCCAAAAGCTATTCAATATGGCTCTTGAAGGGGGAATGAATTTATCCGTAATAATGACTAAAGCATTTGTGTGGGAGGTAACTAGGGAAGGCTGTTTTGTAGTAATCAATACCAGACTCTTAGAATTCCTCAAAAAGCACACAATCTCCTGGGTAAAAGTAAAATTGACTTTTTAATACCAAAATTACAGCACATCTGATTATATTCCTAACATTCATTGAAATAAACTACAATTGCAAGATTTTTGCCTTAACTTTATAAAAGCCTTCCATTCTATCTGCTGTTTGACATTAAAAATTATGACTATATTGCATAACTGTCTGGAATATTTGATCCTGACTGATTGAGCGCAGCACTCTGAAGTCAAATATTTTTGTGTAATGGCTGCTAAACTACAGTGTCCCTTGGCACAACCCATTTCAGACATAGCTGCATCTCGCAAATAACTTTCTGACCTCTTCAGCTCAGACTCAATATTTCAACTCAAATCGATATTCAGTGTTCATTCATTCATTTATCTTTTAAGGAACGGTTTAACAAGAAGGTTAATGAACAGTCGGCAAGTCATTAATGCAAAATAGACTACACTAGGCAATGTAAGATTTGAACATCTGACCGTGATCAAAAACAAAACGATTGTTCAGAGAAAGCATGAATAAAATGAAAATATTTGAATAAAATTAATGCTTGAGCCCATTATTTTCCAACCAGTTCAGCGTCTGTAGTTTCTGGAATCACTCAATATGGCTCAGACCTAGCTCTGATTCAAGATCACAGCAAAAGTTGGTTCTACTTGAACAATGCTGATAGCCCTGGATCATTTACCTTGGCAGTAAACCTAAAATGACTCGAATATTGACCTTCAACATTCAGATGTACGTGCATGAAAAACATATTCATATCCAATTATATCACACATTCATCAAAGTACAATTAGGCCTGAAACTCAGGTCCACAGGCAACATCAACCCTGCGGTGAAAGAATTGAGGAATGGCGCACAGGGCCCACTGTGTCATAAAAAGGCAATGTCCTGTTGAGATTTCAATTAAAATTAGGCAAAAAAAATTAGAATCAGTAATTGAGGCCATTGCTTTTTATGGCAGCGAGGCGTGTGGTCCACTAACAAACCAAGAACTCGACAAATGGGAAAAACACCCAACTGAGACCTTCCTCACTGAATTCTGCAAAAAAAGTACAAGCGACTCTAGAAATAATGCATGCGGGGTATAATTAGGCCGATATCCATTAACTAAGATGACACAAAACAGGCAATTAAATTCTGGAACCATTTAAAACTTAGTGATCTCCAAACATACCAGTATAAAATCCTGTAAATTCAAGAGTTGAGGAAAGAAAACAACAAGCATTTCACTACAGACTGAGGCTCAAGTGCAGAATAATCCTGTGATTAGACTAAACCACGCTAGAACACAAATGGCATACGTTTAAATTAAACACACTGGGAAACCTAAACAAATGCAAAGTTATCTGGCCCAGAAATGTACACCTGTCCTCTGTGAAAAATGGGAATCATCTTGACTAGGTCCATACTCAGCAAACAAACCAGCAAATGGAACAAGTAGGCTGAAAACATGGCAAAATAAACAAAGAACAAGATAAATGGCTGTTCTTTTATAGCAAACCAAACCGAACTGAGTCAGAGCTGTATTTCACTATGACTCAATGCACAAAGTTTAATGAAAACCGCAAAAGTATTTATAAAATCACAAAATTAACAACTAAACAACTTCTCTATAATCAGCAAACATAAAGAATGATTGGTAGATGCATCTGCCACTGTATGAGGGACAGTAGGTAAGCAACCTAATGAGAGATTTTTCATTTGGGTACCTTTAATGAATTTGCTTTAAAACGTTTTAATAAAAAAATGAATCTGTAATGAATAATTTTGTTCTAATTGTTTTATATAAGCAATAAGGTACTCAAGGCTGTGCTGTATTATTCACAATTTATTCACAGTCTGTTGTATCTTACTGCTTAATTAATATTTCTCTCCTTTTCATTTTGCACTTTTCTTTTTAATACTCACTGACTCATTCTCTTTGGCAAATGCACCATTACTTGTCATGCCAATGAAGCCCATTGAAACATTAAAAGGGAAACAGAGGGAGGAAGGGACTGCAGAAGTCCAGAGAGAAACACAAGCACCCGGGGAAAGGCACATTTTTGGCTCTGTCAGACCGTTTCAAAAGAACAATGCAGCGCGCACACACACACACACACACACACATCAACAGTCCAATGTTAACCATCAGAGACCCCCTGTAGTAATACAAAATTTTTATTTCATTCACACAACAGTCAACACTGTAAAATCATGTTAAACTTAGCCTTATAACGCAGTACGTATCGAAGTTTCAACAATCTATTGTATAGACAAGACTTCTATCTTAAGCTGTAGGCCTCTAAATTTGCTTTCAGTAAGGGGAATTAGGTTCAGTAGGCTTTTAAAAACTGTTTAAAGGTTAAAAAACATTAACAGCAGAGAGAAAGCCTAATGAGGGAAACTGAGAAATTCCTTGAAGAGCATTTCTTTGTCAGCCATTCTTTGTTTTGCACTATTGTTATTCTTTGCAACTATGAGCTGCAAATGCTTTGTCAATACAAATGCAGTTATTTGTCATGCCAATAAATCAAACTATACTGAATACGAAAAACTCAAAGAAAGAGAAAAGGATGGAAAAAGAGCTGTTTGTTGGTCAAGTTCAGAAGATAAGAGACAGAGATGAAGAGAAAGACAGTGAACATCAACAGAATGAAAGACCAGATCAGTGTGACAGCAGCTACCAATCGCAAAACACAGAGATACACTACAATGAAGAACAAAAAAGACACATTACTGTAATATATTAATTAAAATAATAAAAACTGATATTTTTGAGAGACACAACAACCAAAGATGTAATAATTAAAGTGCCCCTGTTATGCCATTTCAGATAGCCTTTCATGCAGTGTGTAAATGATCTTGAAAATGAAGTTGTAAAGCCAAAAGTGCACAATAAATATAGTTATTGTCTCCCAAAATAAAGAATCGACTCTGTATAGCCAAAACGAGTTGTTAGTAACTCAAATCTCACTAACACAAAATTCCCGCGTATGTTCTACATGTTCTGCACTTAGCCCACCCACAGACACGTCATTTTACTGACGACTGCTTCTCTAATCTCGGGAAGTTCAACATGGGATTCACAAAACGCTTGCTCTTGAAAGATGGCTCAGTATCAAGTTTATTAAACAAGCTGGCTCCACTCAGTCACAACTTGTAAGTATGATAAATAATAGATGCTTATATTTTCTTTTCGAGAAATACAAATTCAAAATACAGAACTATGACAATGTGCATATAATTTCACACATGCTGTACGTGGTAGACTTATCATAGCAGACTGGGCCATCTGACCAATCAGAGCAGAGTAGGCTCACGGAAAGGAGGGGTTTAGAGAGACTGAATCTTTAAACTGGTTCAAATGAATCGTTTGAAAATCGCTGGAAAATTTTTTGACCTTGCATGCATCTATTGTAGGAGACTCCCAAAACAATATTAGGAATCATGGCATAATATATTAGGAAAATAATAGGGGGCACTTTAAGAAATATCAGAATAACACAATGCATCATTTGTCAATGGCTTGAAAGTCTACTTCGGACAGATTGACAAACTTCATATTGGATTGCACATAGAACACGAGTACAAAAACTGACAAAAAAACACTCACAAGAGCCGCCAATCCCTGCTGTTTTAGCAGGCTGTAAAGTGATCAAAGAGAAAAGCTGCAATGCTATGATTTCCTGTGATACTCAAGAGACTGGCACAGAGACAGAGAAGGTTTGTGGGTAGAGACCAGGCTGGACTGGATGGTGAAAAGAAAACAAATCAACAAACTTTTCTATAACCATTTTCTTTGTTTGTTTCTTTCTTTTGTCTGTTTGTTCTTTTCTGTCACATCAGGATTCATTGACTCATTATCTTTCCTCTGTCTCTGTCAGTGCTTCAGCTGACGTTGCACCTGCTATCTGTGGCTGGTATCAGCAAATTTCTAAACTTCTTGATGAGCACCAGCTTTAAAGTCAACAGGAAATGGCATTCACAATCTCTTAGTTTCATAATGTGTCACTCAGAAATACATTAATGGGAAAAAATGCATCTATTAAGAATTAACTGAAAGCGAGCATCCTATATACCAAATATCTGTTTGTAAACATTCGGGATGCGCACGCATCATGGTTGCAGAAAACCCTGGAGAAATAGCCTTTACGGCTAGAGAATTACATGGATACGTTACAAAACAGTTAGATTTAAAAAGATTATAGGTTATATTGATTAGATGTCATTTTCAAAATGTTCTCCGCATATTACAAGAGCTTGTCACCCAGCTTATTCAATGAAATTTGAAGTTAGATACAGATCCGAATTAAGTATGATGTTTTTGTGGGCGGTTCAGGTAGCAGTCTACTGAGCTATGGAATAAAAGAATAAAACAAGGTCAATTTGATTTTATATTTCAAAATTCTGACTTTATTCTCGCAATTCTGAGATTATATCTCACAACTCTAATAAGTTGTGAATAAGCACTGACCCTCTAACAACACTCTAATGTGTTGTTAATAAGAGTTTATATCCCACAGAATTTTTTTCCCCTCAGAATTAACAAACTCACTATTTTTAAGTTAAATCGAGTTATAAAGTCCGAATTAGGAGACATAAACTTGGATTTTGCAAGGAAAAAAAGCCTGAATTGTGAGATAAAATAAATAAATGTTATGTAAAATGTTAATAATAGGTTTAAATAATATTTTATGCTGTAACTGTAGGGCTAATACAATACGTCCCCTATGAACAGCATATGTGACCCTGGACCACAAAACCAGTCTGAAGTCGCTGGGGATTATATGTAGCAATAGCCAAAAATACATGGTATGGGTCAAAATTATTGATTTTTCTTTTATGGCAAAAATCATTAGGAAATTAAGCAAAGATCATGTTCCATGAAGATATTTTGTAAAATTCCTACTGTAAATGTATGAAAACTTAATTTTTGATTAGTCATATACATTGTTTAGAATATTATTTGAAGAACTTTAAAAGCAATTTTCTCAATATTTTGATTTTTTTGCACCCTCAGATTCCTGATTTTAAATAGTTGTATCTCTACCAAATATTGTCCCATCCTAACAAACTATACATTATTGAAAAGCTTATTTATCTAGCTTTCATATGATGTATAAATCTCAATTTTGAAAAAAATGACCCTTATGACTGGTTTCCAGGGTCCATATGTGAATATTATGTAGTCCTATTGTTTAAATCAAATTTATGCTTTAAAAGTAATCATAGCAGTTTTCATCTATAGTATGTCCGTTTAAATGTCTGCGTTTAGCTTCAAATTACGTCTTTGATGACAGTATTCTATAAAAATTATTTGCATTCTGATTTTGACATCAAAAGGCACCAGCATTAAACTAATGTGTTAACTAGAATTTAAAAGACTGTAGTTTGTACTGTACATCAGTGGCTAAAAAAATCTATTTTTTGAGTCTTACGTACCTCCACGGCCCCATCAGTAGGACCAAACAGAAATGGGTTTCTTTAAACTTCAATTAACTGGCAATCATTCAGGATTATGATTAATATCATTAAAGTGTCTATTATTACAATGATACTCTTTCAAACTAAAAACAAATCAATACTACGGCTGCAAAACAGACTTACCAAGTAGCTTCCTTTCCCTTTAATGAGACACCTGAGCTTGTTTTTCTTTAACAAGTTTTGACAGTTCTGGAGGCAAATGTATTTGACGTTGTATTGATGTGAAGAAGAGAGAAGTGCGAGAGCAACGATTAAAGTGCACTGCTGCAGAAATCTACTGCAGACTGCTGTCTTTATATGCACATATATTTGACTACAAGTGTGATCCAAACAAATGGTTGAATCCAAATCGTACACAGTGTTTTGTTTCCTACCTTTAAACTGAAGCTGAAATTTATGCAGCTTACACAAGGTACACATAAAGAAAAAAACAAAACAAAACATACCTGCACAGGCCGCCCTCATGAGCGAGGAGAGGACGCCATCTGTCCACTCATTGGTGGAAAGGTTGTATTCTCCATACAGCTCTCCCAGGCTCACTGCCTTTGGGTTTAGGGGACATTCCTAAAGGGTCAAGAGCAAAGTTCAAAGGTCAGGAGGGATTGAATCAACTACGGGAGAGGAATCAAACAGAGGTGGAATCGTACAGTGATGAGAGGCTGACACACAAGAGACTCAAGGGTGTGTGTGTGTTATATGGAGTGGAGGTAATGAGGAAACAGGGTGAGGTGATGTTTGCATGGAGAGATAGAGATAGGCACCAGAAATAGATATGCATAGAGGGAGGTGTTGAGTCAGATATGAAAGAGTGAGGAGACAGGCATAGAGAGATGGAGAGACACAAGGAGGGAGCGAGAGAGAGAAAGGGAGGATGCAAATAGAAATGGCAGCTTGAGTCACAGAGAGAGCAGAGAACAAGATGGACCCCCAAACTGTAAAGAATTACACACACTAGGCAGAAAGTATCTGGAGACGTTAACCAACAGAGATTTAGACTCACACACACTCATATGCTAACACCAGGACACCAAACCCACACAGTCACCACAGGTACCCAAACCCACAGAGAATTAGACAGTGACAGGGACAGGGGCGAAAACACTGGAGGGAGAGAGAGAATTAGGCTATGTTCAGAATGGAACACCACCTTACTACTTATGGAATACAACACTGTATATAGTGCACTCTAACTACGGTTTAAAAAATAGGGTCACACTTTATTTTAAGGTCCAGTTCTCGCTATTAACAAACCATTAACTATGGCTTTTGCCTAAAAAAAACTTCCTGATATGCTGCTTACTAATGGTTAGTAAGGTAGTTGTTAAGTTCAGGTATTGATTAGGTAGGATTAGGGATGTAGAATATGGTCATGCAGAATAGGTGCTTTATAAGTACTAACAAACAGTCAATTCGTTTATAATAGAGATGCCAATAATAATAGTGAGAATTGTTCCCTATACAAAAATGTTAGCAAAAATAGTATATAAATATAAGTTTATATAAGTTTAAGATGGAATACTTGTGTAATCCTTACTGCATACTGCACAGCATAATTGCTAAAAATGAGAAACATATTGAAGTAATTAAGAATGTTTGGAATGGATAAAATTGACAGAACATAATATATGATACAGAACTTAATAGAACTGAAATGGTCAATTGTTTGTGACCCTGGACCACAAAACCAGTAAGGGTCAATTTTTTTAAATTGAGATTTATACATCATCTGAAAGCTGAATAAATAAGCCTTACAGTGATGTATAGGATAATATTTAGTTGAGACACAACTATTTGAAAATCTAAATATTGGGAAAATAGCCTTTAAAGCTGTCCAAATGAAGCTCTTAGCAATGCATATTACTAATCAAAAATTAAGTTTTGATATATTTACGGAAGGAAATCTACAAAATATCTTCATGGAACATGATTTTTACCTAATATCCTTATGATTTTTGGCATAAAAGAGAAATCGATAATTTTGACCCATACAATGTATTTTTGGCTACTGCTACAAATATACCTGTGCTACTTATGACTGGTTTTGTGGTCCAGGGTCACAATTATTGTCATGGTGTGGGCTATAGGGGAGAGTGGGGTAAATTGAGCCAGTGGGTAAGTTGATCCACCCCCTGTATTTTGGCAACTGTACACTTTTAATGTCATGTGACCATATATTTTGGAATCACATATAATTTCTGCCAGACTGTGAAAATGAGAAACACATGGGAGGAGCGGAAGGCATTCATTTACTTGAAAAACTGTTTTTGGCTTGTCAAAGCAAAATTTTTGCATAACAGATGTAATGGCTGTTAAATCAAAGCAAATTTATCCACGTCTAAAAATATTTATGATGCTTATAGGTGATTTAGCAACATATCAAACCATGCAAATCATTTAGCTAAATATTAGGCTGAATTGGTAAGCTAGCTCGTTTTTTTTTTTATTTCCAAAATTCCAACTATGGGGCAAAGTGAGCCAAAGGCTGTTGGGTAAGTTGAGCCAACACTTTAACTTATCCCACCATAAGGCACTGAAGTTAAGTTAAATCTCTGAAGTATAAACTGGTATTTTAATGTGGTATTACGGACTGGTTTAGTTTATCATATATATACATATTATTTGTAGTTTATTGGATAGGGACAGTGTAAAGGAGCACCAAATCCTTCTCTGAGAACCAGTAGATGGATTTCATCACATTATAATCAAATATTTTGAAATCTTTCTATCTGTAGTCCCTAATGGTATGTTCGACATTGCAGAAAAGCTAACATGCCAAGAATCTTCTGACTAAAATATTTATTAGTTTCAGTGACCTTTATTCCTTTATTCTAATTCAGCTTTTATTTCATTTTATTCAACAAACTCTCTGTTTAGTCTGTTTTTGAGAAGGTTAAAACTTTAGTGTTCAACATATTGTTTCAGAAATGCAAACATTTAAAGACTGAAATTAAACTTCTCTATATGATTTAACAGCTTCCACATGTTTTTTCTGTGGTTTAGACAGCATAAATTAGTAGAACAACATCTTCAGTAGTTATTAACCGCAAATCTGTGCTGTTTGCATCCAGGTATCTCCAAAATGGCCATGCATCCGGGTAACTGACCAAACTGTGACATAGGTGCAAACACTCTATATATAATAAACATACACACTTGTGATATCTTAGATGATAACTGGAAACCACTTACTCAAGGTCATGTGACAAAATGTTTTTTTTTCACCTTTTTATATAGCGCTTTATACAGTACAGATTGTTTCAAAGCAGCTTTACATGGATAAACAGAAAAATAATGATTCAGTGATGCAAACAGAGATTAATTCTGCTGTAAAGCAGCTCTAACAACAACAACAACAAAACAACAGTATCATTGTTCAGCTGTTCTGTTGTTTGTAACAGGTAACGTGCTATTCTCAACATAACTAAATACTAAAAAACAGCAATATGCTGTTACCTGACCTCATTATGTTAAATGTTTAATTTAGCAAGTACAGGGTTCCCCATTTCTCATCCCAGCAGAGGTTAGTTTCAACTCTAATTAAACCCACCTGAATAAACTAATCAAGGTCTTTAGGTTTCCCTGAAAATTGCAGCCAGGTGTGCTGAAGCACGGCTGGAACTAAACTCTACAAAAACGGTAAGAGTAGTATACTGTTCCTTACATGTTATAGGGCGAAGCACAAAAGGGGGAAATTTGGATTGCATCTAAACAGAGAAACAAGAGACTTTGACAACATCAACAGAGCATAAAAACAGTCTGTCAGACCTCACCTGCACACATACACACACACCAGGAACATCATTAAAGAAGGAAAACCTGAGAAACACATATTCCCCCCACCCCTACCCCACTCTTCTATTTTTACCCACATCAGGATGAGACACGTGAAAAGGGTTACAAAGAATGAAGGAGATGGGGAAAACAACAGAAGTGAAAACAAAACAGATCAGAACAAACATGAACGCTAAACACACGGTTTTAGACGTGAGGAGTCTCAACCGACTGGGTGAAAAGACGTCTGTGTTAAAAGCACAGCGTGGAGTGGCGCTCCTTTAGCCGCAGCCAAACCAACTGTGAAAAGAAAGAGATCATAAGCTGCGGCAATTAGCGCTAGCTGCCGTCTTGACTACGCCATCATTTTCAAAACACCCACGAGTGAGCCGAGAGTCTGTCAGGGGGGCTTTTAATGAGTGTTAAGTCCTTGTTGCCACATGTTCTCTAAACAGCGAAGAGTGTTTAAGGGAAACACTGTTGTCTTGGTGGTAAATGTATCGGGTGCTGAATAAGCGTGGCCGCTAACGGCGGTTCATTTTCATGGTAATGAGGGATAGAAGGTTGGCGTAGCCTTTTAGGCTCTAGAACAGATGCTGCAAAGACATTCGTTTCAGAGGCATGATCTTTGCCCTTAAAACTACTCATGAATGGAAACAACTCGTTTCGAAAAAGAGCTAACGGGGCCGCTTTGTTTTGAAGAACCTTGCGCTGACCTGTTGCCCTTTAGACAGCATGAAAAGCAAGACTGCTAGCTAACAATCAATGGAGAGACAGAGATTGAGATAAAGATGGAGGTCTCACGCGTATGAGGTTGAATCCTGGTTCTCCGCTGCGGTGCAGGGCGCTGAGGGCGCTTTGAAGGATTCTCCACGTGACCGTCTTGCCGCTGCCCGTCTTGCCCACGATCATCGAGGAGTGTCGGGAGTTTTTGGTCTCGTACAGTTGAATCACCTTGGTCACGGTGAAGGGGGTCACCTGGAGACCACTCTGTCGGAGTTCTGCCTCTATAGCTTCTTTCAGCTAGGGATAAAAAGAAAGAAAATCTGTGTAAGTTCTTATAACCAAATATGTGCTAATTGCTTCATAACGTTGCATAAACTCCTTCAAAGCTGGAAAAACATCCCTTCGGTGGAGGTGAATCCCACTGAAGCACTAAAGGCAAATGAACTGGCAAGAGGTGGGCGGCCATCTTAATAAAAACACCCGCTGATACTGCACCCCTGAGTGAAGTCGCACCAACCAGAACTGCTCCAGAGGCACTAAAGCAGCCATGCTAAACTCTCAGGTTAATTTAATCTCCCTCTCTAAGTTCTCTCTCGACTCGTTAAACAGATGGAGAGGAGGAATAAAGGGAACGGCTCTGAGGCGTTTGTGCTGGAGTAAGGTGGAGATGAAGATGCGGGATGGGTAATATAAAACAGCAATAAAAACACTGTATGATGTGCATGAGTGGAGGCAGAGAAGAGGAAATACAGTACTACTTTTTGTCTATGTGTGTGTGTCACACTGCGCCTCCAATTTTGCCCTTGTCGCATTTGATTGCGGAAGAAGCAGGAAGCAGCTGTGCAAACGTTCGGATGTATCTGCCTTATTTCTCCAAACCGTATTCGCAAACACCATAAACTCTTCCTCAGAAACAACATTTCTCTCTTAGACAGTCTGTATTCGGAATGGGTTTAAACACTCGATAATTCATGTGAATTTCAGAATCTTCTTTCTTTTGCAAAGTAAACTTTGTATCTGGACAATGCATTAATCACAGCAGTCAAAACAACAGAAGGCAGTAAGAGGTTTAGCCAAGTTTTGAAGTTCTTGAAGATGGTTATCAACTATTTTGAGAATCAAATATATCAAATACACCTAATAAAAGTTTTAGCTTTCTATTATTCTCTACTTTTTACCTACATTAACAGTACAGTTTGCACTAGAAAGGAGATCCCTGAAAGCCTTGGAGTCAAAAAGGTCATTTATAAAACTTTCTGTAGTGTGTACATACACACAAAAGCTAGATTTTGTGTATGCACAACAGTTTTCAGATTTATAAAACCATTCATTCAGTTCAGATTTCAAATATTAGTGGACTGTCGCTAAAAGTTAGTGCTCTATCGTGTTTGAAATATGCCCTACACCAAACCCAACTCTAAAACCTACCCGATAGTGTTAACAAATGCAAAACTGTTATAAAAATGCATTTGTTGACACAAGCGTGCCATTTGAATCTTCCTTTTGTGCAGATTTGAAGTGTTTTGTCAAACCGTAGTTACACGGGAG
Source organism: Labeo rohita (assembly GCF_022985175.1). Taxonomy (NCBI): domain Eukaryota; kingdom Metazoa; phylum Chordata; class Actinopteri; order Cypriniformes; family Cyprinidae; genus Labeo; species Labeo rohita. The sequence continues at coordinate 38,218,910 of NC_066875.1, forward strand.
CTTTTCACCTCTCAAGTACATCTCCGTACTGTGTGAGCTACTGAACAAACCTACCATTTAAGAAAAACCATAGATATGAAGCTGGACATGTCATGCTAACATTCAAAAGCATCAGCTTTTCAAATCTCCCAGCATATTAAAATAGTTTTTAAGTTGTAATACAATATTCTTCAAGTAACTGTGCAAAAATAACGCTTTATCAATCTCTGTAAATCATACTTTGTGTGAAAAGGAATAAAAGGTGTCAGAGTTTTACTGCCTCTAGAGTTCATTTCTTTTTGGAAACTGCAGTGATATGTACTTATTGGTATGTATTTCGTGTCTCGTAAAAAAGTGCCCCCAGGTACGTTTTTGTCATGAGACCAAGTAGAAAATATGAGATACGGACTATAAATGCTATTTGTGCCATACACATTACATTGCTAAAATCTTCCAGTATCCTTGTTATGTTTTAGAATAAATATTTCAAAATATCCCTAAAAAATAAATTGTTTACAATACTTACTATAACTTAAAAAAAAAAGTTGATTAATTTTTTTTCCACTGGCCAAATACTAGGCTATTTTAATTGTTTTAAATAAATACAATTTATGCCGTATTGCTGATAAGGTAAACATGCTTCAGGGAATTTATATATAGTTTGGCCTACTTATATTTTGCTGTGAAAATGCAGTTGTCCGACTCAACGCGTCACTGACAAAATATTTACAAAATGAAACGTGTAAATCTTACAGTTTCCTTTAAATTCTATCCTTCAAACACAACAGTATTTTTCAGGAAATACAGAAGGTGTCTGCCTTTAAACAATATTAACATCTTCGTGCAGCAGTAGTTGTACAGTATTATCGGAGCTATTCAAACTGGCCGATGGACTGCTCAACCTCCAAAATCCATCAATGTCTGTCGTAATATCGAAGTACAGTAAGTTCGCAATTAAAATCAATTGTTTCAGAGTTTAAAATGCTTCATTGTTTTGCTCACTGCAGTAAAATGCATACGCATGGGTCAGAATTTGCATGCAGGTTTTTATAAATCCCATCTTTTGCGTAGGAAGTGGAATACACCTCTTTCAGGAATGTTTTGTGTGTACGCAATGGTTATAAATGAGATCCCAGACCAGAGAAATGTGAAGAAAACAATAAGTAAGCCATTTCTAGGTGGACGTCCTGAGTTAGAGTTATTGGCACAGAAATTACACGCTACACTTTAAAGGCACAAAGTTAAACAGGGATCTATACCTCTCCAGCTCGCAGATCAGACTGTCAGACTTGGCTTTAAAACAGCAACCTTTGTGGTGCTTGTCAGGATATTTATCCACTAAGCTCCCCCTAACACCTTTGCATTGGCCTTTATCTGTATTAAAGAAGCAGACTGTGTGAATTGTGTACAGGCAGGGCAGGAAAATATCCGCGGGCTTTAATGGATCTTTTGAAAGGTGTTTCAGTGAGAGAGAGCCTGTGTGAGAGCTGTTCTCTGAAAAATAGGATGGGTGTAATCAAAAACACACAAAAATATGCTTTTAAGAGCTGTGAGTCAGAGCACGCATTCATGCACAAATACACAGAGACTTGCTTTATGAGTCCATTAAGAGGCCAGATGCACTGTGGGACAGGCTACCTTTCCGTAGTCGATAGTGGGCGTCTCCACGGCAGGGAAAAGATCCTGGATGATCCCATTAAACAGTGGCAGATCGATGGAGGATAGTTTAGCGATGTTCATGTCCTTCATAGACATCAGCAGGATCTGAGGTCAAAGGGTAAGAAGAAAAAAAATATGATGTTAAATTAGCTCAGCGAACGAGTACATCTTCAAAGCTAAGGCGGGCCAGCTTCACTTGACCAAATGTCAACCTTAATTTATGGGCAGGAAACGCACATCAGATACATCTGAAAACCCTACTTGCTCTTCGGCTATCAAAAGCAGTAGTCCTACTGCTTCCGAATGACATTTATTTTAACAAGCGTACCTTACGCACATGTGAACCTTTAAATAAACATGGGGCACCTTTTGCATGGGTGATGATATTCAGGTAAAAAGAGAGAGAGAGAGAGAGAGAGAGAGAGAGAGAGAGACAGAGAGTAGTGAGATAAGCACTCACATGAGGTTTATGAGCCCTTTTCAACTTCTCTTTTAAGGTTTTGTCCCCTTTGATACATTTTTTATCATAGCCAGAGAAGAGCACGTTTTAGTGACATGTCCCTGTCAGCATTAGCACTTTCTTCACACACACACACACACAAACACACACACAAACTGGCTGTATTTCTGAACATACACTGCAACGGTGAAGCAGGCCTCTGAGATAATGTTTCTAGATTTATTGGATGCTGCAGGTCTGTGTGTCTCACCTCTTCATCGACAATGTCAGGGCAAGCTCTGCGCTTCTTTCCAGCATAGCGAAGCAGAGAGGTGAGAGCCCTCAAGCCAAAGTCATAGTGGTCCTGTTTAGACAACTGCTGTACTGCCAGAGAATACAGAGTGAAGACCTTCTTAGCCAACACCTGAAAGAGAGAGGGGAAGAGACAGAGATTAAAAGTGTAATATGATGTCTCTTTGAACAAAATACAATGAAAATATAATGAGAACAGTTAGCATGAACCTGCATTCCAAACCCATTAATATTCTCATATGAAAATAGATAAACAGAGAAGAAAAAAATTAGGCCGAGAGCTAATTTTGTTGAGAATTGGTTTGATTGTGAAAAGTTCACTGATGAATTTTCCACAGTAACATGCAGCAGGAAAGTAAAAGTGTCTAAAAGGTTTTCAGTTCCTGTTGACATTAACATTACAGAAATTTCTTATGGGAATAAGAAAATGGATTATGTGACCTTGAACTCCCACAGCTAATAGAAACCATGAGAAGAGACACAGCAATACATCTGACAGTAATACTGTAATACGTCAGGCAGACAGGTAGAGAAAAAGCATGAGGGAGTGAGAGGAGTGTAAACGAGCAAATTCAATAACCTTTATTGCATCATTTTTTCATCTACGAAGGAACAGAAGTCAAGAAATCAAAAAAGTGAGAGACGGCACGACCTCAACAAAAATCGGTATGTTTTGTATTGTACGCCGTTGTTTTACAGCAGTGTTTATTGAGGGAACCGGTGTGGGTTTGTGAGTTGATGAAAAGCTAATAATTAATTAAATAATAAAACAAAAAATAAATCATTTTAAAATAAACTTAATTACTAAAAAAAAAAAATCAAATATTATACAGTCTCTAGTTACACTAAGTGCAAATAGCCTGCCTTGTTCCTCCCACCAACGTGTGATTGGGCTAGTCAACACTACAAAAGATGGTAATTATGCACCAACTGTTATCTTTTCGAAGCTATCGACCCGGGTTCAAATCCACCTTTTGTCAAACTTTTTTTCTCCCTTTTCAAATCTCATATCATATCAGAAAGGCATTTATTTCAATAAAAATGAAAGAAATTATCAAAAAGTTAAAAATAAAGTATGGGTTAGGGTAGGTGTAGGGAGGGCTTATTGTTCCAATAAGGCAGCATCTATTTAATAATTTGAATTAAAACTATAATTTACACTCAATACATTATTATTGCATAGTGTTTTATAACAACCTACAATACTGAGGTGCAGATTGCCTCTATTTGCAATAAGTATTATAAATACCAGAAAATCCTGCTATTTTAACATAGTTTAAATAGAATCCATAGCTATTTGCACTTAGTGTAAATAGCATGTATCGCTAAGAAAATATGCTATTTTCATTTAGTGTAAATAGCATCTAATTGCTATTTACACTAAGTGCAAACAGCCGCTGCCAATATTTAATTTTTTTTTACCTGTATGTCATGTGACCATTAACTGACATCAGAGAACCATTATTAAAATATTAACTTCTAGTAAATATGTTAGACCAAAAGGATTTGGCTGACAAAATAGTTTAGGGAAACCCTGTTTTACAGGAAATGTGTGTTTATGAATTTATGGAGTTTAATTATAGCCATTAAAGCATGGCAAATATGTAGCACTGGACTATAAAACTAGTCATAAGGGTTTTTTCTAATTGAATAATGAATAAATAAACTTTCCACTGATGTATGGTTTGTTAGGATAGGACAATATTTGGCCGACATACAACTATTTGAAAATCTGGAATCTTTAAAGTTGTCCAGATTAAATTCCTAGCAATGCATATTACTAATCAAAAATTAAGTTTTGATACATTTATGGTAGAAAATTTACAAAATATCTTCATGGAACATAATCTTTACTTAATATCCTACTGATTTTTGTATTTTATTTAATGATTTTGACAATGTATTTTTGGCTATTGCTACAAATATACAAGTGCTACTTCCAACTGGTTTTGTGGTCCGGGGTCACATATAAAAATGCATAGCGAAAAATAAAAAGTAAAAATGTTGTCTGGGCAAGTAAAAATCAGGAGCAAGAAGCTCTAAACCTGCTTCGATACATGTTAAATGCCCATAATGCAATTGCATGTCAACAACCATTCATGAAATATAATTGGAAATACAATTATTGTAAGCACAATTGTTTCTGAATGAAAAATAACGACAGACAAACACAATGGAAGCAATTTATGTCTGTGATTGAGAGAGAGACAGAATGCAAAAAAGGTGAGTCTATGTGTGTGTTCCCATGAACACCGTGAATATGTAACAGAAGGAAGAAGCCAGTGCGTGTGAGTCAGGGTAACCGTGTCAGCTCCGTTTCCACACTGCCTGCTAACAGTCTTACTTATACAGACACCAACGCTTGTGCGAGCGCACACACAGAAACACGCGCCAGAGTCACGCTAGGCTGAGCAGACTATGGACTCGCAGGGGACGGTCATCTCGCTGTCAGTTATGGCTCATAACACCAAGACCTGCACACTTCGGTGCGCCGGGGCAATACTCTCCCGCTCTCTCTCTCTAACATGGCTCGGCATTGATATGTCCATTTCCTTTCATTTGCAAAGGTAATAGTTCTCTCTCGACAGCACGCGATGATTCTGCCGTATTGACTATGCAGAGGGGCGTCTGGATGAGGGCCGAGTATGCCGGGACAATCAAATCTGCCATTGACATTCTGTGCTTGGCTGGGGCCGGTGCTGGTTCCCTTCCCAGCTCTCTTAATCTCAAGTCCATTATTTGTAATTCTGAGTCCAATTCCCCATGCCTGTGCCGCTGCCAGCCCGTCGGGCCTGTGTACGGCATCAACAAATGAGGCTTCCCGTTTGGAGCGCGCGCAGGCAGGGGGAAGAGAGGGGACGCAGCCAGTGGAAACTTGTGGGATTTGGTCAACCACAGGGGTGTGTGTTTGTGGAGTGTGTGTTTGAAGGGGTTGGCATTACGCATCGGTCGGATGTCTCTCGCACAAACGCGTGCGTAAACACACACTTGGCATGCCTGCTGCGTGTTGGAGGTAATCCGATGGCAGGATCAGACCCCTGGAGTGCGTAAGAGTGTGTGTGAGCCAGTTCATCTGTGTTTGCCTAACTGAGTTGATCTCCTCAATCTTCAATAGAATCTAATATCCCATAATAACTAGCACTCTCAGCTCCTTCAACAAATGTTTTCTAATCATATACACTGAATTTGAAGAAATTACTCAATTAAAAAAAAAAAAAAAAAATTAATGGTGTTCGTGGTACGGACATGCATGATGCTTTATTTCTTGCTGCTTTATGAGGAAAGGTATGCTATTACTGCACCAAGTGATCAGATTTTAGACAATAAAATGGCTGAATCATAAAAACTGTGTATGCTTTTTTGAATTATGTCTGTAATTAACCACCTAGCAACCTCTCAAACACCATAGCAACTGCACTGCAAAACCGTCGAAACCACTTTAGAATTGTGTAAAATATACACTACCATCCAAAGGCTTGGAGTCTGTACTTTTTTGTATTGTTTTGTTTTTTTTTGAAAAAAAAAATGCAATACTTTTATTCAGCAAGGATGCACTTAATTGGGCAAAAATAAGACTCTTACAAAAATTAAATAGATACAGTTGAGGTCAAAAGTTTACATACACCTTGAAGAATCTGCAAAATGTTAATTATTTTGTCAATTATTTTGTCTTCTGGGAAACATGCAAGTATCTTCTGCAGCTTCTGAAGGGCAGTACTAAATGAAAAAAATACGATATTTAGGCAAAAAAAAAAAAAAAAAAAAAAAAAAAAAATGTACACGACTTCATTAAATGCTCTTAATGCATTGTTTTTCCTTCACGAGCATCAGTGAGTGTTTGAACCTTCTGTAATAGTTGCATATGAGTCCCTCAGTTGTCCTCAGTGTGAAAAGATGAATCTCAAAATCATACAGTCATTGTTGGAACACTCAAAAAATGATTCTACAACACTGTTCAGTTTATTTAAAATAATCATTTTCATTTAACACCACTGTGTTAGGTTTCCCATTTAAACAACTGCATCGTGTCAAACTGACTTGAAACAGTTGCATTTTGGTTCAATTCATTTGAGTTGAGAGTACATTCATTATTTTACTAATAATTAGGAAGTGGATTTTCCCTTCTCATCATGCTTTGCACACGGTTGGATAAGGAGAGTAAATGTTGAAATAAAATGTTATTTTATGCATTTTTTATTAAGATGATAAAATTGGGAGACTTGTTAATGTTTAATGTTCTTCTATGTTTATATTTAAAACAGTTTCTGGTACGTTAGTGTTTTTGGGGGTTACCATTGTGGTGAAGTGTAGAGCATGTGTTTGGGTTGAGGACCTGCTAACATGAGTTAAAGTTGTTTTAATAATAAAATAAACAACTACTTTGGGCATGCCATGGATTTAACAAAGCCATCTTATGGCTAATGCCTGACAAGTTGGTTGCCAAGTTATTTGTTTATCAGTTTACCATGTTTTAGTTTGAGTTCAACAAGCATAAAATATCACTTCATAAATGTATCAATTTCATTGAAACTATATTTGATCAAATTGAGTTGGCCCATCCTAATTACATTTCATTGTGAATTTGTGTCTTATGAGTTGGGGTTACACATATTTATTGGATGGAAATCCTGCCCTCAATTAAATTGAGTACATCCAATGAATTATTTTTCTGAGTGAAAGGGTTCAAATAAACAAAAATGCTGAAAAACCACAGAATTTGTGGGACCTGAAGGATTTTTTTTGAAGAACCGCAGGCAGTTTAACTGTTCAGGACAAACAAGGGACTCATGAACAACTATCACTTAAAAAAACAAAACAGCTGTGTATAATTCAGGTAACAACAGTATTAAGAATCAAGTGTATGTAAACTTTTGAAAGGGGTCATTTTTATAAATTTAACTGTTATTTTCTCTTGTAAGATGTAAAATATCTTACAAAAAATAACATGCATTTCAGACAGACATGATCCCTTTTATTTTGGTAAATTAATTAACATTTTGCAACTTAACTTTTGACCTGAACTGCATTTCAAATAGTTGCTGTTCTTCTAAACTTTCTATTCATCCAAAAATCCTGAAGAAAAAGAGTTTCCATAAGCATATTAAGCAGAACCAAATTAGCATATTAGAATGATTTCTGAAGGATCATGTGACACTGAAGACTGGAGTAATGGCTGCTGAAAATTCAGCTTTTCCATCACAGAAATAATATTTCATGATAGTGTTTACTGGAACTGAAATATAACTGAAATATGAGAAACTATTTTAGCATTGACACTTCATCATTAATTATTAGGCTTTAAAACGGGAAAAATGATGGCTCTCTTTTGCTCAAGGCTGTCAGTAGATGAGACAATTCTTAATGTTTTAAAAGTGATCCTTAAGTGTCCATTTCTTGTTTGAAATTGATGGTGTTATTCATGCTGTGTAACCATTTAAAGCTTAAAGAATTTAAGAACTTTCAGACTAAATATGAAGAGTTGTATGCATACCTTGCAGTTATTGAAACCCTCTGCAAAAAGCGTGATTTCAGCTATAAGGGTGGAATCTGGCACTACCATAGAGATTGGCCGAAACATAGACTTCAAATTATCAGGCAGCTCAGTGCGGCCAGCGTAGCCTACAGAGGAAACATACACACACAGAAACAACAGGAACTGAGGGGATGAGAACCATAAACACAGACTGAAACACATATTACCAACACTATAAAGATATTTAAAGGGACAGAACACGCAAAAATGTTAATTCTGTCATTATTTATGCATTCAGTCCATTTTTTTCAGTGATCCAGTTTACGATATGATTCTCAATGAATCAGAATCAATGATTCAGTAATTGCGGATAAACTTACTAAAGGTGAAGATTATCAGAAACTAACCTTAACCCCAACCCATGTTTATTCCACATAAAGCTATCATATGGTATCAGAAAACTCAGAAAATAACATGTGAGTCTACTTTTAAGCAAGGTTTTTGAGGCATTTCTGTCATTTAGGAGATTGACTGCCTTGGTCATAATTTACTTTCAGTAAATGGGGAAAAAATATTATTTTGTTTCACAAAAGAAAGTAAGATGATGTGATGGAAAAACATAATGGTGAGTAAAAAAGAACAGGATTTTAATTTCTGAATGAACTGTTCCTCTTAGCACAACAACACGCAGTTTGAGTACCTGGGTTCATAGTGATGAAGATCCCACAAGACCAGACCAAGTTGATCTGTTTCCCCTCAAAGGTGAATTTGTTGAGTCCTGCAGACAGAGCAGACAGGATGGACAGGATCTGCTGAGCGACCACGGACAGCACCTCAATGTTTATACGGTTAAACTCGTCAAAACAACCCCACGCGCCTGTCTGGAGAGAGAAACATGTGCACATATTCAGTAACATCTCATTAATTGTTCTTAAAGTTTTAAAGTGTTTGTATGACATAATTTGCTACATACCTGAGCCAGGCCAGAGTACATGCGGCCCATAGATTTGAAGTCCAGGCCTTCTGAGCAGTTGACCACAATCACGTACATGCCCAAAGATTTACCCAGATCTTTAACCGTCTCTGTCTTCCCAGTTCCAGCAGGGCCTTTGGGAGAACCGCCCCGGTGCAGATGCAGCGCTGTGGTAAGAGTCATGTAGCACCTACACCGATAACAAACACACTGTCTGTAATGCATACAGTACATACACTGACATATACTTTTACATTTAGTCATTTAGCAGATGCTTTTATCCAAAGCAATTTACAAATGAGGACAATAGAAGCATTTAAAACCAATTAAAAGAGCAATAATATGTAAGTGCTGTGATACTTACATACCCCCCCCCCACCTGGCAGTATTGCCATATTTAAAGGGATAGTTCACCCAAAAATTAAAATTCTGTCATTAACTACTCACCCTCATGTCAAACCGGTAAGACTTTCATTCATATTCGCAACACAAATTAAGATATTTTTCATGAAATCTGAGAACTTTCTAACCCTGTGCCGACAGCAACACAACTGACACGTTTAAGGCCCAGAAAGGTAGTATGGACATTGTTAAAATAGTCCATGTGACATCAGTGGTTCAACCGAAATTTTATGAAGCTTCTTTTTGTCCACAAAGAAAACAAAAATAATGACTTTATTCAACAATTTCTTCTCTCCTACTGATATTACTGTGTGAAAGGGGCTAATGACAGAATTTTCACTTTTGGGTGAACTATCCTTTTAAGTAACTTAAGTATTTATTTCAATATAAACAATAATGTATTAAAGTCACTCTGATGGCCTCTGAAAGTTTGGTCCCTAGTGGGTTCCAGACCCCTGGTTAAGAATCACTGCTTTAAATTGAGCATAACACAAGGCACACAATTTTAGAAGCAAGCAATTTGTTGGTCCTCACTGAAAGAGAAGATGCATATTTGATAGTTAAAATCTAGTTAAGGTTGTTTACACCAAGGACAATTACTTTAACGATAACTATAAAGTTTTAATAATTGGTCTAATTCTATGAGAATAGGTCCACTAAACATAGAGGAATGATATTGTTGGAATAGCTTTCAGAATTATATTGTCTAAGCTGACGAATGATAAAAACATTGATAGCCAATCGTAATCCAATCGTGGACACTAATATGTGACCCTGGACCAGAAAACCAGTCGTAAGAAGAATGAATATATTTGTAGCAATAGCCATCAATACACTGTATGGGTTAAAATTATAGATTTTTCTTTTATGCCAAAAGTCATTAGGCTATTAAGTAATCATGTTCCATAAAGATATTTAGTACATTTCCTACCATAAATATATCAAAACTTAATTTTGGATTAGTAATACGCATTGCTAAGAATTTAATTTGGACAACATTAAAGGCGATTTTCTCAGTATTTATATTTTTTTGCACCCTCAGTTGTATCTCAGCCAAATATTTTCCAAAATATACAGCAATGGAAAGCTTATTTATTCAGCTTTCAGATGAAGTATAAATCTCGATGTCAAAACATTGACCATTATGACTGGTTTTGTGGTCCAGAGTCACATATAGTTATCTTTATAGTTATCCATCTTTGTGTAAACCAGCCATTATGCAGAGTGTAAGGAAGTGACAAAATGATCCTGTCAAAATCATGGCTAGCTACGGCAAAAATAAAGACACGTACGGAATAGACCACATGTATCACTTCCTACTTCATCATGTTTTATTGACTATTTCTAAACCATTTTACCATTAAAGGAGGATTTGTAGCATATTTTGTTAACTTCTGTGAACACGTTTTTGCAGTCATTCAGGCTAGGATAGAAACAGAGATAGGCACACTGGAACACACAATGACATTCACTCAAATCACATGCATCCGGAAGCGGGTACACACATGGAGAAGAGACAGACAGACAGGCTTAAGCACATTGTCCATGTCCTTGAGTGGGCTTAAGATGTCACCCTCTCAACATAATAAACCCGGATTAGATTCTTCCTTTCATTCGACTAGAGGCACGTTCTGTGCTGATTTTCTGCGGCCTCTAAAGGCACACAACAGGAAATCTGCCATTGACTCCTGACTCCACTTCCTAGCAGGAATCGCTGCATAATTTCATGTAAAAGAAAATTTTAGCATTTGTGTTCTATTATCACACAAGAGACATCTGGAGCTCCTCTCTCTCTGCCTCTACGTGCAGGTGTGCTCTGCTGATGGGGAGGTAAGATCTTGACTGATAAGGTTAATGACATGATCTCTGTCTCTCGCTCATAATGACTTGGATAATGGCTGAAGTCAGATAACGGCATCAGAGTCCCCATAATGATCATTACATACCAGCTGATCACATCAGTCAAATGCAAGAGTTGACTGTCACACAGGACAGAATATTGATATCTCTAATAATCTGAGAGTATAATATGAGAGTGTAGGTGATTATATCTCAGCTGGAGGTTATATTTGTTGGTGGTGTTAATGCTTCTACACGCACAATGAGACCCGGGCAAAATTCACTCTTATAAAGGTGTGTGAACTCAAATAACCTTATCAAGAGTAAGTCTAACACTACAGGCTTCACTTGGATTTTATTGTGTTTTGTCTGGTGAATTTCTCAAATGGATGAGTTGGACCAGACAGTGAATTAAAGCAGACAATAAAGTGCCTGGCATATAGGGGAACTTAAGAACCATCCCAGAGTGCCCTTCATAAATATGACTGAGAGAAATTGTGTGCAGAGATGTAATTTATAACAAAGAGAAGAAGAACCTAAAACATAAGTCTGATTTGCTCAGTCTGTTCATTTTCGGTCACCACATAATACTCTTTACTTTTTATTCTAAAATGTGCATTCAGAGAAATAAATAAAAAATAAAGAAAATGAAAGGGTAAAAGTGTGTCCACACTTTAGACTGTGCGATGTTACATTCAAACCACCATGGGGGACTTTCCTTTGTATATGTTGGTGGATTTTTTTATATTTATGACATTTAAATGTTTATGACATTTTTTATTTTTCATTATTTATGACATTTAAAACATTCTGAATTCATGCACCAAGTAACTCTGGAATATCTACTACTATATTTTATTGCAGTGGATGGATAAGTAACCAGCAAAATACATCACCCTGGAGGAAAAAAAAAAGATTGAGAATGACTGCATTCTTTTTATGAAGCATTTGTTTTGTTTGTGATTTAATACTTCATGCATCCAAAAAAAGCTTACTTAATTAGTTATGAAAAAATAACACGATTAACATCATGTACATCATCTTCATAAATGCAGTTATGCCCTAAAAATCAAGATATTGGTGCAAAAAACGCCCCTGCATGTGTTCTGTCTCATATCACATATCACACAACATCACACAGGCAACAAGAGCAATACGACACCAGTGCTGATTTTGTCCTGATCTATCTAGCTTAAATGTGATTTTATACAACAGTTCAGTAAATAGGAAGTTGATATTGTGTTATATTTTAAAAACAATATTGTGTTTTTGCTCAATTTTGCAGAGAACATATTACCTTAGAAGCCATAGCAGAATTGTTGTGTCTCAGAGCAACTCAGCTGTGTTTAGTTTCTGAATCCGCGTTTTGAACGAAATTAACACAAAAGTTAATTTTATGGGGTTTTGTGTCAATTCAAAAGCCCATACAAAGGAAGCCATTTAGTTCATTCCTGAATGAATCAACCCTTTGAACGAGTAGAACAAATAAAAGAATGATTCATAAAGACATTTACCGCCACCTGCTGGCAGATTTAGTTTCTTATTTAGAGTATCATTTCATTAAAGGGGTCATCAGATGCCAATTTTCCACAAGCTGATATGATTCTTTAGGGTCTTAATGAAAAGTCTCTAATATACTTTGATTAAAAATTCTCAATTGTTTTGTAAAACAACACCCTTTTTACCTTGTCAAAATGAGCTCTGCAAAAATCATCTCATTCTAAGGGGTTGTTCCTTTAAATGCAAATGAGCTCTGTTCGCCCGCCCCTCTCTTCTCTCTGTGGAATGACGATCTTGTTTACTTTAGCTGCATTTAGCCGCGTTTAGCCGCTGAACTTCCTAACTACCACGTTATAAGGAAAGGCGATCGCAAAGATTCATAAAAAAATGCTTATACGCACTTCTGCTGTAAGCGAAGCTGGATCATGAATGATTCGCGCGAACATAGACGGATATATGTAGATCGGGAGGTGCATTCCCTTCACAAACAAATGTAATCTACTGCATCTTCAGTGGCTCAGATGTCGGGAGTAAATGACGACCACTATGTTCATTACATCCAGCAACACAACACCTCAATCCTTAATACATAATTCTTTAATACCATTTAAATACTTTCACCACACTGATAAGTTACCTGTCTGTGAGGGGGGTGATAACCAGACGACCAGAGTTGCCCAGGTACTCGTAGCCATAGCGGAAGTGAGTATTGGTCTGTTTGATGATGCAGTCGTCCACATCCTGCACACACAGACAGAGACATTTAGAGGCTTCTCCCTATTCTATATGTTTTCTCCATCCCAGTATCTCCCCACTGACCTTGTCCCAATACAGGCGGAGCTGGCACAGCCAGTCAAAAGCATTGACGTCACAGCAGCCTGCTTTGGCCAGTTTGCTGATGACATCTCGGGCGTGGACCTCGACTGTGACCAGGGCTACAATCTTCAAGCGCAGAATCTTGGATAAGTTCCCTCGTATGGCTTCAGAGTACTGACTGAGCATGGACACCTGGGTAACACAATGCAAACACTCATTATTAGAAGACAGACACACTCAGTGACAACGCAAACTGATTTTATGGATCAGGGGTTTGAGATCAAACCTAACCACAGTTACTCCAAACACAGTCAGTAAACATCAGCTGGTAATGTAAATGTAAATTAACAACAAAGAAAAAAACCCCACCTTCCTAAAGCCCAACAAGCCATGCTCTGAGACTAACTCTCAACTCTCAAAGGCAAAGAGACAGGCCTGAGCCATTTTCTGTGTCTCACTGGCTTTGGCTTATAAGATGTGATTGGATTAAATTCATTTGAGCTGCCATCTTTAATTAACTTGTGTATCTTGTGCATCCTGTGCTCCAAGTACAAATGCACTTGAAATGAATAACTCATTTTCAATAAAGGGTTTGAGTGAAGTCAGCAGTGTATGTGGAGTTCATCCATCAGTTATTAGCAGACACGCATTGAATCAGTGCCCGCAGAACTCCACAGAGAGCTCTGCAGATTTCTGCAGAATCAGAACACCTGTCATTCCTAAAATTCTACAAATCCCCCACTGCTAACATGGTTGTTAATTAAATATTTGGGCTAATTTTATTTTGCTTTCAGCTACTAACAAGAGTGTAGTACTCTCAGCTTCATTTAACACCATGTTGTAATCCATTCCAGATTTCTATCTAAATCAGCACAGGAAATGGGGAAAACGTCTGCAGATTTTCATCTAGGGTCCTATGAATTCCATTTTACGTTTTTTCCCAAATTCAGTTGTTTTCTGTTAGTTGATAGTTGATTGACATGAGTGTCTTACCTCTGATCAGTTGTAACAGTCCAACCTCCATTGTTTTGATGCCAGAGCAGGGATGTAAATTAGACAAGAATATCTCTGATTAAGTGATAGAGGTGTTGTGTTGCTGGATGTAATAATGAACATAGTGGTCGCCATTTACTCCTGACATTTGAGCTGCTGAAGATGCAGGGGATTACATTTGTTTGTGAAGGGAATGCGCCTCCCGATCTACATATATCTGTCTATGCTCGCGCGAATCATTCATGATCCAGCTTTACTTACAGCAGAAGTAAGTATAAGGGTTTTTTATGAATCTTTGCGATCGCCTTTCTTAATAATGTGATAGTTAGCAAGTTCAGTGGCTAAATGCGGCTAAAGTAAACAGGCTCGTCACTCCACAGAGAGAAGAGAGGGGCGGGGCGAGCAGAGCTCATTTGCATTTAAAGGGGCCTCGACCAGAATGGGATGATTTTTGCAAAGCTGATTTTGGCAAGGTAAAAAGGGTGTTGTTTTATACAACCATTGAGAATTTTTAAACAAAGTATATTATAGACTTTTCCTTAAGACCCTAAAGAATGGAAAATGGGCATCCGATGAGCCCTTTAATAATTATACTAATAATTGTATTAGTTGTAGTAGTAGTATCATTACATTAAGTAATACATTTCTGCCTCCCTTCAAGTTAAACCAAACTTTTATTTTGATGGGTTGCTGTGAAGAGTTTCTCTTTGTAAATTATGGTAGTTTTGGTTTTTCTCACAAGAAATGGTAAAAATCAGTGTTTCCCTGACATTACATTACATTCATTTTATTTTATTTTATTTATATTTTTATTAAACAAACTAAATGGTCTTATGTTATTTATCTTATTTACACAACGGCATGTCATTTCTGTCTCTACATGGACGTGCGTCCACAATTTCTCCTCCTGCGAAAATGCAGACGGGATCACATAGTCCATTCATAAAAATGAAATTTATTCTATAACGCGGAATGCCATGGAATTCATCAATTTTTGGATGAATAAATCAAAATTGGGTCTGCCATATAATTCGAATCGTGATATGGACTAATGTCTGTGAAAATAAAACAAAAAAAAAACGGTATGAATCCTGCATGAATGACGGAAACGCAGTTTTGTTTACTACACAAATACTGAAGCACTCGTGAGGCTCGCGGTGATTTTCGGCCTCTGCTTCTCATTATATGATGACATGAACACATGAACTTAATCTCTAGAGCTGCCATGAGATTCATTTCATGTGAATTTTACCATTTCATTTGAGAAAACTAGCATCATATCATACTGTATAAACGCATAAACTTCACGGCAATCTGTCAAAATAAAAGTACGGTTTAACGTGTAACAGAAACATATCACTTAATTTTGTACAGTATAATGTACGTTTTTGCACGTCCTGATTTTGCTGAGTTAGACCTGTTCCTGGGTCAACATATTTTGTTGACAAACATTTTACAACATTTTAAGCCAAAAATTTGATCTTGACCACATCCCTACACCTAAACCTAACCTTGCCCATGAGTAATCCCTAAAATCAGAGGAAATGATAGATGAATGACACTAAACTTCACAAAAACTATAAACAGTTTTTTCAAATCTGGTTAATCACAACATTGTTTCAGTGTCAACAAAGATGTTGATCCAGGAACATGACCTACTTGGTAAACTCAGGTTTTGCGAACGTCTTTATATATTTCTATTTCTGGTCAATTAAAATAAAACAATTAAATGATAAAAAATAAATATTACAACCAGATTAACCACTTAATTGTCTACAATTATTTTTAAAACGTTTTTAATTTTTTTCATTTGATTAAAAATAAATAAATGTTTAATGCATTCATTTGATTATCAGAAAAATTAAAACAAAAATTTTGTAGGGGCCTATTGTTCAAAATGTTGAAACTGAGAGTTGAGTTTTTTTTTTTTTTTTCACTGAAATAAATGTTTTTGTTATTATACAGAGAGTAAAGTATCAAAAAAAGTACCGGTTGGTACTGGCATCCCTGCTCCATCCACCCCAACCCCACCCCCACCCCCACCCCCTTCCCTCCTCAGACTGAACAGACCTTTACTGTGCCTAACTGTTTTCCCAAGAGGACAACGGCAGCACAATTCAACATAATTCGTAAATTGCCCTTTCTAGTGTTTAAACTGGTGACCTTTAGTTCACTAGCCCAATCTGTAACTGCTCCTCTCACCTGTTTCTTTTTTAGTGATTTAAGAGCAGCTTTATCTGCTCTCTCTTTACTGGTCATGAGTGCTCTGGTGACGTCTGTGGTCCATTGGATTTGACTGGCTGTGATCAACATCTGTAAAGACAAGCAAAGCACATTTTGCAGTAGAATTACAGAATGCACACATGCACAGCCAGGCATTTGGACACACATACACTCACCTGTCCTGGCCAGTCTCGTACCCATTTGCCCCTCTTCCCTGGCATTTTCTTTAGAGCCATGGAACAGTTCTTCAAACAGTCCTTTAGAGTCCAACGCATGGTTCGCTCAACATCACACAACCATGCCTACACATACAAAATGAGAAGTTCAGTGTAGAGTGCATTTGTCAAGAAGGCTTCGTTGAACTGTAGGTCGGCAACACACCTCCACTGGCCCCTCCAGAAGAACAGGATGAGTGAAGTCAACAAACTCCCCATCAGCTGAAAACATCCCATTGGCCTCTGACTTGTTGTTATTGATCCCAACCTACACACACACAAGTAGAATATTTGAACTAATAATCATGCTTAATCCCATACATTTCTGAAATTTTAAACCAAGAATTTGGTGCATATGGACCTTGTTGATACGGAGACTTTTTATGTTGTCAAAGCACTTCTTGAGGTGCGGCTGTACAGCTTCAGGGTTACGTGACTGGCCCAGGATCTCCAGGAGGTCATCGTTAGACAGAAAGTAAAACCGAGGAAAGATCTGCCGTTTGGTCTCCAGGTACATATCCAAAGACTTCTGAATCTCCTCTAACTTAGTGTTCATTTCTGAGAGCTTTTCTAGAAGACCTGAGATAACAAAAAAGGGATATGTGTGCTTTATTGCTTCTTTTATTGACATTTTTCTACCTATTCAAAAGTGTAATACATTTTTCCAGTAGAACTAAGCTTGTTATATATTACTAAATATATCATCTTAATGTCCGAGGGTACTTTAAGTAAATATTCAGGTAAAAGGGGTTCGGCTAACATAAAAAATCTGGGAATCCCTGTACTGTACAGTAATGACGGTTACCACTGAGAATGACTGAATTTGCAAAAAGTTAAACAAATAAAAAATACATAAATATAGCTGCAAGCAGCAATTAAGCACTTAAGGCATTTAAGCATATAAGAAAAAAAAACATTCCATATTATTTAGCAAGGCTGCACCCACCTAATCAATGATTAAAAAGCGCCAGCTGTGGTTCAATCCCCTTTAATCTTTGCATGCTTGTTTAGAATTACCTGTCGCATGTGCTCAGCAGGTTTCGTGAAGTTTTGAGTTTTTCTATAGGATTTATAGGATTTGCGGTAAATTTGGACAGGCCCTTTTTCTAAACAACCCCGTTATAGCTTCCTGAAGGGTAAATTTCAACATTTTTGGCATAGAGAATTTTACTGCACTGTTTTTTTTCCAGACTGAGTGAACAACCTAGGACTTTTTTACATCTTCTTAATCATTTAACAAATTATTTGACTGACAGCAGTGGTTTTAGAGACAAAGCTGTCCAGAATGAGGAGTTCTATCGTATATGAAAACCGCGCGTATGAGCGAATTACCGCATGATGTACAATCGTTTACACCCTTGAAAAATGCGATATTTTGAAAATTTCACCAGGCTCACGATCGAATCTGAGGCATGCATTTTGTCTGGTGTGAGCCAAAGATTCCAAGGACATGAGACAACTGAGCCTGTGACTGACAGTTTAGGAGTTATTTGTGATTTCATACTTTTGATCGCTGTAGCGCCCCCATCAGGCTGACTGGGGCAAGCCTTGGTCATGTTGTAGGCAGTGTGAGTACTACCATCCCTCCACGTTTCCAGTCTCAACAACCTACGGTTTGATCTGCACGATCAGTTGTATGTGGAGATCACTGATCCATAACCATTCTAACGATTACAGTTACATGCTTGAACCCCTAATAATAAAAGTGAGATGACTGAATGAATTATGCTTGTGCTTAATTCTAATTAAAATAATTCTGCAATGCAAAAAATCTTAATAGTTAACAGGCCTCAGTATTTTTTGTCTAAATGTGACCTGGACACATTTCATCCATCTGCCCAGGGGTGTTGCCAAGATTGCTGCCAAGTGAACTGACTTGCTACAGTAAAGGCTTTTTTTACAATCACTGAGGGCGGTGAATTCCAACATCGTCCTTTCATTACCTGGACGGTGCGTTCCTCTGAGAGCATTTTTGTCCTTGTCTAGCTGATCCATGATAGTCTTCCAACTGGAGTTGACGTCATCAAATTCAGCCGTCTCACGAACCAACTGCTTACGTATGTCATCTGCCAGAAATATATTCTAAACAAAGAAAAAAAAAAAAAAAAACTAAGAATGTGGTAGCGGATGACCAAAATAAAGAATAGCACAGAAGGGAAGATAAAACAGTTTGGGGCTTGGTTGGAGCCATCACAGGTGTGTTTACAAACACTCATACACACAGGAAATCCAGGCTGACAGCCACTGTTTACTCTCCTCATCAGCTAGGAGAGAACAGATGTGTGACTCTGAAGTTCGTTATGTGTGTGTCTGTGAGACGCTAATCTTTTTTAGTGAGTTTGTGCATCACATGTAGAGAGCAGACCTCTCTGTGATCTAACGCAGCGGATTGTGGCTGGTGTTTATTAAGAATGAACCAGGTGTGGGGAAGGTCAGGATGGTGTTGTGTACAGCATATGCCTGGATAATATAACCATAGATTTTAAAGCATAAAAGAAGCATTTGGATGAATAATGTGCTGTATAAAACTGTAGGAAGTGCTGTTTGTGTGTGCGTACCTCTAGATACATCCACTGCCTTTGTACAGTGAGGATCATTTCAATGACTTCCAGCACCAGAGACAGACTGCGTTCCCAGTGGTCAACTTCCTTTTCAAATGCTTTGACAAAGCGGGATGCTTTCATTACAGAGAGTGTCACCTGGTTATCCTCCAGAGCCTGGAACACATCATCTGTTCCCCTGCGTACACACACAAACATGCACACACTTTAGAGAATATATTTGTAAATACATCTTATAGACTAGTGGTTCTCAGCCAGTGGGCCAGGACCCACTAGGGGGCCTCACAACACTTCCAAGGGGGCCGCAAATGCTTAAAATTATTTTAAAAGTTTTAAAATAAGCCAAAACAGCTAAAAATCTAGATATTTATTATTTGAATTAGATTTTCAACCAATTTTTATTTAAGAACTAGGGTATTCACAAAAAACTGCTATGAGGGAATTTACAGAAGTAGGAAAAGTAATGTAAATGAGAAGCATTTTTATTTTCTAGGGCTCTACCTATTGCTTTACCTACTTTGCTGTGTGACAGGGAGCACTCTCTTGCATGAAAATTACAGGTTGATTGGGAGATGCTCACAGGGGCTGAACTGCATGTTGCTGAAGGAGGTTCTGATAAACATTTGCATTCACCCTGCCATGTAACTGTATAAGAGGCCCAACCGCTGCTGCAGAAAACATCTCCCCAAATCATGACACTTTCTCCTCCACCTGACTTCTTTACGCGCTTGGGGTTCAGTCTTTCCTCAGTTTGATGTCGAACAAAATGTTTCTCATCAGACCCAAATAAATTAAACTTGCACTCATCACTTCAGTGAACTTTGGACCAGTTCTCCTCTCTCCACACAACATGTTCCTCAAAAGGTGAACCTAGCCTTTTGATTCTTTCTGCTGATGAGAGGCTTGGTCACTGCAGAGTGTGCTTTCAGTCCGACTTCTCTTAAACAAGCTGAGACAGATCCGTACCCTGTTCAGCACTGAACTAGTAAGCAATTCCAGCTGCAGTGCTGAACCGATTCCCCATTAAGAGTCCTGTATTATCCTGTCTTCTCATGCATTTGTCTTACGTGGATGACCAGCCTTTCTGGGGGACTTGAATGAATTAGTGTCACTGCAAACCCCCTTAGGATAACTTCAAACAGCACTAAGCAGTAACCTTGAAATTTAGGAAATTGTAAGTTATTCAACCACTTGGGGTTCAGTCTTTCCTCAGTTTGACTTTGAACAAAATGTTTCTCATCAGACCTAAATAAATCAAACTTGCACTCATCACTTAAGTGAACTTTGGACCAGTTCTCCCCTCTCCACACAACATGGTCCTCAAAAGGTGAGCCTAGCCTTTTGATTATTTCTGCTGATGAGAGGTTTAGTCACTGCATAGTGTGCTTTCAGTCTGACTTCTCTTAAACAAGCCGAGACAGATCCTTATCCTGTTCAGCACTGAACTGGATAGCAATTCCAGCTGCAGTGCTGAACCGATTCCCCATTGAGAGCCCTGTAAACCTCCTCCTCTTTTCACTGACTTCTTTACGCACTTGGGGTTCAGTCTTTCCTCAGTTTGACACTGAACACAATGTTTCCCATTGGACCCAGATAAATTAAATTGTCTCTCATCACTAAAGTGAACTTTGGACCAGTTCTTTCTCCACACAACATGCTTCTCAGCAAAGGTGAGCCTAGCCTTTTGATTCTTTCTGCTGATGAGAGGCTTGGTCAGTCCTACTTCTCTTAAACATGCCAAGACATATCTTACCCTGTTCAGCACTGAACTGGCAAGCATTTCCAGGTGCAGTGCTGAACCAATTTCCCACTGAGAGTTCTACATTATCCCATCTTCTTGTGCATTTGTCTTACATGGCTGACCAGATTTTTTGGGGGACTTGAATGAATTAGTGCGATTGTAAACCTACAATATTTAAGAAATCACAGATTTGGACTGACCAGCTTCTTGTGTAGTGGCTGAAAGGGTCATCCCTTTGGCCTTCATCTGGACAACCTCTAGTCACAGAGTTTCAGTCACCTTAGAGTGCCCCGCCATCTTGCGATCTCAGTGAAAATTGGAAAAATGCTTCCAGTTAAATAGGGTTTGTATATTTACCAGGTGGCAGATTAGCACCAATAACTTGGAGCTATCTGTAAGTGTTCTCTTATTTTGAACAGAGTTCTTTCCTCTTCAAATAAACAAATTCAAGTTTTTTATATTGTGCTTCAGAAAACAATTAATTTATAAAATATGCTTAGAGAAAAACACTTCTGCTCCTAAGGACTAAGCAGTGACCTTGAAAATTAGGAAATTATAGGTTGCTCTCTAAGTTTGATCTTCACTGTGTGTATATATATATATTCTTGTACAAAATGTTGAGAACTACTGGCATAGATACAATGGTTTTCATACTAAAATGATATTTACTATACCTTACCCCCAAAATCTAACCTTCACACACACCTGTTGACATTATAAGACTAGCTAAACATGATTTAGTTGTTTTTTGTGCATTTTAAATAATGAACACTACTTCAAATGTCTGTTTTTAACAGGGTTTACTATATACATTTTCAAAAATGTGACCCTCATAAGAACAACCAAACCTGAACACAAACCCAAAGCATATTTATAGAAGGCACAGTCACAATACAAGTGAAATAAAGGGAGGTAATACAAAGAGCTCAAGGTTCAGCCTGTTAATAATTTCGACAAACTATCACACATCCCTTTCTATCTGGCGCACACTCAGCTAGATGTATGAAGCAAACAAAAGAGAGGACAAAGTGAACAGCAGTGGCTCTCGACCCCCCTCTTTGGCATACTGCGTTGCCATGGCAGCAGCCTCACGCGCTGCCGCAGCCGTCTCCATGCCAACGGCGGAGCTATAGCCTCACTGCGGGGATGAACGGTGACTGCCGGCACCTGATGTCCGCATGTACACGCATAAACACATACTCAAATACATCAACACAAGTGCACAACCCACAGAAAAGACACACAGTGTGTTTTACACTCTCACAGGCACAAAACATGTCACACATCCCTTGATTTCTCAGATTGCAGGTGTGTGTGCGTGTCATTCATCTCTGTTTGTCTCTGCCTCTCCATCTCCCCGAGCTCTAACCGATGCCCCTGCATGCAGAGTGTGTGCATACGAGCCATGGAGAAGCACTGCACACACAGACACTTTGCACATTCAGGACAGCAATGTTAGTTTGTGAAGGACACAAGGGTGGGATAAGAAAGAAAAAAAGAGAAAAGGATGAGTGTAAATACCTTAGAAAGACATCGTCACAATCTTTCTTTCTCTTAGAGGGAGGAAAAAGGCTGAGAGGGAGCACAGGGCTGGTGGGAAAGAGCGAGTTTTATTTGTAGTGCATTACTGAGGGAAGAGAGAAAGAAGAAAGGCAGGAGTGAAGCAAAGGAGAAGAGAGTTCCAGAGAGGAGGAGAGAATAAGAGGAGGTGAGTGACAGTCGTGGGCCACCTGACCTCCAGAGCGACAGCATGAAACGAGGCACAATCTCTCGCCTGCGGCACCTACCGCCACACACTCAGAGGAATAATCTGTCTGTTTTCGAGTCCAGGCAACATGACAGACACATATAGCATTCGACACACATCACTGAACCAGCGCCTAAGGAAAAACACTTTACACACACACACACACACAAGTGAAGTCCGAGAGCATTTATGGTTGAGGTGAGCCACTTTGTCTGTAATGGCTGATATTAGTTGAATTCAAAGTTGCATATCATGACCATTTTTAGGAATGAGTTCAACAGGTCAGAGCACACATTCTCTCGTGCACAGCAGAGTTTAAACTCTCTGTAAAAACTTTTGGTATGTTTTAAATTAGATTAAATATTTTTAATATTTCATACATTTTGTAAAATTTGAAAAACACAGTAAATATTTTGAACTATTACACTGAAATGATAATGAAATAAACATTTTCTATTTTACTATATTTTAACATTTAAAGGAGAAGTTCACTTCCAGAACAAAAATTTACAGATAATTTACTCACCCACTTGTCTTCCAAGATGTTCATGTCTTTCTTTCTCATTTCTTTCTTTCTTCAGTCATAAAGAAATTATGTTTTTTGAGGAATACATTTCAGGATTTCCCTCCATATGGTGGACCACGAGGAACATGGAAGAAGGGTCTTATCTAGAAAAAAAATTACAATTTATATACATTTTAACCTCAAACGCTTGTCTTGTCTCACTCTGCGTGAACTCTGTGTATGCCGGTTCATGACAGTTAGGGTAGGTCGAAAAACTCCCATCTCATTTTCTTCCCTAACTTCAAAACCGTCCAATATCGCTGTTTTACCTTTTTTTTTTTTGTAAAGTGTGTTTAATCTTCTTTGCACGTTCACTTTGTAAACACCGGGTCAGTACTTCTGCAGCGAAGTAGGGCGATTTTGAAGTTGGAGGAGAAAATAAGATGGGTGTTTACGACATACCCTAACTGTATTGACCCGGATTACACAGAGTTCACGCAGAGCTAGTCAAGATGAGCATTTGAGGTTAAAAAGTACATAAATTGTCATTTTTTAAGAAAATAACTGATCGTTTCGCTAGATAAGACTATTCTTCCTCGGCTGGGGTCGTTTAGAGCCTTTTGAAGCTGCATTTCAATTGCATTTTTTAAGTTCAAACTCGGGGGGCACCACAGAAGTCCACCATATGAAGAGAAATCTTGAAATGTTTTCCTCAAAAAACACAATTTCTTTACAACTGAAGAAAGAAAGTCATAAACATCTTGGATGACAAGGGGGTGAGTACATTATCTGTACATTTTTGTTCTGGAAGTGAACTTTTCTTTTAATTTAATTCCTGTAATGGTAAAGCTGAATTTTCAGCAGCGATTACTCTAGTCTTCAGTGTCACATGATCCTTCAGAAATCATTCTAATATGCGGAACCTTTTCTTATTGTTATTGATGTTGGAAACAGTTGTAGCATTTTTTAAGGATTGATTTGACGAATAGAAAGTTCAAAAGTACAGCATTTATTTGAAATAGATAACTTTTGTAACATTATACATGTTATTACTTCCATGTTTGATTGATTTAATGTAACCTTGTTGAATAAAAGTATATATTTATTCTTCATTTTTTTTTACTCTAGTAGTGTAGATTACTGCAAGTTCAATTTAAGCGTTTAATAATGTGATATATACAGTAACATATTAGTATATTTTAAAACAACATAATATAATATAATATATTGTTGTATTAATACAATATATCCCCTGCTCCGTGTGTAGAGAACACGATGCAAGAACCCTTTGAATCATAACACAGCTTTAATCAAGTTTAAGTGCACTTATGAGCACTTGGTGTTTTGCCCCGAAGCCACCATAAAAATATAGCACAATAAACGCGAATGATGATGGTAGAGAAAGAAGAAATCATGTTAGTACGCTCTGCATTTCAGCATGTTATAGTATATGAATAAATGACCCATGAAAAGCTCCTCTGCTGACAAGCTGACAAAGTTTTGGATTATGATCATCAAAGAAAGCATTAAAAACATACATCAGAATATAACAGGATATATTCAAAGATGAATGGCAGAGAACCTGTTTTAAATCCCCAAACCCAGACAGTTAATATGAGCTTTAAGCTATTACAGTATAAGTGGATTATCAGGGTGCATATAACTCCAGAAATATTACATAACTTTAATCCCATCATTACTGATCAATGTATAAAATGTGACTAGAATTTCCCATTGTTTGGTAGTGGTCCAACACTCTTCACCAGGTGTTCAAATGTATGTTTTTTAAATACTTTTATTCATGGACACATTAAACTGTTCAAAACTGACAGTAAAGACATTTACCAAAATATTTATATTTTTAAATAAATGCTGATCTTTTAAAGTTTAAATTTCATCAAAGCATCCTGAAAAAATGTTTCATGGTTTCTCCAAAATTATTAAGCAGCACAACTGTTTTTAACACCGATAATAAGAAATGTTTCTTGAGCACCAAATCAGCATATTAAAATGTTTTCTGATCTATTACCAACCCCAAACATTTGAATGAGTGTAGGCATTAGTATATGCATACTTTTTTGACTTTTTTATACAGTATATTGGTGTTTTGTATTATAGTATACAGTTGCTATCATATTGTTATTAAACAGACATCTGTTGTCATGGAATCAAACAAAGATATTGTTAAATATGGATGGAAGCATACAGCACGGCTGCTATGAGAGGCGGCGTCTCTCTCACACACTCAGAAAGGCTGTAAATTATCACCTCTGCTATAAGTGATCACACATTCCACCCGCCTGCCGCAGGCCTCTGATTCAGACCAATCACCGGAGACCTGCTCAATCTCCTGTGCTCTCAACTCTTTCTTTCTCTCTGACTCTGCCTCACACACATATGAACATTAGCGTCGGGAAAGGTGCAGTGATGAGAGGATTCATTCTCTCTGTCTTTCTCATATATACACACACAGCACAGCAGCTCTTGATCTGTCATATTCATCACTCTCATCACATCATCTAACTGTGTGTCTTCACTGCAGGCTGTAGCAGCAGGTGAGAGAGAGGACTGAAAATCCCTGACTACATTACTACTGCCACAGCATTATCACATACACACATACAGCTAGCTATCAAAATAAGGGACTGTGTCATTGCTTTTTAAGCAGCAATATTTGCCACCTGAAATTGATTTTCACTTTTATAATGGCATTTTTTCTAACCGCATAAAAAACAGGTATGTCGTCCATTTATGACAGTTACTTGAACTGAATCAACTGCAGTAAATTCTCTGGACAGTTATGTCTGTTATCTATAAAAACAACATCATCACACAATACAAAACATCAACTGACATAATTTAGACCGGTCCTTATAGAATTCTATGGTCCTCTGTTATGTATCACAGTGTATCTTAATGCAATCGCTCTTTTAGAATTGTTAGGAGGGCTTTCTTTATATCAAGTGTATCAAGCTGATTCAATTTTTTTCCAACTTAATTTTAGCTACACATTCACCAGTAGTTGCTTCTGAGACAGTAAATGCACATACTTGACAATTACAGCCACTACAGTGTCTCCAGAGAGACCAAATCCATCATTACACAGAATATGAAAAATATCATATATTACATAACAGACAAAAATGGATAAATTCACTATGCTATAAACAATCATATCTAGGACATTTTTTGATGTAAAACTTTTTTTTAATTCTAAATACTTTAATTTTAATTACTACAGACTATAAAGATTTCAAAATGAAACAAAACAAAAGACCATCCACTGAAATGCTTGTAACTAATAAAGTTAGCTTCTTATTTACAGAACAAAACACAAAACAACCATTAAAGCTGCAAGCAGTGTTGAAAGGGCCCTCACACCTGGGCTCGCCGCCACTCGGTAAATATAGGAGGAATGTGCCAAACTTCCTGCTTCCAGCTGGTGGCACTATGACTATAACTGAATATTGGCATGTAGATGTCTTTAGGCCAGGACTTTTATAAACATATGATGTTTAGTGCAGATCAGACACTGCATGTTTGAATTAGTGTAAAGCATGACATATCCTGTCGCCAACAGGTGGCGCTATGGTTATAACAGTACAATTACACATTTACATGGGGCGTTGGTGCCAACGCTTCAACGGGTGTGGCTGATGCTTGGTGCTGACGCGACCGTCATGGTGGCAACAGCCAATCACATTACTCTTCTGGTGTTGCATGAACGCGATTGGCTAGCGTCTGCACTAGTATATTTGCATAAGGTGATCTGATTGACTGACGCCTACATTGCTGCTTGAAAAGTTAAAAGGTTTTCGACTTCTGCCGCGAACAACACCAGTGACGCAATGCAACGGACCTCAGATATAAGATTATAACGGAATATTGGCTTTTAGATGTGTTCAAGCCAGGACTCTTATCGAACATGTGAAGCTTGGGGCAGATCTGACATAGTATGGCAGAGTTACAACAACTTCTTTTTCCATTGTGAAACATCAAAATTTGTCAGGACGCCACAGACACACCCTTTAATGAAAATTCAAGATCTTCGCAATTTAACATCGCAGAGGCCTTTAGATTAGACCAGTGATAGGCAGTGTTGGTCCTAGAGTGCTGCTGTCCTGCAGAGTTTAGCTCCAACCCTAATCAAACACACATGAACAAGCTAATCAAGGTCTTCAGAATGAGGGTACAGGCTGGTGAGGTTTTTTTTTTCAGGGTTGGAACTAAACTCTGCAGGACATCGGCACTCTAGGACCGACATTGCCATTATAATGTTAATGCTTTAATCTTTAAATCTCTAGGAGTAGTTTGTTACAGCATAAAACACGTCACTTCCTGTTGCCAGTAAGTGGCGCTATGACTATAACTGAATATGGGCATGGGCGTGTGTCCAGGTCAGGACTTTTATCAAACATGTGAAGTTTTGGGCAGATCAGACATTGTATGCCTGAGTTATAACAACTTCCTGTTTCATGGCGAAATAGCAAAATTTGTCAGGCTGCCACTGACACGCCCTTCAACAAAAATTCTAGGTCTTCACAATTTAGCATCACAAAGGCCTTTAGACTGCACTGACCAAATTTGGTGTCGATCCGGTTAAATCTCTAGGAGTTTGTTTAAACAACGCCTGAAATGGCAAAAAAGGCACAAAACTTGCAGAGTTAATTCATAATAACAGACTTCCTGTTGAGTTTTGGACATCGTACCAAGGGACTTTTTTGTAGGTATTGGTGTGTTACATGTGTCTACCGAATTTCATACATGTATGTGAAATACACCTCAAGGGGGACTTTACTGAAATTTTATAGGTGGTGTTTTGAGCCATTTTGTCACACCCACTTCTGAAACCAGATGAAAATGTTCACCAGTTGTTCAGTTTTCAAGCATGTTTAGACCCTCAAAATGCAATTCATTTTGAAGAAGAAGAAGAAACTGAGCAATTCCAATAGGATCCTTGCATCACCAGTGCTCGGGCCCTAAAAAATGAAACGGGGGGGCATCCTGTAAAGTTCTGTCTGGTCAGATTTAGATTTAGACTTCAATAAAAGATAAACAGCAAGGAGGATATATGAAGAGAATCACCAACTAAAGATTCCTTCTGTATCTCTGTTATGAAATGCTTATTTTTCTTAAACAAAATTTCAAACATCTCCATAGAGCAAGAGTATGTCTTTATCCCTCCCTTTGTTTCATAGCAAACACAATTCCATAACCTCTTTGAATGAGGCTGCTCTGTGTATGTGTGTGAATGTGTGTGTTTGATCAATGACTTTTCCATTCGCCCCGCTGTCATGCAGAGACTTCATCAGAGAATGCTGAAACTCATATTTACTGCAGAGTAGTAACTCCTGCAATGGCCTTTATCTCCCTTCCCATCTCTCCCTGAGCCCAATCAGGGGGCTTGTGGATGTTAATTGAATTGGGCTGAGGGTCTCTTTCTAATGTGCAGCAGATGGTCAGGGCATTCCTGCTTCCTTTATCTCACACACACACACACATCATACACATAAGCACATATAAACACACACATATGCACACACACTAGGTGGCAGTGTTGTACTACCCTGGCCCAATAAGTCACGCTTAAAGCCCTAAAGCCATTATGAAGCAATGAACGCTGATCATTTAGAAAAAGTGACCATGTGTGAGTTAGAATGTGAAGCTTTGCTCTATGTCTAAGAGCAAAGTAAAGTGCCAACCTAGGCTGTTTCTTGAACGTACAACGATGTTCAAATTGAAGCCATTGATGTCTAAAAATGCTGTCTATGTAGGCATCTCACTACATTTTCAACAGCCCATAGATACTAAATCACACAAATTCGCACACACACCAACCAACTTAAAGTGTGCTAACAGAAAAACACATAGAGGAGGACATGACCTCTCAAAATACCTAGTCATCAGCAAAACTGGGCTGGGATGTTCATCTGCAGCTGTGTGTGTGTGCGTCCAAACAGCAGCATATGTGCGTCAGGGCAAA
Organism: Labeo rohita; assembly: GCF_022985175.1. Taxonomy (NCBI): domain Eukaryota; kingdom Metazoa; phylum Chordata; class Actinopteri; order Cypriniformes; family Cyprinidae; genus Labeo; species Labeo rohita. The sequence goes on from NC_066875.1 coordinate 38,248,270, forward strand.
AATGTGCACTGTAGCAAGCCATAAATATAATACAGTGTTGGTAAGGAAAGTGTATGTCTAATTTAATTACAGAAACTAGCATATGCTAAAAGTGTTTGCATACACGTTTTGTCCCGCGTCATTAAAGACCGTTTCCCCCACTGGCTCCGCTCCGGAGAGTCCATCGGTCAGTTGAACCTCCGGTGCACGACGGTTTTACCACATATTCTGCAGAACTGTCATTTGTGCAACTGCAGAGCAGGCAAAGAGATGCTTCTATGCACCGTATTTATACAATGGCTGTGTGTGCAGTGCGTACAATGCGGGGCTGTAGGTGGTAATTACAGGTGATTTGCACTCCGTCCTGCTAAATGTGTGGAAACGCTCAATTATAAGTACACGGCAGCAAACAGAAAGCCTCTTCACTGCAGGACCATTAACGCACACACGGCTCCATCTGTGTGTGCGAACACTTCAGCTTCTATCATGAATACTATCATCATTAATCATCTTTTCTCCTTGCGGACGGGGCTGTCCGTTATTGAGAGCCTGAGTAATTTGGAATTGATTCTGTCCCCTGTATACAACCCCACCGCAGAATACTAAACACACAGTATTTGTTGATATGGCATACACCCCGCCGACATAAAAAAAACAGAGGAAGAAACAGAGTTATCAAAGAAAAGTGAGAGAGGGAGAACTAAAGATAAAGCATATGTCCACCTTTTGTTGCAGCGCTGACGGGGTCGAACAATACCAGCAGGTATGTGTGCTAAAGAGGGTGGAGAGAGAGAGAGACCACATCCTTTCTCTGTTCTGCAGGATCTAAGCTTTTAGAAATAAGCAATATGAATTTTCCCCCTTTTTCTCTATATATCCCTTCTCTCACTTTTTTCTCACCATGCCTACCTGTCAGTAAGACACCACCCCCTGTGGTTCTCTCTCTGTCTCTCTCTCTCTCACACAGGTGGGTGTGAGACATGACGCATATGACAGCTTATAGCACAGAGAGCTGCAGTCTTTATGACTCTGCGTATTAGTGCATTACTAAACATACACACAATCACGTTTCCCCACAGATTTATGGGAATGCATGGGGTATTTAATTTGATCTGTGAAGAACAGATGTACAGGTTGATTGATATCTTAACAGAGACCACAGACAAATATAAATGACTAATTCAAATCCCTAAAACAAACTTTTTTTGAATTTATAAATATATATTTATTTTAGCATTGCTTTATTTATGCATTGATTTTCCAATTCAGAATGTCTCCACAGGGAGGTTTGTCAGATTTAGTTAACATTTAGGAACAATTTGTCCCAAAATTGAGAAATCAAAAATGAGGACATAGCTTCATTCAAACATTTTGGAACAGTAAGATTTTTCATGTTTCTTCTCTTCTGCTCACCAAGTCTGCATTTATTTGATCCAAAGTACAGCAAAAACAATCAAATTTTTAAAAATAGTTTACTATTTAAAATACCTGTTTTCTATTTGAATATATTTTAAAATGTCATTTATTCCTGTGATTTCAAAGCGGAATTTTTGCATCATTACTCCAGTCACATGATCTTTCATAAATCATTCTAATTTTCAGATTTGCAGCTCCAAAATGTATTATTATTATTATGTTGAAAACAGCTGACTAGAATTTTTTTTAGGTTTCTTTGATGAAGAACAGCATTTATCTGAAATAAAAATCTGTGTAACATTAAAATGTCTCTATCATCACTTTTGATCAACTTAAAGCATGATAACTAAATAAAAGCATTAATTTCTATAATCCCCCCCACCAAACCCTTTGATCACAGGAATACATTACATCTTAAAATATATTCAAATAGAAAACAGTTGTTTTAAATAGTAAAAATAGTTTATAATTTGACTGTTTTTGCTGTACTTTGGATCAAATAAACGCAGGCTTGGTGAGCAGAAGCAGTTCTTTAAAAACATGAAAAATCTTACTGTTTAAAAACTAGTATATATAGCCTCCCCAGAGACCACTTAGTCTTAACAGATCCCCTAAAGCGTGCAGTAGGTTTGGTGGAGGGGGGTAATTGAGAATGAATGGGGGAAAGTCACGTGAGAGGAGGCAATGCCTCCATCCCCAAATGATTGAATATGACTGGTTACGATTGGCTGTGATTGGTTCATGTGATAAATCCCACCTCTTTTTTGATTGTGCACATTTCGTGTTTGAAAATCAGTCTGAATGAACAATAAAATGTTGTTAATGGGAAGACTACTTTAAAAAAGTAAGTACACAATCCACACATTAAGAAATAACAACTTTGTTATGTCAAAATAAGACTTAAAAATGGCATGATAACAAGATCAGCTTGGTGACATTTTAAGTAGATCACCTTGACTGTGAAAAAATTCAAAAATAGTTAAAAGTTAACTATTAAAAAGAAAATCTGAACATAAGTTGACAAATAAAATATATTGCTTTAAACATATGCGTTGAGTTATTATTGTGGAAAAAATGTAAAATGCTTAAAAACAGAAACTTAATGAGATTCATACTTGGCTTTATAAACTAGAATATTATTTAAAGGAGAAGTCCACTTTACAGATAATGTACTCACCCCCTTGTCATCCAAGATGTTCATGTCTTTCAGTCGTAAAAAAGTATGTTTTTTGAGGAAAACATTTCAGGATTTTTCTCCATATAATGGACTGCTATGGTGCCCCGAGATGGAACTTCCAAAATGCAGTTTAAATGCGGCTTCAAATGATCTCAAATGCGGTTGTAAATGATCCCAGGTGAGAAAGAAGGGTCTTATCTAGTGAAACGATTGGTTCTTTTCATAAAGATAATACAAATTATATATTTTTTAATGTCAAATGCTCGTCTTGTCTTGCTCTGCCTGAACTCTGTGTATTCTGGTTCAAGACAGTTAGGGTATGTCGAAAAAATTCCAATCATATTTTCACCCTCAACTTCAAAAATCATTTCAAAATCATCCTACATCACTGGAGAAGTTCTGACCCAATCTTTGCAAAGTGAACATGCAAAGAAGATCAAACACCCTTAACAAAAAAGATAAAACAGCAATACATGATGATGAACATGAGATGGGAGTTTTTTGACATACCACAACTGCCATGAACCAGGAAAAAACAGTTTGGGAAGAGCAAGACAAGACAAGCATTTGACATGAAAAAGTATATATATATTTATTGTATAATAAATCGGGGCACCATATCAGTCCATTATATGGAGAAAAATCCTGAAATGTTTTCCTCAAAAAACATAATTTCTTTACGACTGAAGAAAGAAAGACATGAACATCTTGGATGACAAGGGGGTGAGTACATTATCTATAAATTGTTGTTCTGGAAGTGGACTTCTCCTTTAATGTAAAAATATAAAGTAGATTTTTTTTCCTGATAGTTTAAGTAATGTTTATTTAACCAAGAAAATGTGACCATGACATGAATTTACATTTGATTCAGAAATTAAAATAAATAAATGTGAAACTTCTCATTTTTGTTCAATATCAGGCTCCTATGAGTTCAGTAATTTCTCTGTAATGGCATTGAACATGTTCTTTTCATTGCCATTAAAGTGAAGTAACTGAACATAAACATAGGAGCCTGAGAAAAATGCTAATTATAGAAGAAAATTTCAAGCTGCACTTAAAGGCTTTTGCATCTGAACTCTTCATATATAAAGGCTTGTGTTTGTGTGTGTGTGTGTGTGTGTGTGTGTAAGCATATATGAGCAAATTCACATAAGAACTATCATAGGCCAAATTGTCCCCAGAGGCAAACTCTCACAAACAGCAAAACAGACGCAAAATTACATAAGCACGCAAAAATCTATAAGAGAGGTCTCCGTAGAGATGTATAAAAACAAACTACAGAAGTACTCTTACATCAAAACGGACAAACAGGCAAAGACTTTCACAAACAATGTTTTTGACCCGTTTCCGATTCATCCACGCACCTCGCACATAAACACGCCGATACACGCACACACACTGCTTCCAGCTAAATACGAACAGGCCTGAAGGCATTTCCAGAAAACTTTCAGCCCTTGGGAAAGAGGCTGCTTGTACAAATGATTCTATTAGATTAGAGCTTTTGTGCGGCTGCCATATGCACAAAGCATCCTCTCCAGTTCTTATCTGCTCACAGCTCGTTTGTATAATTGTAAGCACTAAACACTTTGTGAAACTCCCGAACGGGTCTCAATCAAACCCAAAAGAGCAACAGCATCATTTGAGCTCATCTAAACACAAGAATGACTTTTCCCGCTAGTATTTATTCATTCATAGACAGTCGGTTTATGTTCTTTATTGGACCCTTGACTTGTTTGCCCAGAAGGCTTAAAGCAGCCATTCTGACTCCTGCTCTCTAAGGAGACTGATAGTAATTATGTTTGTGTCAGAGCTCAAGGTGCCCTGGCATTGATAAGCCATTTAGTCCGTGTATAAAAACATGGCTCGCTGTCAAACACGGATTTGAACCGGACTCTGAGAGAGCGATGCCGTCCGGCCATTGGCTGTGATTCACACCCCAGTGAACTGCCCACCTAGACAGCATTTTTGGGCATCAAAGGTACATTTAAACACTGGATTTGTTTCAAAACCAACTGAGCTACACACCTAGCCAGAATTTGTGAATATCAAAGGTCCATTCGAACACTGGCTGTCTTTCAAAACCTAGTGAGCTGCTTATCTAAACAGCATTTTTCCACATCATAGGCGCATTAAATCCGATAAGAACATTTAAATGTGCCTGTAATGCCCAAATTTCTGTCCAGTAGGCAGTAGGCGGCCCACTAGGTTTTAAAACACAGCCAGTGTTCTGTCTCATTTGCTCGTTACTTCCTCTGTGCCACACAGAGTAATATGATAATGTGGAGTTACTGGCTCCTCACGCGTGGCGGTTCTCCCCTGCAGCAGGGCGCTCCATCATGTTGAGGAATGGTGTTTTTTAGGCTATGGCTTGTTTTTGGCACTAATATATTCACATTACGGTGCTGTAACAGCATGGCTGAAGCCAGTAACAGTCCCTAGGTGGACAGGGAGTCTACCAAAAAAAAAAATCTGCAATTACCCCTCGACTGGACACGCATGAAAGTTATGGTACAATTACGCTGGAGTAAAAAACAATCCAATATATCAATTAGGCGAAGTCAATTAGGACAGCTCCCCATTTAAGAGGGAAAATTTGCTGGTGGAGGCTGTAGGCTAAAGCAAGCTGCTAGGAAAGACAAAGTGACTTGCACAGATGAGTTTTTTTTTTTTTTTTTTGCTTTACATTCTTGCTCTCTTTTTCTGAAAGAAACTACACTGCAAATGAAATCTATTGTGGAAAAAATAAAATAAAATAAAAAATAAAATACTTTCTTGTTAGTCGCATGATTACGTGATGTGAATTGGCCTTCAGGCCAGTGACTTGCAGAGAATCTCTGCCACCTCAGGATGCTGAATCATCATTATCATCTTTTTAAGATTCTGCTTATTGAGCACCTGATTGTCTTCAACCTTTCGACGTCTGACCTTCTGGAACCTCTGGCTTCTCACCTCAGTTTGTGGTGACCTTTGTCTTTGTAGGGTATGATGTCCAGAGATGTTTCCTCCCATGTCTCCGTGATGCCTTCCAGTGTCTGTAAATCAGAGGTCAGCATTAGGCCTTTTAATGTTAGCAGTAATCTTTCCAGACACATTGCACCTCAGCACTAAGTGGCACATTGTATGAAATGGAAGGGCAGCCATTGTTAGATGGCTAGTGACAGGGAAAGAACGTTGTTTTGGGCCCCTGCAACAATAAACATCACAGATGGAGTCTTTCTAAAAAATCCAGACGTGCCAATGACACTTCTCATTTACTGTATATATTTTAAAACCTAGCAAGCAATACATAGACAGCATTTCTGGACATCATTCAAACATTTAAACACCAGCTGTCTTTTAAATCCCACTGAGCTGCTCACCTAGACAACATTTTTAGGCATCACAGGCACGTCTGAACACTTGCTGCATTTTGGGCATCAGAGGTACATTTAAAGATTTAAGCTCTAGCTGCATTTTAAAACATAGTGAGCTGCCTACATAAACAGTTTCATGAGTCATAAGGTCTTGTAAAATATTTCAAAATCTAGGAAGCTGCCTAGTTTGAATTTTTGCCTATTATACAGTTGAAGTCAGAAGTTTACATCCTCCTTTCAGAATCTGCAAAATGTTAATTATTTGACCAAAATAAGAGGGGTCATACAAGATGGATGTTATTGTTTATTTAGCACTGACCTAAATAAGATATTTCACATAAAAGATGTTCACATACAAGAGAAAAGAATAATTGCATTAAAAGCTGGGGGGTAAAAACTTTTTGAATTTAAAGATCAGGGTAAATTTAACTTATTTTGTCTTCTGGGAAACATACAAGTATCTTCTGTAGCCTCTGAAGGGCAGCACTAAATGAAAAAATATGATATTTAGGCAAAATAAGAAAAATGTACACATCTCCATTTCTGTTCAAAAGTTTTCACCCCCCGGCACTTAATGCATGGTTTTTCCTTCTGGAGCATCAGTGAGCGTTTGAATCTTTTGACCTCAACTGTAGGTACATCTCAATGCTCAATGAGTTTTTTTCTCAAAAAGTGAGCTGCTAATCAAGGCAGGATTTTGTTGTATTAAAGTCACATTAACATTCTGCGAATTTTTGTGGACAAAATCCACTTCTTTTAAGGAATCCAGATGATCAGAAAATGTGAGAATGAGTTCGCCACACAGATTTTGCAACTGGTTGAAGTTCAAATCCATGTTAATCAACATTAAGCTGTTTGGTTTTAATGTAACTTCTGTATGAGCTGTGAATCATACGTCGCTATACTATTGATCATTGACCCTTTGCAGCAAGTTTGATTGACAGGCAATCTGACCAATCATGATGCTGAATCTGCCATTTTGTGGGGCAAACAAACCAGACAGAAGAGTAGATTAACATCTGTAAACCTGAACTAGAAAAATTTGTATGTATTAACATCTTTCCACAGTTGAAGCAAGATACTTTGTTTCTTCATGTTTATTTTGTGCTGTAACTAGTAATAAGGAAGAGATAATCAGTTCATGTGCTGCTTGAACTGAGTCGCTACAGCAACCAATCACAAAACATTAAAAAGCCAAAAAAATGTCTTTATTATTTGAACTTCTTACAAAATGACAAAATTTGAAAGCTGAGATTTTGTTTCATACCAAAAGTTTGAGTGTTGTGAAAAGTTGTCAGTGTCCTTTTTTCTCCGCTATGTATTTTTCATTGAGTGAGAACATGATGTGTGGCGGGAGAGCGCCATGGCTTGTCGGACACAGCAACAGTAACGAAGCTTCAATAGAAAATGAACCATTTTTGCTCACGAAATTTGGCCGGAAATTACATGCGACCGCACCTTTAGAGCTAAAAAGACAGCCATCTATATTGTGAGTACGTTAGGTGACTAGTGACAGGGAAATACCATTAATCGTGGCCCCTGCAACAATAAACGTCAGAGACGGGGTATTTCCAAAAACACCAGGCGTGCACCACGCCAGCGATTCTTCTCATTTAAACTCTATCTGTCTTTCTCTTTTTCTCTCTCTGCAAGTGACTTCTAGGTGAACCGCTCTGTGCTTTGGGGGTTATGAGGGTTTGCTCTCCCATTGCCGCTCTCGAACCAAAGCTGTGTTGTTGTAACCTCTGCGAGCGCAGAGCAGAACGTCTGGGAATCTCCCTGGGCCGAAAGCGAGAAGAAAGAGAGGAAGAAAGTGGGAGAGAGGGGAGAGAGGAGTACAGCCTCCCACAGTCTGACAGCTGGACAGGGCAGCTCTCCTCTGCAGGGGCAGTAAAGGCTGCGCTGAAGGAAATTAAGCGCAAGGCTCATTTCCCCTGTGGCGGCCACACATGACCTGCGACTGCAGCCTGGGGACAGACGCCTCCAGCAGCACAGCGCTCATACTGTACTGTGCTATTACTGAACACAGTCCAGGAAATTTTCCTTTTCAAGTCTAAAATAGGACTATAAACCAGTCGACTCATTGGCCTGTTTCACAAATCCTGTGTCTGCTTGTACACTAAAGGCATTTCTGCTGTGTAACAGCTCTATGCAGAAAATAAAGTGGTTGATGGTTTACTCCACTGCATATTTCCTCCAATAGCAGCCATAAATTATAATACAAATAATATAATGGACATCGGAAGTGGGCCACTGAGAATTATTACGAACTTGATTGCCATGAAATCTAATTTACACGAGGAGGTGCGATGACATTTATAACCAAATGGTTTACACAGGACACAAAATGCAGTTTTAAACTGTTTAAAGCATCTGGAATCAGTCAGTCTTTACTGAATAAAAAGTGCTCTTTGTGAGTTTGCATCAGGCCTGACATAGGAGTGTTTTTCAAGCAATGGGAGATTTATACTTCTCTCAGTATTATGTTGCTTCATAAAAGCCAATATTACAAAATATAGTTTTAATAAAAAAGTTTACAGTACATGTTCAACATTTTTCTCATGAGTTCTACAAAAGCCTGTTTCTGAATCAGAGTATAAAATGAATAGATACACTATAGTTTAAAAGTCGGTAAGCTTTTTTGTTTTTTGTCGTTAGCATTTACTAATGCATTATTAAAATCACAAGTTGTGTTTGTTAACATTAGTTAATGCACTGTGAGCTAACATGAACAAACAATGCAAACGACTGTATTTGTATTAAGCAACATTAACAAAGATGAATAAATAGTGTAATAAATGTATTGCTCATTGTTCGTTTATGTTAGTTACTACATTAACTAATGTTAACAAATAACACCTTACTGTGTTACTACTTTTTTATGTTTTTGAAAGACGTCTCTTATGCTCATCAAGGCTGCATTTATTTGATCAAAATTTGTGAAATATTTAAAACGTGTTAAACAACTTTTATATTTGAATATATTTTCACATTTAATTTATTTATGTGCATTCTTAATTTTTTTGGAAAGCATGATGCATTTTTTTCAGGATTCTTTGATGAATAGAAATTTCAAAAGAACAGTATTTATTATTTTATTAAAAAAAACTTTGATCAATGCTTTTATGTACTGAATTCTTGCTAAATAAAAACAATAACGTATTTGAAAAAAAACTCAAAGATTATAACATTAGTGTAAAAAGCCAACTGCGATTTAATTTCTTGTGAATGTGACTTCAACTGACCCTTCGCAAAAACCCGCCCTCCTTACTGTTGCTATGTCGCTCTCACACTACACATCATGTTCTCACACAGTGAAAAATACATCACGGAGCAAAGAGGAAACTGACAACACGCCAACAAACAAAACACAACCGGTTACTTCCAGTATAAAACAGTCTAAGCTTTAAAATGTTGTCATTTTTTTTAAAGAAATTCAAACAATAAATACCATTTTGTGGCTCTTTAATGTGTGGTAACAGATTACCTTGTTAGATCAATCGACACATAAACCAGTTTTTCTTATTTACTTAAAGCACAAAATAAACATGAATGAACATCAGAACATATATTATTTCAAACGCAGAAAGACGTCAAAGTTAATCTACTCTCCTGTCTGATTTGTTTGTCGGACAAAATGGCGGATTCGTTATGATTGGTCAGATCGCCTGTCAATCAAGCTGTCTGCAAACAGTCAATTCACTCAGTGTGACTTTGAAATTGTAAATATACTTGTCATAATTGTGACTTATTTCACAATGTGATTATATTTCGTATTTTAAAGTTCATCACATAATAGTATTTTTTACTCTAAGGCAGAAACAGGCTTCAATATTCAGTATGACATGCAGCAAAACTATTTTATACCTTTATTGCTGCTCATATGCTGTAAAGCGGATACCAAATGGGAACCCAAAAGAACATACGCCTGCAGCACCACAAATGCAATGTGCCTAAGTTTTGAAATGAATAAAAATCTGACTGTATAACACAGCAGTTCGATAGCTTTCATGAACACCACTGCCTCTACATTCAACTGTTTGGCTAATAAAAACCACATCTGCACTGCTGCCAGACTCTTAGGCTGGGGCTCTCAGCTGTGATTCTCTGCTGGGTTCGGTCTGACTACCGGATGTCACCCTGAGGATATCGTCTTTGACCTTTCAAACCTGACCTCTGACCATAATCCTCCTGGCAGTGACTTTCCTTTTCTCTTTAACATACTGAACCTCTGAGGATCTTATGCACTGCGAGAGGAGCAGAGAGAATTGAACCTTGATGAACCTACAGTCCTTCACAGAGACAAAAGTAATAGAAACAAAACAGTTATATTCGAGTAGGGTTTCACGGCCTCAAACTATCTGAATCATATCACATGCTTTTAAGCATTTATTTTTTTCCTATGAGGTCCACTTATTATGTCATCATTTGGTTTTCAGGTTTCCACAATGTTTTAAGTGAAAGTTTCAGTAGTTTTCAAATACTCCTTGAAAGGATCAGGAACAATTAAATTTATGTTTTGCTTTCAAAAACCTAAATCAAATACACTGATCTGAAGAACCTAATAACAAATAAAAAGGGCATTGTTCATTTCAAATAAACAATACACAGTGGCAAACTCAAAAAACGCAAACAGAGGAAAAACTGATGAGAAAAAGCGCTCTTTGTTGTACTTCAGATTCAGAACTCTGTTCTCTGTAAAATCACTGAAGAGTCTTTTTAAGTCTGAAGTGACAAATGAAAATAAATGAACCCAAATGAGAAAGAAAGAGTTCTGAAGAGGGATAGCATACCTGTTCGATGGAGAGCTCTTTGCTGGCTGCTCCTGATATGTCACTGATACGTTCAGCATGGTGGTCCAAACCCAAAGCCACAATCTTCTCCAGAGTAAAGTCTGCACTGGTCGGGTCAAATGTTTGCTGCACCTCTTGCCTTATTTGATCCCAATGTCTAAAATAAACAGATTCACACAGACTTTTGAAGATAAAATCTGACTGGCCAAAACGCTTTGACATTGACACATGAATTTGAGCTCAAATAGGGCGGAAAAACCTTATATCAAAGCCATTTGATCTAATCCAAAACCTAATGAGCCGCCTACGGGCCAGCATTTTAAGACAACATACACGCAGTTTTCAACATGCAGGCTTTTTTCAAACGGTAGGCAACTTAATTACGCTGCACTGAACACATTGCACTAAAATTAAATAAATACATGAGAATTAGGTAAGAGATACTTGAACAGTTTAATTTCAATACCGATAAGTATTTAAAAAAAGTTTATAATACATACACTCCGTTCAAAACTTTGGGATCAATTAGACTTATAAAGTTTTTTAAAGAAGTCTACAGAAGATTTGATTAAAAATACAGGAAATGTTATTAGAGTATAAAATATTGGTTTCTATTTTAATATTCTTTAAAATAAAATGTATTCCTGTAATGCAAAGCAGAATTTTATTTAGCCATTATTCCAGACTTCAGTGTCACATGATCCTACAGAAATTATTCTAATAAGCTAATTTATTATCAATGTTGGAAACTGCCAAATATTTTTTGGAACCTGTGATACTTTTGTAGTATAATACTTTTGTAGGATCTTTAATGAATAAAAAGTTAAAAAGAACAGCATCTTTTCAAAATATAGCAATTTAACGCATCTATGTAGAATGAAAGCATTCATTTCTTTCAAAAAAAGTTTGAAAAAAATTATATTTTAAATGAATGCTGTAGTTTTTAACTTTTTGTCAAATAATCCTGATTTTTCCTTTATAAAAGTACAAAAATGTGTATATTTAAATAGAAAAACTGTATTTGACATTGAATAATATTTCATAAGTATATTTCATACATCGTAATAATATTTCTGAAAGGCTCCAAAAAAATATTAAGCAGCACAACTGTTTCCAACATTGATAATAAATCAGCATACTAGAATGATTTCTGAAGGATCATGTGACACTGAAGACTGGAGTAATTATGCTGAAAATTCAACTTTGATCACAGGTATAAATTCGATTTTAATGTATATTAAAATAGAAAAATTGTATTTCACATTGCAATAATATTTCACAATATAATTTTTTTTCTGTATTTTTGATCAAATAAACAAGCATAAGAAATTTCTGTAAAAACATTACAAATCTTACTGATCCCACACTTTTGAACGGCAGTGTGAAATATTATATATACAATATTTAATCTTTTCTAAATACTCTTTAGTATTAGACAAAGTTCAGCATAGATCATCTTATCCAGTGTTCACATAGGTCAAAATGCCTAAATAAACATGCTTATACAGTTCAACAGTTTTTGAAAGACAGCTATTGTGTAGGCCTTTAGGAGAAATGAGGTTGCTAATTCATTAATCATAATATCTAATGAAATTCTTAAGCTAAAATTCCAGAGAATGTGTGCTATTTGGAGTATTTTATGAGCTGAAGAAAGACACTCCACTGCGCTGTTTAGTCATAAAAGACTGGTCATGTTGACGGTCAGATTTTGTCATAATAAGCAGGTGTGACGGGCGACGACAGCGCAAGGATTGAATTCTCCCGTGAGAGATCCCGCAGCAATGACGCACAGCTTGTTGTCTTCTCTCAAAGAAATCCACAGAGACCGTCAGCACATCTGATCCACAACAAAACACCACACCGCTATTTAAAAAAAAAACATCCTGCCAATGACTGGCCCCTCTGAGATCGGGCCCAAGCATTCTGGGACGCGATCTCTCCTACGAGTGCCTGTTTTTCTTTCGCTCCTCTTGTCTCCTGTTCTGTCGGTCATGGACTTCTGAGGCTGGAGCTCTGTTTATTTTCATCTGCTTCCCTGATGTGCTGCGCCGGCCAGCGGGAGACGCTAACAGGGATCTTTCAGAGGGTTACATCAGTGTGATTAGCCGGCTGTCATCAGGGGAACGTGAGGCCTGTCTCTGCCGTCTCCACCAGGGCTGTTGTAGCACGCCTGATTGGGGCCGATGGGCTGTTGTTTTGGGAATGCCAGATCCAATCAGATGGCTTAGGGAGCGAATGACAGGACAGAAGAAAAACGAAGAACGGAAAACGTCGCCTTGCTCTCGGCAGGGATGGCGCCGGAGTGCACAAACGCTCTGCGTGATAGAAAGGGGAGAGGTGACGAGCTGTAACTGAGGGCTGGCTGTCAAAGTCTGGGATTACAGCTGATCCTAGAACAGCAATTGGCACCAAACCTCTGATGATTATCAGCCAGACTTTACAGCAGGCCTCAGGTCACAAGCTACAGAGGGCAATATCTCGAACAGAGAGAAGTTACAAAGAGCGGTTGTCCGCCGAAGACATAACATGAAAGACGACAGTGTCATTTTGTCAGGAACCACTCTTGATAAGGAGGATTAGTGAGAGAATGACACTTCATTATGCTGAGGACACTGATTCATGTGTGTGTGTGTGTGTGTGTGTGTGTGTGTGTGTGTGAGCCCCCCACCTCTCTCTCATGGCTGGATTTCTAAGGTCTGTGATCAGTGGGATGATTTTCTTAAACTGTGTGATCCTGCTCTTCGAGAAGTCCACAACCTCCCAGTGCTTGTCCTGAAAGAACACACACACACACACACACACACACACACACACATTTGCAATAGTCAGGAACCCACTGCAGGCTGCAGTGTGAAATGCTGAGTGCTGTGTTGTGATGGACTGATCCCCTGTCAGTGGAAAAGCACCCAAAGGGTCTGAATCAAGCAGGTGTTTCTAATCTGCTTAAAGCTAAATGTCAGGATAATGAGAAGCTGGTGAGAAGAGAAGCTAAATTAGCTTTAAAGGGTAATTAGCTACACAAAAGGGCTTTTATCACAGTTACAAAGAGAAACGAAGAAATTAGAGTCTCTGCTGGACCCTAATGAAGTAGCATCAGTATGTGTGTGAGTACAGTAGATGATGAGTGAGACAGTGAGACATCACTGACGCCGCTGATAGCAGTTAAGTGGGTCCTGATGGCTGCTAGTTTTTTTATGCGAAAGGTCTCTACAAGGTCTTAGTACTCAATCTGTTAATTGTGGTGCTTAATTAAATTTACAAATTAAAAGTGCATATTAATAAATCTTATATATATTATTTATATACACTGCTGTTTAAAACTTTGGGATCAGTAAGATTTTTAATGTTTTCTACAGAAGTTTCTTATGCTCATCAAGGCTGCGTTTAGTTGATTAAAACTCCAGAAAAAAAAATATTATTGTGAAGTATTATTACAATGTACAATAACGTTTTCTATTTTAATATACATTAAAATCTAATTTATTCCTGTAATCAAGGCTGAATTTTCAGCATCATTACTCCACTATTCAGTCTCACATGATTCTTCAGAAATCATTCTAATATGCTGATTTATTATCAATGTTGGAAACAGTTGTGCTGCTTAATATTTTTTGGAACCTTTGGTACTTTTTCAGGATTCTTTGATGAATAAAAGAACAACATTTATATAAAACAGAAATCCTTTCTAACAATATGTACTACCGTTCAAAAGTGTGGGATCAGTACATTTTTATTCTTATTTTGAAAGAAATTAATACTTTTATTCAGCAAGGATTTAAATGCTAAATGAAAGCAATTTAACAAAAGATTTAAACTGATAAAAAGTGATAGCAAAGACTTACATTGTTAAAAAAGAATTATATTTTGAGTAAATGCTGTTCTTTTTAACTTTTTATTCATCAAAGAACACTTAAAAAAAGAGTCACAGGATCCAACATAGATCATTTGAATAATAAATCAGCATATTAGAATGATTTCTAAAGGATCATGTGACACTTAAGACTGGAGTAAATTACTGTAATGGCTAATGAAAATTCAGCTTTGCATCACAGGAATAAATTATATTTTAAAGTATATTTAAATAGAAACCATTATTTTATATTGTAATAACATTTCGCAATATTACAGTTTTTATCTAATAAATGCAGCCTTGATGAGCATAAGAGAATTCTTTAAAATTTTACAAATCTTACTGATCCCAAACTTTTGAACGGCAGTGTATATTATACATATTACCACACCTGGAAAAAAACAAGAGTCTGTGCTGAAAACCTAAAATATGAAGATGAAACATGTGCATCACTTCCAGGTATGTTTGCAAATCAAAAAGAGCAAAAAGACATTACAATATATGTTACGGTTTAAATGTTTGCGATTAGTAATCTTTTTGAAATAAGTATGCTCAGCAAGGCTGTATTTATTTGATCACAAATACAGTAAAAACAGTAATATTATTACAATTTAAAACAATGTTTTCTATTTTAATATATTTTAAAATGTCATTTATTCCTGTGATGACAAAGCTGTATTTTTGGCAGCCATTACTTCATTGTTAATTGTCAACTGATTCCTCAGAAATCCTTCTAATATGCTGATTTGGAGCTGAAGAAATTTATTAAAAATCAAAATTTTCAGTCTTACTGACTCAAAACTTTTGAACTTATTAAATATTAACAAGTATTTCAAGCAAGTACGTATTTACATATTTTTTATATTTAGTATTTATGTATTTTTTTTAGTGTTATATTTTGATACATTTTCTTATGTAACTGTATATAGTATCTGTACTATTCTAGAGTAACACTGTTTATTGGAAACTCCCGTAAATGTCAGTTTGGCCTCTGAACTGACTAAAGCTGAGTTTACACCAGTTGTGTAGGGTATGATGGCTTGCCTTGAACTCTCTGCTGAGTGTGTGGAGTTTCTTGAACATGGTCTGGGCGGTGTTGTTCATGGTCTCGGTCTGTAGAGAGGCCAAGTGACCCCCCTTCCACTCCTCCCACAGAGCCTCCCACTGCTGGGCGATCTCCCATACCTTCTGCAGGTAATTCACATCCTACAAACACACACACATAAACACAATCTAAACATTACGGTATACTGTACCAGAAGGGACCTTCACCAGTAGTATCAATATTGTTCGATTTGCCGTCATGCAGGACCAGTGAATCGCCCTCAGCCTGTTTGTGCTTTGTTGTGCTGCTTTGTGTTGTGTGTCTGTGTTGTATTGTATGAAAAAAAGTTTTTATTACTGTAACAGCAGTGAATACGCACCTTCTCTAGAGCGAGGATGTCTTTAGAGGCTGGATGTTCAATATTAAAGATGTTGAGACCATAGCTTATGTTCTGCTCCTCTTCTTTAAGAGCCTCCAGCTGGGCATGCAGCTCTGACACCTGCTGCAGTGCAGAATCTGGGGCTACACTGCTGCCAAATGGACCTGCGCATACATACACACACAAATAAAACCGTATACATGAAGACAAAGATAAGACCACACACACAAGCATACAGATGCATATGCTTAATGATGAAAAAAACTGCACATTCAGCTGTCATTTCCCTAGAGAGCAGCTTGTCGCTCTAAAAAAAGCTCTATGGATTTCTATTGGCCAGAAAGTTAGCAAAGTGAGCATGTTTCTCACAATGTGCTATTAATGTGGTTTCACAGTTGGGAGCTCAGCAGGTCAGTAGGTCTCTTTCCTGAGCAGAGTGTGAGTTCTGGCTCGGACCCAGCTCCGCTCACAAGCCCGGACTCCCACGATCCACGCGCACTTGCGACAGCTTTGATTTACGAGATATTTGATCTTTTGAAAAGCGCCTCATTCATCTCAGGACAGCAACACACAACGTGTACAGTAACACACTCGCATAGACACCAGCAGGGGCCGTTATCTATAAAGGCCTCCGTGATATGTTTATAGGCGCGACTGTTTACGTCTGTCAGCGTTTATAATGGATTCCATCAAACACACTGGCTAAATCGCATATGAGCATCTCCGGCAATTACAGAAAACACACATTTACACAATTCTGCATTAAGGCGAGCCATTAAGCAGCATGTGAAGATCCATTGGGGATCTCCAGTCAATATTTGCGTAAAGTCTGGTTTACTGAAGCATTTAGCACTTGCTGAAGTGCGTCGCTAGAGCAGAACGAATTCAGGAGCACGGGTGTTGAGAGGTTTGATGACGCCCATTCTCTCTCTCCGTTGTGCCTGACTAAAACGTAAAGGAAAATCTAATTAGCAAATGTTAAAATGTGCTAAATTTTTGATAAATCTGCCTTGGAGACTTTAACCAATCATACATGTTTAATTGGCTCTGCGCTGAGAAACGCAATGTCGTATTTTTCCTGCGTGCCGGATCTGAGAGGAAAAGTCACGCTGGGTCCATGGAGAGCAGGAGATGAGATTTTGAAGGGGCACCTTGGCAGGGGCCAGTAGTATGTGTTTGGACTGAATGAGTGTGATATTATTGAAACCGTCTCTCTCTCTTGAATACAAATTTCTCCCTGCACAAAGCTGCTTCCTGGCCTCATTAACCTGAAGGAGCCCGCCATTGTTTGCAGGAACAATCCAAACAATCCCGCCGTTCTCAACAAGTTGCAGCTGCCGCCCACGTTCGGAAATTCTGGGGTTGTGGGAAATAATGACAGTGAGCGCTGAGCGCGTTCGCCACGTGTTGATTTAGCGCGTTAATCGGCTGTGCCAAAACTCCAACTTTGTCTGAATCGAGACGGAGAGGCTTTTGGATACATACTGGGAGGAGAAGAACATAGGAGGAAAAGACGCAGGGAAGGAATGGCAGGAGATCAAACCGAAAAACAACAGACTTCACAGAGCTATCAACGATCACAAGGTAACGCAAACACAATGGAAACGAGATGGGGCGCGAGCGAGCAAAGAAGTGCGAGAATAATGGAAGAATGAAAGCGGAGGGAAGGAAAAGTAGGACGAAAACTCTGTCCTCTTTGATACAGTTCGGCACAACGTGACTTTGTTCGTGAAGAGAGGTGGCAGCGTGAGACAGAAAAAAGAATTTTTCAATCCCGTTTTTAATAGAGCAGAGAATAAACAGCAGAGCAGAGACACCAGCAGGAGGTGGAGCAGCATTACGGGACAATGAGAGAGAGACAGAAAGAAACAGAGCGGCAGAGTGCAGTCAAGGGCAGGATGTCAGCGTGACGGTCACTTCTGCTGTAGGTGAGGCTCCATGGCGTTCTGAAACATTATCTCAAGGCTAATTGGTTGTGATGTGCCGTGGGGCATGTGGGAGGTTGATGGCTCTACCCAGCACTCCCCGCCACGCAGAACACCCACGGTCCCAGAAAGCAAAGGCCTGCGGTGCCGCCCATGTAGCGAGCTGACCTACAGAAAAAGAGGCATGCTGGGATGTGAAGCTCACAGTAGGGTCTGAGACAGCACTGGCAGTCGTCCTACTGACCGTGTGTGTGCGCGTGTGTACATGTGTACGTGTGTGCTTGTTTTCCCATTCTGTAACATTTAAATCGTTATGTGTACGTGTGTGTGTGTGTGTGCGTGTGTGTGTGTTCACCACTGCTATTGAAGCTCTGCAGGGCAGACTGTGTCTTCTTCTTAAACTCCTCAGAGGACAGGATCAGCCCACTCTTCATCATGTCTTTGTGCTTCTTCAACATGATGTCACTGTCAATCACAACCTGCTGGAACCACACCCACTCTGAATTCAGAGCCTCCAGCAACTCCAACACCTACAGAGACGGAAAGAAAGAGTGAGAGAGAAAGAAACTCTAAGAGCGCTGAGTCAAATAAAAGCACAGTCAAATATGGAACGGAGGTAAGAGATGAAAGTGTATTTAGAAGACAATTTGACTGGGACACCAGAGGGAGTGTGCGTGTGTGTGTGTGTGTGTGCGGCGCGACACTCACAGCGGGGTCGACGGCAACCTCATATTTCTCTAGGATGGCAAACTGCTCGTGGATGGGCGGAATCTGACTTTCTATCTTACTCAGATCTGCCTGGAGAGTTTCCAGAAGTTTTAGACTCTCTCCCAACTCTGGGAGAGTCTGAGGAGGCTGAGACACCCTGAAAACACACACACACACATACAGTCAATAACTCTATGCATATGGTAAATATTTAATGCATACCGAATGATACAGATGCTCTGATTCAAAACTTACTGAACTGCCTACCAATGTAACTTTTTAGTATATATTGCTGTGGAGCTGATAAGGAATTCTAAGCGAAATGCTAAATGTTAAATGCTAAAATTTAAACTATTAAATGATTACATTGAAAACAGAAATTTAAGGATTAGCTCACTTCCAGAACAAACAATTATAGATAATATACTCTGATATACATGTCATCCAAGATGTTCATGTATTTCTTTCTTCAGTTGTAAAGTAATTATGTTTTTTAAAGGAAAACAATTCAGGAATTTTCTCCATATAGTGGACTTCAATGGTCCCTGTGAGTTTGAACTTCCAAAATGTAGTTTAAATGCAGCTTCAAAGGGCTTTAAATATCCCAGCTGAGGAAGAAGGGTCTTATCTAGCAAAACGATTGGTTATTTTCTTGAAAAAAATGACAATTTTTATACTTTTTACCCTCAAATGCTCATCTTTCCTAGCTCTGCAATGCGCATGCATTGGGTTGAAGACAGTTAGGGTATGTCAAAAAAATCCCATCTTATTTTCTCCTCCAACTTCAAAATCATTCTACATTGCTGCAGAGGTACCGACCCAGTATTTACAAAGTGAACATGCAAAGAAAATCAAATGCCCTTAAAAAAAAGGTAAAACAGCAATGTAGGACAATTTTGAATTTGAAGGAGAAAATGAGATGGGAGTTTTTCGACCTACCTTAACTGTCTTGAACTGAACGCATGTGCATCACAGAGATGGACAAGACGAGCATTTGTGGCTAAAAAGGGTATAAATATTCATTTATTTAAGAAAACGATCAATGGTTTCGCTAGACAAGACTCTTCTTCCTCGGCTGGGATCATTTAGAGCCCTCTGAAGCAGCATTTAAACTGCATTTTGGAAGTCCACTATATCCAGAAACTTCCTGGAATGTTTTCCTCAACAAACATAATTTCTTTAAAGACATGAACATCTTGGATGACAACGGGGGTGAGTAAATTATCAGTAAATTTTTGTTCTGTAAGTGAAATAATTGTTTAAAAAATACTGGTAATTCAAAATATTAATTAACAACTATAACAGTATGTCAATGATCCTAAAATAACACTGGCTCATGTCGCTAGTTGATAGAACTGTTTATGAGAGTGTCAGGCCATTAGCTTAGCAACATGCTAATGCCAGACTCTATTGGAATCAACAGAGAGGTTTGTCGAGTCTCTTATGCTCTTCACGTGAGGGGTGTTAATTGCTGTGGCATGCATGAGTGACCATTAAAAGGGTCGCTGCCCATGAAGAGCGTTTCAAATCGGTCACTTATGAGGTTTCATTTCAGTTACGATCCCAGCTGCTTATATAGAGAGCAGACAGCGAGGCAGGATTTTGTAACAGAGCTCTCTCACACACCTGAGTGCGTTTTCCTGCAGGAAGCTGTGCAATTCCTTTAGTTTGGCACTGGCCATAAGGCTGAGCAGCTGTGTGAACTTGCTCTGCCACTCGTTACAATGTTGCAACAGAGAGAATTTGAGCGGAGAACAGTCCAGCAACACAAACTGCAGACTTAACACTGTCTCCTCCTTCTGGACGTTATTCGCCACCTCTGTGTATCTGCACAAAAAGAGAGAGAGCATAAACGAAGCGGATACTTCTCATGAAACATCTTGAAACACAGCACTTTAAAAATGTATATGTGACCCTGAACCACAAAACCAGTCATAAGAGTCCATTTTTTTGAAATTGAGATTTATGCATCATCTGAAAGCTGATAAATAAGCTTTTAATTTTCTTTACAATAGGACAATATTTGGCCGAGATACAACTATTTAAAAATCTGAAATCTGAGGGTGCAAAAAAATCGAAATATTGAGAAAATCGCCTTTAAAGTTGTCCAAATGAAGTTCTTAGCAATGCATATTATTAATCAAAAATTAAGTTTTGATATATTTACAGTAGGAAATTTACAAAATATCTTCATGGAACATGATCTTTACTTAATATCCTAGAAAAATCAATAATTTTGACCCATACAATGTATTGTTGGCTATTGCTACAAATGTACCTTTGCTACCTGAGACTGGTTTTGTGGTCCAGAGTCACATTTATAAAAAAATCTATTATGTAAAACTTAACATAAGAGATGTGCTCCTTTTTTAACAAAGATTAGCAATCATTTAATATCTTATTTTAGCTTCTTTTTTTACTGCAATGAGTCCTGATACACAATAAAGATTGTTTGGTGTTGTGTAACAACACTTTTGCAAATAAAGATGTGTTTTCTCATGATAAATCTGCAACTGGAGTTCAAACGAGTTTAAAGATGGACATATGGATGCTTGTCTCAATTTTTTCTTCCTAAGAATGTTGTAATTGTATCTGTACTTCATGTTCTCTACATGTATGTCATGTCTATGTATTCTTATTACTGCTACTGAAACATTTTAAACGATTTTAATTATTACTAATGGGCACTAAATTACTTTTGTTTAAATTGATCTGTAAGATAATAAGATAATGTAATTTGATTATGTTTTTTTGCTCCCTCATAATGGCTACCCTATTAATAGCAATTTAATTTGTCATCTCAGTACTACAACATACCTACTGTAAATGAAATTAGTTTTTCAAAGTGTTTAGCATCATTAACCATATTCGTTTAAAATAAAATGTGTCTGCGCATTCATTAACTGATGTGTAAAAACTTTAGACATTAACAGGGGCGGTAGGGAAGCACACAAGTGTCCTTCCAGCATGCACAAGGTCATTAATGCACAAGCACACACAAAGTCTGTGTCTTACTGGCACTGCACACACTCTGATCCACACTCAACCATTCATTGTTGACATGATAACGATTTGGCGAGTGCAGATCAAATCTATAGGGAAGAGATGTTGACCCTGCCCTCAGGACTGGCACCTCTGTGCTACAAAGACGTCAATAGTCTAAAAGGCCATCACATTGTTCTCACGTGACCTCAACCACACCGTTCTGGTGTGCTATCACGACTCATGCATTTTAAATGAAAAGAGATGCATGTATGAGGTTGAGAAAACATGGTGAATCCTTCAGTGGATTTGTTTACTAAAGAAACTTTTATTTTACTAGTAGCACTGCAGTGCAAATAATTCATATGCTCACTAGATCTTACAGGGCATACTTTTTAGACCACTAATTTTGCTACTAAAAGAGAATGTACTGTAAGAGAACTACAGACCTGGCTATGTCAGCGTCGAAGGAGGTTACTGTAGGGTTGAGCCGCTGATAGCGCTGTATAAAGCCGTCTTTTTCGATTTCCCAGATCTCTCTGTGTTTGTCCCAAGTCTTCAGGTAGGTCTGCAGGTAAGATGCATTAGTCACCATACCTGCAGCTATGGCTCCTTGGATCTTACAGATCTCTTCATCTTGCTCTGAAACAGAAAAAGAGGAAGGAAGTGAGAGGAACACAGAAAGCATTTTTGATGCCAAACAACTTTGATTGCTTTAAGCAAAACTGATGTGAATAGATTTTTTACTTAAAATAAAAACCCTGTCATCATTTAGTCAACTATGTTTCATTCACTTCCTTTTTTCAGTGGAACACAAAAGGAGGATTTTGTATGAGAAGAATGGATCCATACAATTCTTCATGATTTCTCCTTTTGTGTTCCACTGAAGAAAGCTATATAGGTTTGGAATGACACAAAGGTGAGTAGACAGGAATATAAAGAGGGCATAAATGGCAAATGTAGGGGGGATATGGCAAATGAGATAGACGGAGGATGTACCGATGATGATGTGGATGGGTTTTCGCTGCGAGTGCTGGCGGGTCAGCAGGTCTGGCAGACGTTTGAACCCTGAGATTGTTTTGATGAGCTGAGAGCTAATGCTGTTCACTATGTGAGCCAGTTTCTGGAGAGAAGGAGAGAAATCCACCTGGACAAATAAACACAAACACACAGTGGGAAAAGATTTTCAAGGTCAGAATCGTTATATTAATTTCATAAAAGCTAGGGCTGCCAAATGATTACAACAATTACATGGTAACAATTTTGGAATTTAGTTATTTACACTATAGTTTAAAAGTTTGGAGTCTTTTATTCAGCAAGGATGCATTAAATTGACTAAAAGTGACAGTAAAGATATTTGTAATGTTGCAAAGATTTCTATGTTGAAAACAGTGTTCTTTGAATATGAAGAGTTCATTTGCAAAAACAGATAACTCTGTTTTTAAAAATGTTCAAAAATCATGTTTTTTCATTGTGCATTCCAGTTAATCTCAATCAAACTGCAGCTGGGTTATTTTGATAAAGTAAAACAAACTAAAATAAATAATTAACACAATAAAACATAGTAAAAAAAAAAAGATAACATCATAAAAAACATGATTTTGGAAAATGTAAAAAAAAATTCATGATCTGTTTTTGCAAATACACTCTTCATATGTATATTCAAAGAGCCATGAAAAATGTTTCTGCATATAAACATGAGCATATCATTTCTGAAAGATCATGTGACAATAAAAACTGGAGTACACCCTATAGACCCTATAGAGGAAAAAATTACATTTTAAAAAAATATATTAAAGTATTTTGAATTGTAAATACTTTGTTTTTGCTGTATTTTTGGCTAAATAAACCTCCCTCAAACTTTTAGTGTACTTTTTTATTGTAGTGAACATTAAGACAGCTTTAAAGAAAAACAAAAAACATATAAATTATTAAACCACAAATGCAAATGATATGTTAACAAGGACTGCATTATTTTTTAATTTTAATAGCCAAAAAATATTTTATCTGTTCTCATGTGGCGTTTCATCACAGAAGTATGTAAATGTTACCACTCTGGCTCTGCTAATGTAAAGTTTTCAAATACTGTCTCAGAATATTTTTTTATTTTTATTGCTGAAATATCACAGAATCCTGATTTTGCTAGTTTGTCCAGTGCCTTGTGGTTTCCGTGACCGTTTATAATTGTCACCGTGAGAGCTGGAAAAGGTGTGTCGCAGCAACTATTGTACCAGCGTGAATTCGGTTGTCGATCAGCCTGACGGATATTCGTTTCGCTCTCGGTGTGAACAGACCATTCATCAATGATTTGTTTTGCTTATTCATTTTGCATTCAGTGTGAAAGGGCCTTTAATGGTGTGTCCTGAGCTAGCATTAATGCATTTCCCTTCCCTCTGGCACTTAGAGCGCTTTGCCTCAGGCAGTCTGTCTCCGAAGACCAATGCAACCACTGTCCCTAAAATACACTCAATTAAGTCACACTAACGTTTCTGCTTTTTCTTTCTCACTGTGTTTAGCTGACTAAGCATCATGGGACATTACCCATAGGCCTTAGTCCAAATATACCTCTGTAGAGCTGAGCAGTAGAGTAGACTGCTGAATAACGCAGCAGTGCTGCCACAGCTGTGATTTATAGAGGTTGCCGTGTTCTGAATGCCCTCTGCTTGATGTATGATAGTGTCTTTATGCTGTATGTAAAACACATGGCCAGCAGCTCTCCGTGACCAACACAACGATTCGCACTGACACAGTGTTTTTTTTAGGTATACTTTTGCCTTGAAATCACAGAGGGTATGTTTTTGATGTCTAAATGTGAGTTACGGGTCACCTCGTCACGTAAACAATGGTATCAATGGCTGCTGCATTACTAGATTTGACAAAGAGAGAGTTTCTGTGTGTACCTGAGCAGGAGATCGAGGAGTCTGTTGTGTCAGCACCACTTCTACTCTGAATAAAGGGTTTGGGGATGTCTTGCCATCTCCATTGATGGCTTTAGAGAGTTCCTGCAGTGAACGCTTTATATTCACACGAAACGCCTCCTCAACCATTCGGTCCATCTTCTCCATGTATGATACCCAATGCTGTTGCACCTGAAAACACACACAGATATTGAAGTCATTGGAAAGTCCTTACCATGACCTCAAGCCACCTTGGGTTGTGCATTGTGCTGTTTTTACACTAACAATACTCCATAAAGGGGTAGTTCCCTGTTGAAAAAAACAGCATGTGCTGGTTAGGTATGTTTTGAAGCATGGCTGCTGGTTTGAGCTGCTTTAGGCTGGTCATGAGCTGGTTTAAGATGGTCCTTAGCTGGTCATGTGCTGGTGGACCGGCTTAGGACCAGCACATGACCAGCTTAAACCAACTCACGACCAGCGAAGGACCATCTTTAACCAGCTCAAACCAGCAGCCATGATTCAAAACATACCTAACCAGCATATGCTGGATTTTTCAACAGGGTTCAGCCAAAAGTTCATTGTCTGTATGTTCCTGTTCGAATAAGTAAGGCTGGCCAAAAAATTGCAAGTCATCCTCTCTGTCGGCATCTTCAGACATGTTTTATGTACAAAGAGTGTCTTCCTTGTCAGAACGTTGTGGTACTCTTGTGAATGGTTGAGTAGTAGGTTGAACCACTGATGTCACATAGACTACTTTAACAATGTCATTACTACCTTTCTGGGCCTTGAACGTGGTAGTTGTGTTACTGTCTATGTAGGGTCAGAAAACTCCTGGATTTCATCAAAAATATCTTAATTTGTGTTCCAAAAGATGAACAAAGCACTTACAGAGTTAGATTGACATGAGCGTAAGTAAGTAATGACAGAACTGTTATTTTTGGGTAAAGGTGAGGTAAAATTATTGCTTATTGTTTTAGTAGAAAAGATCCTAAGACACAACAAACAGACAGTCCAACCTCTGGGCCATCCAGGTGGAAGGTCCCGTAGACTCTGGCCAGGTTTTTGATGATGTCCTGGTGAGCGTTCTGCAGTCGGAGCAGCTGGCTATGCTGATGACTCTGCTGATCCTCCTGAAACTCCAGGTCTCCGTAGACCATCTTGCCATCCACACGCACCAAAAGCAGCTCACTAATCTGCTCACAGAGCTTAGAGGCGGCTAGGTTAGCTGCCTTATACTCATCCACCATTAACTGCACCTGTGGGAGGGATGAGAGATCAAAATCAGAGAAAGCAGAAAAACAAAGAGAGAGCGCAAATGTTAATCCCAAAACACACAGCTTAGTAAACTGTAAGATTTGATCATCTCCTTTTGTAAACAAAGCATCTCTACACAGCAATTCAGTAGCAAGCTGTCTCAAGGTCAAATGCTAAGTTCCTGGATGGTTTACATTAACAAATGTTCTAATGCATACTGCAGACAAAATTGCCAAAGTACATACTTATATTTCTCTTGCTATATAACCTTTTCCTGACATTGTTGCGCCAGTATTTAAATGAGCTACCACTTTACTGGTCTTGCATCATTCCAAAGTCTCTAAGCTATAGTGAAACAATATTTTAGCTTTACATATGGGAGCACATGTTTTTTACCTGTAGCGAGGAGCAACACTCAGGTAGTTTTGACTAACTGCTCTGAGAGTAGTTACAGCACAAAGCAACCATTAAAAGCTCAGGTGCTCCTCCATTAGGCTGTCCCACCTAATGACCAAATTAATGAGGAAAACTAATTGCACTGAGGAAAAAAAATGCAAAGACTAGATATTTGTAACCCTGCACTGCAAAACCAGTCATAAGGGGCCATTTTTGAAATGGAGTTTTATAAATAAGCTTTCCATTGATGTATGGTTTGTTAGGATAGGACAATATTTGGCTGAGATACAACTATTTGAAAATCTGGAATCTGAGGGTGCAAAAAAAATAATAATTTTAGAAAATTGCCTTTAGTTGTCTAGTTCTTAGCCATGCATATTACATCATTATTACATCAATCAAAAATTAAGTTTTTATATATTTACGGAAGGAAATTACAAAATATCTTCATGGAACATGATCTTTATCCTAAAGATAAATATAGCTGCAAGCAGCAATTATGGGACCAAGCATTAGGCAAGCAAGCATCAGACCAACTGAAGCAATCAGTAATTAAAGCCATTTTAAGATGATTTTAGTCAAAATGGGTGAAAAGTCAGAAAAACAACCACTAATAATTTGATTTAATAGGTTTTCACTTTTGACCAATAGGTGGTACTGTTATCAAATCAATGTGGTGTGTTCAGTGTGAGGTGACAATGACACACACAAAGTTTGGTGTCAATATGTCAAAGCTTTGCAGAGATACAGCCTCAGAGTCATTTTGACATCATGCCTAAAATTTGTTGCGGCACTGTATGAATACAGTTTCATCTATCGACATGAAATCCATAAATTTTTGTCAGCACAGTCTGAAGATGATATGCCTCAATTTTGGGGAAAATCGGATGCACAGTCTAGGGCGAGTTTGAAAAAGTATGTTTGAAATTTCATAATTAATGGTTAATGAATGATTTATCACTCTTGACCAATAGGTGCCACTGTTACCAAATTGATGTGCAATTTTGGCATAACTGGTATTGATGTTCTCGGCATGACCCAAGGAGTATATTGAGACCAGTTTTGTTATAATTGGCCAATTTATTAAATGCTATTAGCATTTTTTGGAATTTCTTTATAGCTTTTGACCACAAGGTGGCACTGTCCCCATACTTTTTGAGTATTGTCAGGGCATGGTGCTTAAGGCACATACCGCGTTTCGAAATGATACGCCATTGCGTTTGTAAAATATAGCTTTTTATGATAAAATTCAAAATGGGCCAAACCATTCAGAAGTTATAAGCAAAAATTGACATTTTCCTTATCTCCTGACCACTAGGTGGCACAGCACCAAAACAATGCAGGTAGCCTCAGGTAATGCTTGTTATAACACACACCAAGTTTGGTCTCAATAAGCCAAACAGTTCATATCAATTTTTGTGTGCTCTTCGTCAAATTGCTCTCACATTATTCGAGAACAGTTTGACTAATCAACTTTAATTCCATAACGTTTTGTCAGAATGGTCTCAAATTGATCTGAGCCAATTTTGGTGAAAATCAGACAAACCGTCTTAGGACAAGTTAAAAAAAGTAGTTTTTTGAACTATTAAAAATAGCAAAAAAACTAAACCTTACAATTTTAAATCTCTTTGACTCAGCATGAGCCAAGGAATTAGAGGAAAAAAAAAAATATTTTAGACCTAATGCTTCAAAAGTTATTAGCATAAAATTAGTGAAATTTTGGACAAGTGGTGGCGCTAGAGAGTTTGAGTTAGAGACTTCAAACAGGCAATGGTTAATGTTGAGATTGTCCTCTATCAGTGTGCTAAATTTCAAAACTTTCTTGCGAGCGGTTCTATGGGCTTCACACCTTCGGTACTTCGCCACTTATAATTTGGACCTATACAATGTATTTTTGGTTATTGCTACAAATATACCCGTGCTACTTAAGGCTGATTTTGTGGTCCAGGGTCACAATTACGTTTTAGCTGAAAGAAAAGAAAAGAAAAGAAAAGAAAAGAAAAGAAAAGAAAAGAAAAGAAAAGAAAAGAATGAGTGTGAGAGGAATGTTGTGGGAGAAGGATGGAAAACACATTCAAACAGAGCAGCAGGGGTTTTCCAGCAGGATTTTCCAGCTCATGTCTCCCTCTCTCACTCTCCTACAGAAATAGAGTATCTGATTTCAACCTATCCCTGTGCTTAAAATTAAAGGAGGCAGTTCTTATCCACAAAGCATCAGGCTTTCTCATCCAACAGCTCCCTATTCAATCTGTGGAGGGCAGCGTTGCTGAGACGTTTCTGAGAGTTCGCACAGAGGTTCTCAGAAGCATCTTACATGCCGCATAATCTCACTCTTCCTTCCAGCTCTGGATCCAACTCGTCTCATGACTTTTTCATGGGATGAAACGTGTCACATGAAATAAGCCTCAAAGGGGAGGATTACTCTATGTGCACGAGTGTGTAGAATGTATACTTGCATTTCTAAGTGTGTGTGGGTGTGTGTAAGCTCAGATGTGTCGTGTTCTCCACACTTCTCCATTACCACTGAAGCTCTTGCCAGCTCTGTTTTGGGCTCGAAGGATGTCTGACATTGACTCTGACGTGAACCTGATCTCTCCCTCCCAGCTCTCTCCAGCAAGTGAGAGAGAGAACCAGGCACAGTGGCGGCATGAACGAGGCTGGCTGCCTTTTATTGTGAACGCTGGGGCTGTTTATACTGAGAGATGCCTGTGTGGCCTTTATTAAAGTAGATGGGGCATTCTGCTTGCACGCCTTTGTGTATGTGTATGTGTGTGTGTGTGTGTGTCTTTACCACATGGCTAAAGGGCACTGCCAGTGCTTTAATATCATATTGCCTTGTACAATGTAGGAGTGATGGACAGCCAGCAGAGGAAGTGAATAGATTTCACAATTGCTCTCCACTGAGTCGCACCTCCATTCTCAGTAAAGCCTGCTGCCTTATTCTTGCATTACAAAAGCAATATCGGCCAGCAAAAAGGACACGGCTGTATCGGAACAAAACAAGAGCAAAGCCTTCTGTTCTCGAATAACCATAGCTAGGGTACAAAATTAACTTTTTTTGCTACACCTGCCAATAGTGAGTGACTTGAGGAAATTTACTAGCCATAAATATTTCTTACCTGCCATGAAGATGTATTCTACACTAGATCTTATTGAAAAATACACTACCACTCAAAAAGAAAGAAAAGAACTGAATACTTTTATTCAGCAAAGATGCACTGAACTGATTAAAAGTGACAGTAAACACTCAAAGGTCCACTGAAGTTCTGTGAAACACACAGCGTTATTCTATTTGTTCATGTAATTTCAACTGAAACAGGAAGACAGGATGGGACATATCCAGCAGTCCCGCCCCCTTTTTTAAATAGCCAATAGCGTTTTGTTTATATCACAGCTTGGGTCAGAGCCGCTGAGCTGGGTAAAGTTGTATTTGACAGCCACAATCTCATCCATATTGCATTATTTTCTCAGTAAATTAGAATGTCGTGGAAAAGTTCATTTATTTCAGTAATTCAACTCATTGTGAAACTCGTGTATTAAATAAATTCAGTGCACACAGACTGAAGTAGTTTAAGTCTTTGGTTCTTTTAATTGTGATGATTTTGGCTCACATTTAACAAAAACCTACCAATTCACTATCTCAACAAATTAGAATACTTCATAAGACCAATAAAACATTTTAGTGAATTGTTGGCCTTCTGGAAAGTATGTTCATTTACTGTAAATGTACTCAATACTTGGTAGGGGCTCCTTTTGCTTTAATTACTGCCTCAATTCGGCATGGCATGGAGGTAATCAGTCTGTGTGTAATGCCACGCCAGCAGAGGGAGCCCTTACCCATGGACTGACTGTTACCACTCCCTCTGCTGCTTCTATGGTTACTTCCTGTTTGGCAGCCATATAAGGAGGGCAATGCCAAACAGGAAGTTGTGAAGTATTGTTTTGCCTGTGTGGACTCTACCAAGCGTTTTCCCTGTTTTCATTGCCTTGTTCCATGGTTATTGTTTTGTTTCTTAGTCCTAGTTTTTGCCTTGTTTCATTGCCTTGTTTATTTGTTACTTTGGACTGCTCACTGGTATTTTGACCTTCTGCCTGTTTTCTGGATTATGCTATTGTTTTGCCTTGGATATCACTGTTTGTTTGGAGATCGACCCTGCCTGTCTGACTACGTTGTGTTCAATAAGGCTCGCAACCTGGATCTATCACGCTTCTGATGAGTCCCGTTACAGTCCCGTTTTTTGGTCTTTTGTTTCTCATTTTCCTCTTGACAATAGATTCTCTATGGGTTTCAGGTCTGGTGAGTTTGCTGGCCAGTCAAGCACACCAACACCATGGTCATTTAACCAACTTTTGGTGCTTTTGGCAGTGTGGGCAGGTGCCAATCCTGCTGGAAAATGAAATCAGCATCTTTAAAAAGCTGGTCAGCAGAAGGAAGCATGAAGTGCTCTAAAATTTCTTGGTAAACGGGTGCAGTGACTTTGTTTTTCAAAAAACACAATGGACCAACACCAGCAGATGACATGGCACCCCAAATCATCACAGACTGTGGAAACTTAACACTGGACTTCAAGCAACTTGGGCGATGAGCTTCTCCACCCGTCCTCCAGACTCTAGGACCTTGGTTTCCAAATGAAATACAAAACTTGCTTTCATCTAAAAAATCCATTTCTTCTTCTCTTTAGCCCGGGTAACACGCCTCTGACGTTGTCTGTGGTTCAGGAGTGGCTTAACAAGAGGAATACGACAACTGTAGCCAAGTTCCTTGACACATCTGTGAGTGGTGGCTCTTGATGCCTTGACCCCAGCCTCAGTCCATTCCTTGTGAAGTTCATCCAAATTCTTTAATTGATTTTGCTTGACAAGCCTCTTAAGGCTGCGGTTCTCTTAGTTGGTTGTGCATCTTTTTCTTACACACCTTTGCCCAGTTGCATAAAGCACCTTAAGTGTAATTTTCCCTTAAGATCGCCCTTATGTTTCCCTTACACTTAAGGGCGTTGCATAAAATATCCCTTAAATGTCACTTAAGGGTTTGTTTAGTTGAAACGTCATAGACCCTTAGAATTTCTATTAAGTATCCCTTAAACCCCTTTAAGTGTTGCATAAAGCCCCTTAGCTGTCATTTCCCTAAGTATAACATAAGGTATGGAAAATGTCACCTTAAGTGTTAAACAGCGCGCTGATTCAATCCACGATCGTCCTCTTTATATGTTAAACAGATTAATTTAGGCATTTATTCACATACAACCATTGATTAAATTACATTCACACATAATACCTCAAACAAGAGTCCGTCACACACGAGAACAAATTCATATTCGATATTTTATTCCTGTATTTTCCTACGTATTACCTGGAGATAACTTAAAAAACACACATAAACCGTATATTGTCGCAATCGTGTGTTTATTGTGTTTACGTTTCAGTTTAGCTGCAGCGATTACTGCTGTATTCCATCATAACACTTCTATGAGTCCGGATTGGACTTTCAGCGCAAGAGCGCCCTCCGGCTTCGAGTATGAATGAAACATACGCTTCATAATGTTCACATCGCCTCGGAAACTCAATAAAATGATTTTTCAGAATTTTTCGTTTTGAGTGAATTATCAGTTTGAGTTTCCGTCTCGCTTGGTCCTTCTCGTTTATATTTGGTTTATATTTTGTTCTCCTTATCCGTGTTATACTGTTTTCTGTGAAAACTTACACCACTATCTGCATTACAAAATAACGTGTCCATAGCAACAATAGATTTTTTTAACGGCAAACCTTGAATCGCTGTCGTAAAACACTTAACGGTTTCCCTTTAGTAAGGGAAGTGTTTAAGGGATTAAATGCAACACCCTTAAATCATCCCCTTAGGTAAGGGGAAATCATGCCTTAAGTTTCATACTTAAGGGAAAAACTTAAGGTCCTTTATGCAACCGGGCACTTTTCCTTCCACTCAACTTTGTTAACATGCTTAGATACAGCACTCTGTGAACAGCCAGCTTCTTTGGCAATGAATGTTTGTGGCTTACAATCTCTTTATGAAGGGTGTCAATGATTGTCTTCTGGACAACTGTCAGATCAGCAGTCCAAACTGAGAGACCATTTTGAAGGCTCAGGAAACCTTTGCAGGTGTTTTGAGTTGATTAGCTAATTGGCATGTCACCATATTCTAATATGTTGAGATAGTGAATTGGTGGGTTTTTGTTAAATGTGAGCCAAAATCATCACAATTAAAAGAAACAAAGACTTAGACTACTTCAGTCTGTGTGCATTGAATTTATTTAATACATGAGTTTTACAATTTGAGGAATATTCTAGGAAGAATATTCTGAGGAAGATTCTAGAGAGCATTTGACTGGACAGAAAGTTTGACGAGAAGCTGAAGTGCAGGGTGATGATCCATATTGGCGGAAGTTAAAGACTGTACGTTTTGAATGCTTATATCTTCTAAATAAGAATTTTGTCATGGTTTTGGGGCACACTAGCTTACAGATAACCTTAAGGCTAACATATTCATACTAAAAGCCAAAAAACGTACATTTGTATTGCATGGGGACTTTAAATTGTTTGCAAAAATTATTCTGCATTGAATTTGACTGTATTATTGTTTAATTAAATGCCTCGATGAGTCTTCTTTCAAAAACATAAAAAGAAAATCTTACAGACCCTAGTGGCACTATTGTTATTCCTATAAAAATGGGATTTATATAGTTGATTTTGTTCTTCATATTTCCTTTTGGATGTCTTCCTAATAAAACACCAGCCAACTGTTTTATTTACTCGTCAAAGCCAGTCCTTCTTCTCACAGTCCAAAACCTAAAGTGTTGGTCTAACTCCAAACATATGAGAAAAGTCCAAACCCCTTAAAAATAACTACAACTGAACTCCAAACATGTTTTTGTCTACGCTCAGAGTGAAAGTTGCAAACATCTTTCATTCACTGTAGATGTCTGCTTTATAAGCTATTAAATAGCAAGCCTATATTTGGCCTTCCTGGTCTTGTTTAATAAAAACACCTGCCAGTTATCTGACCACTAATTCTAGTGCAGCATTTGCTGTCTGCTACAAAGCTCAAAGCTCATACCACATCTTAAAGCCCACTCACCAGAGCCCTGTGGTACTCACAAAAAACAGTGTGCCACTAATAACTGAAATAAAACCTGTAGGACAAGGGTGA
Organism: Labeo rohita; assembly: GCF_022985175.1. Taxonomy (NCBI): domain Eukaryota; kingdom Metazoa; phylum Chordata; class Actinopteri; order Cypriniformes; family Cyprinidae; genus Labeo; species Labeo rohita. The sequence continues at coordinate 38,281,586 of NC_066875.1, forward strand.
AACTTCGCATAGTAGAATAGGGCTATTAAATACAATTGATCATTGATAAAGGAAATAATAATAAATACAAAGAAATATAATATTATTGATTGGTTGGGTCTCAGTGAAAACAGGATTTCTTAACAGCAAGTGAGCAATTACATGTTGCTGTCTTTTAAATGATATACAGTAAACTTTTCACATCAGCAGACAATATTCCACACAAAATATCCCTACAAAAGTATCACAGATTTTTGGTACAAATGTCAGGGCATGTCAAAACACCCTCAGACCCCAGAGGGTTAATAACTACTTGACTATCTACACTTTTATTGAACTAAAATCAACATAACATTTGCAATCGTGAGAATATTCAGCAAAATAGCTCTCTTGGTATGTTACTTAACTATATTATGTTATAAATAAACTACACATTTTGAATTTTTACCTCAGTGTTTCTTCTGAGTTCTAAAAAATACACTATCCATCATCAATCGCTGTTACGTTAAATGTATTAAAATCAGAAGAATCATTCTTGCGTTCCGATGCTTTGCTGGTAATTTTTTATTTTTATTTTTACGTTGTAAAAAAAGTCGAAAACAGTTTAAACTAGCTAGAAGGCTGGTGGTCAGCTAGCTGTAGCTCGACCTATATTTATTATTATTATTACTGAGAACATTATATACAGAAAAAAGGTAGTTCGACCTGTATTCTGTTAACTGTGAGTCTGTCTGTTGAAACAGTAACTACCAGTGGGGTTCTTTGGTCTGTCCAATGATTGCAAACGGTCATTAGGTCCGTCTGACAAGAAGATATTTTAGCGGAAATGTGACCCAAAATATTTAAGACCCATCGAATCTGAATTTAAGACATTTTAAGACTTTTTAAGGACCCGCGTATTCATCTGCCAAGCAAATCCAGCATTTCTGGGATGCCTTGAAACTAGATGTCTATAATTCTCTGCAATTTTTGGACTCGGGAGGTTTCTCTGCTGAAGAAACTAGGCTGGTGTCCACACCGGGCTTCATGCCTAGCTAGCCGTCCATCAGCTTTACCAGACAGACCATGCTGGCTGACCAGCTTCACCACCTATATTTTTCTGGTGGCAATGCACCGGACCAGCATTGAAATTCATACTGCTATGATCAGAGCAAATCCAGAAAATTTCCGTCTGCCTGAGGAACACAAGCTTTTCACTCTACCATCTGTTTGGGCACAGTATTCTGTTGTGTATATTTGTGTGTGTGTCAGAAACTACTGACCTTGTTGGCGTGCACTCTGCAGTCATTGATAAAGACGCTTGATGTTCCTTTTGTGGACCAGTGCAGTTTTGACAGCCCTGGCTGGATTTTCCTATCCAAGAACCGAATTCTCTCAGAAAAGAGACCCAGCTCATCTGCATTTAGAGCCTTAATGATTCTAATTGAGAGTGAACACAAAAATATAAGGGTAAGTTTAATGTTTTCATTTTCAGGTTAAGTCTTTCAGGCATTAACAAGTTTCTTTCACAGCATTTTTCAAAAACAAGCAAGGCCATTTTAAAAGAATAACAGAACAAGAGGGTGGTAAAAATGGATTAACAAGTCTTAGTGGATGTGCTTTGCCATTTGGGGCAAGTGGCCTGTTTAGCTTGTGTTGGGTTTAAGTGTTTGTTTCCAGCTGGCATGTGTAGAATGCATTAAATGTGGTAACAATACTGACAGAGATGACTCACTCTGTCCCTCTGAGAGTTACAATGAGTCCTCCAGTCTGAAGAGCGTGTGCGCTCGCGTGTGTGTGCGTACACGTTTATGTGAGAGAGGAGGAGGTTATTATTCACTACAGAATGAGGGACATAAGTGTGAATTGTTTTGTTCAGTGGAAGTGTGTATGTGTGTGTGTGTGTGTGTTTAATTCAAGTGCTTTTCTCTAGATTGGATGTGCTAAAGTCTTGAATGGAGATGTGTATATTGAGGCAGATGGAATGTAAATACTCAGTTTGTACTGAAGTGTAAGTGTGTGTAGGCTGAAGAGGTGAAGAGTAATAGCAATGTATATTAAAGATGTGAAGTTACCTGACAAGTACGGCATTTAAATATGCATGCGACTGGTAAGCATGCATCCATGTGTGAAAGTGCACTTGTTTTTCTGCACTTATGAAAAGCAAATTACAGTGCATTTTCTTAGAAATATATATTTCATCCAACATTTTAGATCAGTTCTTAATATAAAAAATATAAAAGTTTTATAAACTTAAAGGAGAAGTTTACTTCCAGAACAAAAATTTACATATAATTTACTCACTCCCTTGTCATCGAAGTTGTTCATGTCTTTCTTTCTTCAGTTGTAAAGAAATTATGTTTCTTGAGGAAAACATTTCAGGAATGTTCTCCATATAGTGGACTTCTATGGTGCTCACAAGTTTGTACTTCCAAAACGCAGCTTCATAGAGCTCTAAACGATCCAAGCCGAGGAAGAAGGGTCTTTTCTATCAAAACGATTGGTTATGTTCTAAGAAAAATGATAATTTTTATACTTTTTAACCTCAAATGCTTGTCTTGTCTAGCTCTGCGATGTGCATGCGTACTCTGTGTAATCCGGGTCAATACAGTTAGAGTATGTCGAAAAATTCCTATCCCATTTTCAAAGTCATCCTACATTGCTACAGAAGTACCGACCCATAAGATATATATTTCTCAGCTGGGATTGTTTAGAGCCCTTTAAAGCTGCATTTAAACTGCATTTTGGATGTTCAAACTTGAGGGCACCATAGAAGTCCACTATATGGAGAACATTCCTGAAATGTTTTTACATTTTTTACACTTTTAAACTTTTGTTCCGGAAGTGAACTTTTCCTTTAATACAGACATAAAATATAAAAGAATAGAATATACATAAAATTAAAATGTACAAAAGTGTCTGCGAGGCATATGGTTAGGATGTGCCACTTCACATACAAAATTTTGCTTTTAAAACACAGTGAAAGGAAGTGCTTAACCATCATAGAATGTTACATATCAAATACAGGAGGTCAAAGGTCAAACAAAATTCTATGAGCTGTTTTAATGATTTTGCAAATGTTTGCAAATACAACTTAAATGCCGAATCTCTTAGACTGTGTTATTTCCTAGCAATAAACACTAAATATATCTAAATAGATAAAAATAAAATAAAATAAAAAACTTGGTATTTGCAGAATTAAGAAGAATAAACATGTATGAGAGGTCCTGACAAGTTTTCCTGCATGTGTGTGTGTGTAACAGAGAAAGTTTCTGTCAGCCATACTGACCTGTTATAGTCCCTAACAACTAGAAGGACATTCTCTCTCAGGTTGTGGAGTTCCTCTCTGCGCTGATACACCTCTGTGGCATAGTGAGGGATCTCAAAGAGCAGCCGGTCCCAGTAATGAATCTCATTAAACATCTTCAACAGGTTCCTGAACACATAAACTCAGTTATACATTCAGAAAGTCTGTGTATTTGTGCTCATACTAGAATATTCAGCATGTACAGAAAATCTCCAGTAATGACTACAGAGCATGAAAGATTTAATATCAGCACAACCACAAATACCTATAAGAACTATAATTAACAGCATTCGAAACATATTCAACCTGAAGTCTAAGAGAATATTCAATGTAGCGTAGGATTTTATCCACTGCGGTCAAGTGGATTAAAATTACTATTTAATATTATTTATGTCCCTCAGCAGAAAAAAAGTGAGATGCAGATGTCTATGATATTTATACTCTGTCGTCTCTTTTAAAGCTAAAGCAATGATTTTTCAACAGAAACTTATGAAAACAAATATATTTTTTATACTGTGCAGCACACTGAATACTGAACCAGACAAAAACATCCCTGGTCAGTAACATAGGCACGTCTAATTATACTGACAATCACAGTGTGCACAGAGGTACTGGAGGGCCTGTACGCATGTGTGTTTGCGTAATCACATACTTGTTAAAGTTGATGTCCAGCAGGCCTGTCTTCCCTTTACAGCGGATCATGAGTGGCTGGTTGAGACTGCTGAGACACTCTCTGTTCAGACTCTGACTCCAGTCTGTGAAGATCCTCCTCACCCTTTCATCCAGAGTCTGACACAGCTTAGCATAATTCACATGCACTTCCTCTGCACTGCTGACGTGTGGCAAGAAATGAGCGCGCCGGAGAACCTAGACAACACATGTGCAAAAGACACATATAAACAGATGGGAAGAGCTCAGAGAGAACGCAGAGCCTCCTGTGAACACACATCTCATCACTTACAAACAAACAACGTCTTGAAATCTTACCGACTCACACATGCAAGGTCACAAACAATCAAAACAACCGTCAGAGCACAGCTAAGCTAAACAAACCAAGGGTAAACATAAAAAACAAATGAAGGATAAACTCATGTTGGGAATGTCTCAGGCTATGCAGCAACTATGTAAACATTCTGCAATGTCTAATCAGACCATCATTAAGCTCTGGTTTTTGTCTCCCTTTTGTTTCTTTGTGGGCCTTTTTGGGATCAGTTGTGGGGAAATGAAATATAATCATATCTGTGTCCAATTAAAGCTTATGTCTGCTCTTAATTGCCTTCTTAAAGAAAGCGGAAAATGAATTTAAACACAATGGAGAAGATAATGCACTTTGTAAGCAAACTGAAGACAGAAAGAAAGATGAGAAGTGAAAATAAGAGAAAACAAGAGCGAAAAATAGAGAGGAAGGGTGAGTGAAATGGAAAGTGACAAAAAGAATGAGAGAGCGAGTTTGTGGCGGCACAGCTGGCTTTAATAGCATTAGGGCCTGTGTGGCTGGATCCTGGCTGGGCTCCAGGGCCTCTGCTGGGGCCCCTCATTGGCCTCTGACACAAGGCTCTGAGCTCAGCACAGGGAAGAGCTCATCAGTGAAGTTAAGCTATCCTGTGACACCTTCCAAATTTACCATGATGGAGGTTTTGGGTTAGATTCATTTGTCCATAAAACCCAATAAAGAAAAAAGGGTACGGCCTAGTGCATGCTGGGACTGGACTGATTAGTCACACTGTGGTCTCCTGACGCACATCCAGTTGGTGCATCTTTCAGGCAGCTGTGATGTTTTGATTTGACTGTGGGCATTTTCACATCAGAGCTTGTGGTGTGGACAAAGTCACGTCTGTTTGAAGTTAGTATGTTTGACATTTTTATTATGAAAGGGAAACTTTTCTGTTTCTGAGTCAACAATTCCATTTATTTGGTGTCTTTGAGAAAGCACAAAATAATTAAACCTAACTACTGTACATTACACCATATATCCGATTACACTGCTCTTACAAAACAAGTGTTTGGTTTGTTTTAAAGGGATCCAAGATGTAGGTGACTTTGTTTCTTCAGTAGAACAAAAAATGATGATTTTTAAAACCATTGCAGTCTGTCAGTCATATAAAGGCAGTCAATGGAATCCATGGCTTTGAGAGTCAAGAAAACATACACAGACAAAACCACATTAAACCCTGTGGCTCGTGACGATACATTGAGGTGTTAAGACACAAAACAATCGGTCTGTGCAAGAAAGTGAACAGTATTTACATCATTTTTTTTCCTCTGATCCACCGCAGTGTCCAACTGTCCTGAGCACGTTCACAACAGCTGGCACATGACGTGTCAACGTGCTCTGGCATATACAACCATAACTTCAGTCGATCAGGCTCAAAAGTTGCGAGCCGGTGAAAAGTCAACATTCCCAGATGAGTTTGTGCAAGCAAACGTTATCTTTTCGTTTTTAATTGGTTGCAACAATCAGGATAAGCACTAGTAATTACCATTTTGAGTAGCAGTCGTACCCACAATCTCTGCACTGTGTTAACAATGAGTGACGTATACACACAACAGATCGCTTCCACGCATACATCTACTATGCCAGAGCAAGCTGACACTGTTGTGAACGTGCTCAGGACCATTGGACATTGCGGTGGATCAGAGGAAAAAATGCTATAAATACTGTTCAGTTTCTTGCACAGACCGATTGTTTCGTGTCTTAACATCCTCACTGTATCGTCACAAGCCGCAGGGTTTAATTTGGCTTTGCCTGTGTATGTTTTCTTGACTCTCAAAGCCATGGATCCTATTGACTGCCATTATATGACTGACAGACTGCAACGGTTTGAATTAAAAATCTTAGTTTCTGTTCTACTGAAGAAACAAAGTCACCTACATCTTGAATGCCCTTAGGGTAAGCAGATAAACATCAAATTTTCATTTTTGGGTGAACTATCCCTTTAAGTCAAATACAAACAAAATGAAAGTCATTGAGTCATCCTTGAGTGCCGATGTCCTGCAGAGTTCAGCTCCAACCCTGAAAAAAAAAACCCTCACCTGGCTGTAGCCTTAGTGATCCTGAAGACTTTGATTAGTGTTTGATTAGAGTTGGAGCTAAACTCTGCAGGACAGCGGCACTCCAGGACCGACATTGCCTATTCCTGTTTTAGACTGATGAGTTTTAAGTTTAAGATTTATTTGTAAGTAGTTTCAACTCTTAAAAAAAACAGCTTATGAGATGCATTTGTTAGTGAATCTGATTAATCAGTCTTGACAGTTGCTTGAAATACAGAATTTTAAACTGACCCTTCGCAAAAAACCCGGCCTTTAGTTACTGTTGCTATCTCTGACAAGCCATGGCACTGTCACACTACACATCATGTTCTCACGCAGTGAAAAATACATTGCAGAGCAAAGAGGAAACTGACAACATGCCAACAGACAAGACAGAGCAGGTCACATCTGGTATGACACTAAGTCTCAACTTTCAATTTTTGTTATTTTTTTATTTATAAAATTCAAACAATATATACCGTTTTGTGGCTCTTAAATGTGTCATGACAAATCACTGTATTGCCTCAGTTCAAAAAGCACACATGAATCAACTGTCTTTACTTAAAGGAGAAGTCCACTTCCAAAACAAAGATTCACATGTAATGTATGCACCCCCTTGTCATCCAAGATGTTCATGTCTTTCTTTCTTCGGTTGTAAAGAAATTATGTTTTTTGAGGAAAACATTTTTTGCATTTTTCTCCATATAATGGACTGATGGTGCCCCTATTTTGAACTTCCAAAAGGCAGTTTAAATGCGGCTTCAAACGATCCCTAATGCAGTTGTAAACGATCCCAGCGGAGGAAGAAGGGTCTTGCGAAACAATCGGTTATTTTCATTAATAAAAAAAACAATTTAAATACTTTTTAATCTCAAAAGCTCATCTTGCCTTGCTCACATTATATGTGAATTTTTGTTTTGGAAGTGGACTTCTCCTTTAAAAGATTACTCCATTTCCAGAATTAAAATTTTCTGATAATTTACTCACCACAATGTCATCCAAGATATTCATGTCCTTCTTTCTTCAGTTGAAAAGAAATGTATTTTTTGAGGAAAACACCCCAGGATTTTTCTCCATATAGTGGACTTCAATGGTGATTAACGGATAGCTCTGCGATACGCAGAAGTTGGAGGTGAAAATGAGATGGGAATTTCTCAACATGCCCTAACTGTATTGATCGGAGTACACAGACTACGCATGCACATCACAGAGCTAGACAAGACGAGCATTTAACGTTAAAAAGCATATAAATTGTAATCTGTTTTAGAAAACAGCTGATCCCTTCTTCCTCAGCTGGGATTATTTAGAGGCCTTTGAAGCTACATTTCAACTGCATTTTTGAAGTTCAAATTCACGGGCACCACAGAAGTCCATTATATGGAGAACATTCCTGAAATGTTTCGTCAAGAAACATAATTTCTTTACGACTGAAGAAAGAAAGACATGAACATCTTCGATGACAAGGGGGTGAATAAATTATCTCTAAATTTTTGTTCTGGACGTGAACTTCTCCTTTAACCTCTCTTCACTGCTTTCTAAAACCTGGAATACACTACATGATTTTTGCCCCGATTTTCTGCCAGTCTGGAGAAGTTGACGCTAGTTACTGAAAGTCAGAGCCAATCTGCAGATTTGAGCTGACAGATTCCATAGAAAATCACATAGTGTGTGATGGTCACAGACTCATTTTCAGCCAATTTTAGATCACATAATGTGTTCATTTGTCATGCATCTCCTAGCAAGTTTGTTGTGATCAGAACAACTGCTGGATGTCTGCTAGTGTGTGATCCTCAGTCGTGTAGTGTATGATGGCCAGTTTTCCTCTGTCACTATTTACAAAGTCGGTAAATGTATAATGCCTTGTGTTTTAAAAGCCGTGTAGTATATTCCAGCCTTAACTCAAACATAGAATCTCACCTCCATGGGTCTTTCTATCCGTGATCGGAGTGCTCGGGTCCAATGCGCCTGTCCTGCATGTCGAGGCATCTGAGCAGGAGTGAGAGATGACAGCCTGCACATCACCAAATTGATATCACACAGCTCAGCACTGAGCAGAGCGTATACATCCACTGTCTTTCTGTCAATAGTCCGCTTGATAGCCTGAGAAAGGTATAAAAGAGAAACACTCAGGTAATGTGGCAAATTGTGGTACAATTACTGTAATACACAGCGTCTTTTAGCTTATTTCTTCATGCGAATACATCCTCTTAGAAATCACAACCTAACAATTTACAGCTTTTCTTTATAATATTTGCCAGTGCCTTCTTTTCTAAATTATTTTATTTTATACATTTTTTTATATTACATTAACATTTTATATTTTAGTTTTTCACTTCTAATGGCATTGGCACCTTTTAGTTTTTGACTTAATATTCAGTTATAATGCATAAAAATCATTCTAGCTGAAGCTGCACTTTGAAATTTGAAATCGAAAAGGGAGAAGGGGAAAAAAAAAACTGACTGAAGGGGAAAGCAAAAGCCACGAGAGATGAAGGTGATTAACGAGGTAAACACATCTTAATGACAACAACCGAAGAGACAAGTGACACAGGTGAGACAGCAGTGGGCTTATATGTGTGTGTGAGGTCCTGCTACTGACCTCCTGAGTAAATGAGAGTAAAAAGGAAGTGACATCAGAAGTCTGTGTGTGGTCTGTTCTGCCTGAGTCATTTGTATTCACTGTATTTGCTAAGAAGAGTAGCAGTCTGACAGTGTGCAAGGTTTTAAAGGAGGTGATAAAGTGTGTGAGAATTGAAGGCTAAGTGTGTGTGAGAAAGACCTCTCGTCCAGACAGGTGCTGAAACACGTCAAGCAGCTGTACTCCTTCCTCCACACAGTTCACAGTCTCGAAGGTCGAAGTGATCAAATTCTGCATCATCACCTCCAGATCTTTCACTTTAGCACGGAACCTAAAAACACACACACGCGGATAAACAAGAGGCACAAAACAACAAAGAACTGGGCAGAGCTGTACAGCATGTTCCAAACACAATCAGTGCCCTCTATTCAAAGGCAGAGTCCAGCACACACACACTCAGCCATAAATGGTGGCTGGTATTGATTTGGGTGCTCTCAATATGCTGAGACACTATGAAACACCTGCCCCAGACACAAGCACAGCTGTTTGTCTTGGCAACAACATTCTAACCCTATGACCCGCCTCGGCCCCAATCCATCATGGCCATCAGACGCACATTCTCGCTCGCGCACTGCTCCCTTTCCCAAGGTCCGTCGGTGCCTGGGGCGGGGATATGAGGGATAATGGTCTCTGGAGGCTGATGGGCAGCCCAGGTTCCGTCACACAGACGGTCATGATGGTATTCAGATAAGCAGCCAAACTGCCTGCTGTCACAAACAGTTGTGAATGACAATAGGGGCATGCTGGGCTCAGACGCAAAGGCAACGCAAAGTGATCTTCTCCCTACTGCACATACATTTAGGCAGAATATTCATGAAAAATATCTATATGATCCGAATATGCGGGTCATTATATGCATATTTATGAAGATATGCTAATACGAGACGTATGGAAATTCCCAAAAGGCCAGTAGGCCAATAAGCAGCCGAGAATGACAAACATTTATAAATATACATGAGAACCAGAAGGACCGACTGCCTCATAGACAGGCTGGCAGAAAGACAGACACACAATTTGACGCGTTTTGCGTGTCACTACACAACAAAACTAGATCGCTCCCATTATAGTCAATGGAGCCATCTACAATGCAAGAGCCAGATGTGGCACCTTCATTTTACAAAAAACACAGCAACTGAAGCTTGTTTTTCCTACCCATATAAAGATCCATTTTATATATATTTCAATATAATGAATCTGAGTTCATTTTTTTTTACATTTTTTTTTTTAAGAAATTAAGAAATATATATTTTTATATTTTTTAAATAAATGCTGTTCTTTTGGACTTTCAATTTATTAAGAATCCTGAAAAAAATGTATCATGGTTTCCACAGACGTTTTAAGCAGCATAACTGTTTTCAACATTGCTATACTAATAACACATATTACTTGAGCATCAAATCAGCATATTAGAATGATTTTGGATCACGTAACACTGAAGACTGGAGTAATGTCTACTGAAAATTCATTTTAGCCATTACAGGAATAAATTACATTTTAAAATATATTTAAAAGGAAAGGGGTTATTTTTCATTTTTACATAATATTTCACAATTTCAAATAATGCAGCCTAGGTGAGCAAAAGACTTCTTTCAAACTTTTAAATGGTAATTTAATATTACTTAAATTTAGATATTTTTACTTATATGTGATGCGATCTAGGAAAACATAACACATTGTGAAATTTCACCTTGTTTAGGTTTTGATTCCATATGAAAGCTGAGTTCAAGCCCTGTTTTTATTTTGTCCAAAGCCTGAACGTAACAAAAGTTACGGCTATCGAAAAGGAGAAGTCCACTTCCAAAACAAAGATTCACACATAATGTACTCACCCCCTTGTCATCCAAGATGTTCATGTCTTTCTTTCTTCAGTCGTAAAGAAATTATGTTTTTTGAGGAAAATATTTCAGCATTTTTCTCCATATAATGGACTGGCATGGTGCCCCGAATTTTGAACTTCCAAATGGCAGTTTAAATGCGGCTTCAAATGATCCCAAATGCGGTTGTAAGCGATCCCAGCCGAGGAAGAAGAATTATATAAAAATAATACAACTTATATAATTGTTAATGCCAAATGCTCGTCTAAGCCGCGCATTCTTAACATAAGAGAAAATTATTTCTGCTTCCTGCAATAAATCATTATTTTTCTGCACTAAACAAGTGAACTTTACCAAGATATTTTCAGAGATGATAGACAAGACGTTATAGAATAATAATTTATTGAAAACCTTATTTTGACAAAAAACTGACATTCAACCTATTTTCCGAATTTCCTCAAAATGTCCCAGCGCAACATCCGACGGGTTTTCCCAGATCGCATCACATATATTAAATAACATTATGAAATTATTTGCTACTCTAAAAACTGCTCAGGATTTATTTTTATACCTCATTTGTTAAAAATGTAAGTAGGCTTTTATTATTAATGGAGTGCATTTAATCTTGATGAAGTCTAACCTAAAGCTCACAGCTGAGTGGTATCTGGTTATTGAACATTTAGAGGTGAAGCACAGCTTCCAGCAAATGCAACACACTGGTCGCTTCTAGTGTAGACATCGTGTTGGCCATATGGACAGGCTGTAGCTCATCTAACAATCAAAGCCAGCTATTTCAGAGCACCTCATATTTTCTCTGTGCCCTGATCAATTTACAAACACACTGCACCTGCTGTAGTCCTCATGCCAAGAGGGATTTCTGACATCCAGGATGTCCTTAACAGAGCGCAGGACCTGCAGGCTGTTGTCAAAGGTCGCCTCTATGTACAGCAGTCTCTGAGTGACCTCTGACCCCTGACGTCCTGCAAAGCATGGCAACGGCACTCGCTCACCCTCTTCCCAGCGAGCAAACTGCTGCTGATACTCACACACCTGAAAAAAAGAGAATGTGTTAGGGAAAGAAACTTGCGCAAATATGCAACTTTTGCGCAAATTTTTTTATTTTATAAAAAGTCCAACAGTCTGAAAACATTTCTTGCGAGAAAAAAAGAATGAAACAAAATAGCTCATAAAATTCAGTTTGACCTCCTACGGTTGATATACAACAGTTTCTGAAGGCTAAGCATCTCCTCTTATTGACCATTTGTTGAAAGAGAAAAGGGTTTTCAAGCCCTATCCATAGAAAGTGTCAATAGTATGAGGAACTAGTAGGAGCACACAGCAAAAAAATGTGCATGAACAAATATAAAAATGACAAGTGATATAAAAAACAGATCTCAGCAAGGACAGGAGTCCTGGGAAATACGAGAAATGAAAGCAATAACGACACAGAGATGTGAATTATTGAGAAATCTGAGAGGATACTCTCAAAATGTGTGCTTGAGAAAGTAGGGTGTAAAAATTCTGCATGCGTTTGGGAAGTGTACAGTTTGTTTGCATCATTTTGTAGCGTTTGCTCACCTCTATTAGATCTTTGCATCTCTGCACAAAGGAATCCACCAGAGCAAATATGGTAATCTGGTCAAGCGACCAACCCTGGGATGAATATCTAAAAAGAGAGAAGAAAAAAACAAGTTTAAGAAAAATATAAAGGGTGAAGATCATTCATCTTCATCCTCATTTTGGCTTCTACAGAACAGGGCCGTAAGGGAAAGCAGAGAAAAATTGAGAAGTCTGCTGTGTCACAACTCCCTTGCTAAAGGTTTTCACATTTCACACGGCGCACAAGCAAAACAAAACAACGGCGGTGGCTGGCTGCCATCCAGAGCAGCGAGGGATCAGGTCAGAAATGATCTGTCATAGGCATAATTGCATCCGCCAAAGTTCCATATCAGCCGGGCCTGGCGTTCCTCAGATTGCTTTTCACACCTCATTCTTCTACTGATGGAAAGGTAATCCTCACCGCCGCTCACAGACAAACACCTTTAGTGGGGCAGAGAGGAAGCCAGGGTCACAGGGAGGGGAAAAGAGAGGGAGCGCAAGAGAGATATATAGAAAAAGAGTGAGACTTCAGCAGGATAGCTGTGTTATCGGATAGGCGTGATAGTACATGTAAATTGAGTGATTTAGTCAAAGGGAGAGACCTGATCCACGGCCTTGTTTTGAGGGATTTCTATCCTGGAACTAGGAACTCTGTCAGACTGGGCCTCATATAAAACCAGACCTCTTAACTGGCCATTTCTGGCTTTCATTCTTGGTTTCCTCACAGATCAAACCTGATGTTAAGACACAATCCATTTAGAATGAACCGTTAGCCAGCGTTTTGCTATTTCTTTCATGTTAGCATGTGTGGGGTAATAACAGGCCACCAGATAGGCGCTAGGAAGGTCTCCACGCATAAAACACAAATTTCCTTTCATCTTTCTTACTACTTTGATTTATGCAAAGAAATCCCAGAAAAAAATGTAATATTTATTATTAAAGAGAAAAATAACCGCCGTCTGGCGCAACGACTAAATTACGATTTTCGCCCTTGCACGGCGATCATAGTCGTCAGAGCGGAGGATGAGAGCTTAAATTGAAATGCGGCCCGAGCTTTAATGACTGAGATTCAAAAACACATTGAAATGACGGTGAGCCGCGCACCAGCAATCAGTTCTCCTGAATCATTTACAGGACCGCCCGGCACGCGCATCTCCACTTCGTCTTTTAAATCCTTAATCACCAGTTAGCCCATGTTATTTCAGAAGGAACGGAGCTGCGCCAGCCTGCTCAGTTCACTGCGAAACACTTAATATCGCCATGAATTGTGGTCAGTTTGACAGCTATGCCCTTTAACCACGGGGATAAACAGCCAATATGAATGTTTTGGCATGTGAAAAAGCGTAAATCCGTCCAAATTGGTGTCTAATTAAAGAGGGGCTTATACGGGGCGTAATAATGCTCCAGTAAACGGCTGTCATGCAAAAGAAAGAAAGGAAGAGGGTCGGGGGAGGAGAACTTTTCTACAACTAAAAGAGGGAGAAAGAATAACAGACAAAGAAGAGATGAACACGGCTGTTTTGGGGAAAAGAGAGAGAGACGGAGTAAGTGATTATGAGAGAGACATGATCCAGTGGTGTAGGTCTCAGAGAAGGTCGTCATTGGGCGCAAAGTGATGAATGCACTGTCTAAACACACAGGAGGACACTGAGGTGAATGTCAGACATAGGCAGTAATACAGATTACAGACGATAAGCTATCTTTATGTTTATTCTCTTACACGCTCTCTGGCTCCAGGGTCACATCCCTTTAAACGAGTTACTGCATACCATGAACCATGATAAAACACTATTACAACATCCAGCAAGGTTAGAGATGTTGATTTAAACAGAGTATGAGAGAGAGTGGATCAGACTAGGAAGTTAAGTGCTTACGGAAAAGCGAAATGCAAACAACTGACCGCATTTTCACTTAAAATTAGACAAGTGTTTCCTACAAGTCTCCTCCATTACTGGTTTTAACTAGACAAAATAGCAGGGAGATTGGGACAACTTTATGCGGGGCAATTTGAATCAAATTTAATAAGATTCTCTCTCAGTCTGACGGAAAAAAACTGACTTTGGAGTTACATAAAAATATTTTTGGATGTCCAATATTTTTCTACTTCTGTCTGAATTTTTTTATGCCTATGAACTCAAAGTAACATGCATTTTATCTTTAAGTTGTTAGGTTAACTGCAAACATGAATGAAAATATTCTCACTGGTAGCTGTCATACAAGATTTCATCATGGCTGTGATGTCAGTGGCAATTTTAATGTTATGAAACGCTATAAAATCAGTGTATGACTCAAGTGTATGACAAAATTGAGAATTCTATCTGTAAAATGAAATGTGTAATGTATATCTTGTGTTAAAGTCTCATATACAGTCATAGCCAAAAATATCGGGACCCTTGCAATTCTGTCAGAAAATGCAAACCTTCTCTAGAAAACTGTTGCGGTTGCAAATGATATTTTTTTGTTTGCATTGGAACAACACACACAAAAAAAACAGAGAAGAAAAGTCAAATCTGATACAATTCCACACAGAACTCAAAAAATGCACTGGACAAAATTACTGGCACCCTTAACTAGCACCTCCTTTGGAAAAAATAACTGAAATCAATCACTTCCTGTAACCATGAATGAGTTTCTTACACCTCTACTGGAATTTTGGACCACTCTTCTTTTGCAAATTGCTCCAGGTCATTCAGATTTGAAGGATGCTCTGTTTTAAGATCTCCCCACAGGTGTTCTATGGGATTCAGATCTGGACTCATTGCTGGCCATTTCAGAACTCTCCAGCGCTTTGTTTGTAATCATTTCTGAGTGCTTTTCAAAGTGTGTTTTGGGTTATTGTCCTGCTGGAAGACCCATGACCTCTGATGGTAACGCAGCTTTCTGACACTGGGCACTACGTTGCGCCCCAAAATTCTTTGGTAATCATCAGATCATGATACCATTCACACAGTCAAGGCACTCAATGCCTGAAGCAGCAAAGCAGCCCCAAAACAACTTTGAACCTCCACCATGTTAGATTGTAGGGACTGTGTTCTTTTCTTTGAAGGCCTAATTTCTTTTTCTGTAAACAGTGCCATGATGTCCTTTACCAAAAAGTTGTGCTTTTGTCTCATTTGTCCACAGTATGTTCTCCCAGAAGGATTGTGGTTTTGTCACATACGTTTTGGAAAACTCCAGTCTTGCTTTTTTATGCGTTTGTGTCAGCAGTGGTCTCCTACCATAGCGTCCTTTTTCATTCAGATGGCGACAGATAGTGCAAGCTGACACTGTTGTACCCTGTGTCTGCAGATCAGCTTGAATTAGCTTGGAAGTTAACCAGGGTTCTTTATCCACCATTCGAACAATCCTTCATTGTAATTTTCCATTAATTTTTCTCTTCCATCCACGTCCAGGGAGGTTCGCTACAGTGCCATGAGCTGTAGACCTCTTGATGATATTGCGCACAGTGTACACAGGAACATTAAGATCTCTGGAGATGGACGTGTAGCCTTGAGATTGTCCATGTTTTTCCACATTTTTTTCTCTCAAATCCACAGACAACTCTTTACACTTCTTTCTTTTGTCCATGCTCAGTGTGACACACAACACAAAGGTTGACTCAACTTTTCTTAATTTTAACTGGTTGCAAGTGTGATTACTCTATTGCTCACACCTGTTACTTGCCACAGGTGTGTCTAAATACAAATTACAGGAGCATCACATGCTTGAAAAGCAATTATTTTTTACAATTCTGACAAGGTGCCAGTAATTTTGTCCAGTCCATTTTTGAGTTCTGTGTGAAATTTTATCAAGTTTGACTTTTCTTCTCTGTTTTATTGTGTTGTTGTAGTGCAAACAAAAACAATAAGCATGTGAATACCAAAATACTTGCAGCTGGAACAATCTTCTATTTTCTGAGAGACGTGTTGCATTTTCTGACAGAATTGCAAGGGTGTCGATATTTTTGGCCATGACTGTACGTAAGCAGTACACATACGGTACATACATGCATATATTAGACAAACAAACTGTATAAATATAGTATAAATTGTACAAACTGTATTTTCTTTCCCCTAAGCCTAAACTATACTAAATTTACTGGTATTACTATCCTTGTGGAGACATTTTGGTCCCCGTAATGTAGGGGGTACCAGGTACACACATAAGCACACTGGAAAAGTCACAAAATGGCAAAAGCAATAAATTGGTGTGATTAATCGACCAGATTAGTCCAGCTCTGTTCTGTGCATTTAAACTATACAAATACAATCTGCTTATCTTTTTTTCAAAGCACAACTCCCTGAGCAGTTAGTGGCAGTTGTGGTACCATGGCAATGTTTCCAACCATGGCAGATATTTTATGAGGTCATCTGTGTTTCAGAAGGTCTGAAAGGATTCAAGCTCAATCATTATACAGAAGAATAACCAGGCTGACCACAAGGGTTACGACTGAAACGGGGACAGGCTGCCCTACTCCTTACTGAGCAACCTTTAAAGGTATTGTCTGGAAAATCTGACATGATTGACTTGTAATTCAATAAACCTAAGGAAAAAGAATTAAAAAGAGGGAATGAAAGGAAAAGAGAGGGGTGGAGAGAAAGAGCACTTGAATGAAAGGATGAGGAATGAAAGGATTTTTATTGATTTTAATACCCTTTTATTCATTTATTTCAAGTTCTCCGTTTCGTTTCATTTCAGTATCAACTTTGTTTCATCTTTTCTTCTGTATTGTGAAGTACATCTAGGTAAAATGATCATTAAAAAATGCAGGGTAGAGACTTATTATTTAAAAAGCTAGTATTGCATCCCAAACACACCCTTTGATCTTGGCAAATCTAAGCACATAGTTGTGATATTGTTAGGATCTCTTCTGAAATTTGGAAAAATGTAACATTACTTCATGAGGGAAGACTTTTCCATTAAATCTCATTATTGTCCAGGAACATCAACTGAAATATTAGAGATCTAATTTGTGATTTTTCTTTCACATGAAAGTGAAAGTGAAAAAAAGAGGTGGAGAAGAGAGTGTTCAAGGCAAAAAAAAAAAGAGACTGAATGATAAAGTGAGTGAAACAGCAAAAAAAAAAAAAAAGAGAAAAAGAGAGGCCACCAGGAGGACAGAGGATAAAGGGCATGCCGCAGCTGACACCACATTAATCATGTCACAACACACACACGTATATATATATAAACATACACATGCACCGCAAGGTTGAGCAAACCAGCTTAAGTGATTCCTACTTATACATATGATGCCAGTAAAATAGCTCTGGAGAAAAACACAGGTGACCTTTGATTCATGGCTGTCCAGAGTGATAGAGTTGACGGCTGGCTTTGATCAATCATTTCTCTGAAAGCATCAGACGTGATGTGAGCTGCAAAAGTGCCAGTGACACTTGCTAATTTTCTGCTCCTCCAGTCTGTGCTAAGAACAACACATGATGGTAAAAATCTATGACGCTAAGTGCGTTTGCTTGCTGTTTATTACTAACAAACACACCCATGACATCTTAAAGCCTCGATCTCCAAGACATCGACCTAGAGCTGAACTCTAGTCTAGTGAAGACATTTGCGAGTGTGTGTGTAATGGTCTTCCTCCTCCAACTGAAAATAGAAAAAGGTCTTTTTTCGTTGCTTAACACCAAACCTCAAGCATCTGGATCCAAGCTTTAACATTGGCCATTTATAACGCTGTCTGCTTTACACAGGGCACTCACTCTCGCACTCAATACATCGTAAAGCAGGGACAATCAAATCCTACCTCGGAGGCCTGCCGTGCCTTAAGTTTTTAGTTGCAGCGCTGTATTGAATTTACTAGTGCAGCAATCGATTCACTTCAAGTGCTGCCATCGGCCCAGGCCGCAGGAGTACAGGCTATTATTGCTGCAGCTGGCAGGCCATTAATGGTACTGCAACAACAAATGCCTCATAATAACAATACTAGCATGCTCTTCTGTAACGATTCTATTCACAAGTTCTCAAATGTAAAGCGTTCCTGATGCTCTTGTGCAATCAGTAAACACAGTATCATTACTGAAAAAAAAACAGATTTTTTTTTCTCCCAAATATCAATATACTAAATAACAAACCTGAGTATACTACTTTGACAAATATCTTCATCAGATCTGCAACTATGCCAATGCTGACAATGTCATGACAATGAGTATCTTGTTTTTGGTGGAAAAATTGAGAAATGTCAAGACGATGATGAAAGAATTTTGATGCAAAAATAAATATTTAGTCATAATTTTTAGTCCATTATGTTGTTTTTTTCCTCACTTTGTTCAGTGAAAGTCTGCTGGGACCAAGTCTGTTTGTTCATTGGATGAACAAAAATATTCTTCAAAATAACTTTTCACATAGACAAGAATTTGCATGGTTTTTGAATTGAGTAAATGTGTTTGATTGTCACCAGATTTTATGTAAATAAAACAGTCAAACAAAGCACCCATAATTAACCATAGGGGAGATTTGGACTGAACTAAAGTAGGCCTGTTTTACCAGCTTTAACTTTTAAAGGGATAGTTTGTGACAGAAGAGCTGCATTGAGATGCATTACTTGTGTTCCTTAAATTAGTAAACAAAAATGTGACCCTGGACCACAAAATCACAAAAAGTCTTAAGTCACTGGGGTATATTTGCAGCAATAGCCAAATATACATTGTATGGGTCAAAATTATCAATTTTTCTTTTATGCCAAAAATCATTAGGAAATTAAGTAAAGATCATGTTTCATGAAAATATTTAGTAAAATTCCTACTGTAAATACATCAAAACTTAATTTTTTGATTTGTAATATGCATTCGAAAGAGCTTCATTTGGACAACTTTAACGCAGATTTTCTCAATATTTAGATTTTTTTTGCACCGTCAGATTCCATATATTCAAATAGTCGTATCTTGGCCAAATATTGTCCTATCCTAACAAACCATACATCAATGGAAAGCTTGTTCAGCTTTCAGTTGATGTATACATTTCGAAAAATTGACCCTTGTGACTGGTTTTGTGGTTCTGGGTCACAAATATTCAATATTTCTACAATTTTCTAGTAAATCTGGTAGTTATTTAACATTATTTACTGCATCTACAGTAAGAATCACTGTACAGTGTTGGTAAAAGAGGTGGAACACTATATTCCTTGTTCTATCTGAACACTGGCTGTATTTTGGAGGATGAGGTCAGCTACTTAAGTGAAGAATTGGAGATCTCAGGATCTGCGGGGCAAAATAAACTCTCTGCTTCTATCACAACAAATGGAGCCAACAGTCATAAACAATCAGCAGGCCCACAACACTAAAAATGTGATACAATCCAAAAAACCACAGGGTTGGGGTGAAAGCGAGAGACCTTAGGGTGTAACCCACTAAGAACATTGTGCCGTGTTTGGTTGACCGCACATTATTTTCCGTGAAATACCTCTGGAGCCCCTTGCTGTTTTTAAAAGCCATAACTGAATGGCTGCATCCTGTAGGGAAGACTTGCTTAGGAAATAAATGTTTCTTCTCTACAGTATATCCCTCCCACTGAATCTGTTACATTCAGCTTCAACAATGCAGCATTTGCTACGCTGTTAACATCTTTCAAAATCACAGCCACTATGAGTTATGCCATAGTTTACGGCGGAATGCTACGAAGCAGACGTCGCATTCTGCTGGGACATGATGAAACTGTATTGCAAAGTTTCACCACACCTAAAGAAGAAACGGCAACCTAAACCTAAGTGCAATAAAAAACTCTGGGAGATGACTCTGAGAGAGCTCCTTTCAAATGGATGCTGCAGTGTTCAGCCTCTGTCATTTGGCGGTAAGTTGCCATCACTTTGAAGAAGAAACTCTGTCATCGCACCGTAAAATGCTGTTCTTTTTAGCAGGAGGGCTGCAATCACGGAACAGCTTTGGCACTCTCATTTAGCAGCAGTATCATTTCCATTGCGAAAGGGAGAGAGCATGAGTGCAAGAATTGTGTGCAGAAGCTGAGATGACCGGGTAGGTTAGGCAGAGCCAGTGATGGTGGAAATGACAGGGAGAAGAAGAGCCATAAAGCTGAAAGACAGAGAGGTGGGCGGGCAGTAAATAATATAGGTTTAAAGCATGCTCTCTATTAGCTGCTGTATAGAAAGGAAGACTAGGCGCTGACTCAGTGTACAGCTGACTCAGACAGAAGAGGACAAACATTTAGCTGACAGATGTATATTACACTCTCTATAGATGTATATTTCATGTCTGCGAAGCAAGTATACATGGAAAAATTTTCACACTTAAGTCCACAGAGACCAAGACGGCAGAAAGCGCATCCTGTTTGCTTTAATTATTTTACAAAAGCACCAAGTTTTGTTGTTATTCTGAGTGCACACAAATAAATGTCTTTCTTCTTTACCAATTCAAAATTGACTCTTTTCTGTATGACCAAAAATGACCGAGTATTTTAAGAGCAAGTGACCGCACCGACACCTCCATTTGTCATGCAGGGAGTGCGCTACTATTCAGCTTCCACACTCCAAACAGACACTTTAATAGTGCACATTTTTTCTACGTTAACATTAGACTGCATTTAACTGCAGTGAATGGCTGTTGAGATTTTGAACGTGGGATTCAATTTCCGAATAAAACACGGTCGGAAAATCCCATTCTCGACATCCTTTCAGAACACCATAACTGTGCTTTACTCATTCTTATTATCACTAATTTGTAATTTTGAGATAATTTAATTTATTATTATTTATTATTGTTGTATTTTCTTTTGTAGGAAAAACATTGAAATCGACATCATTTTTCTCAGGGATGTTAAATTGTTCTGTTAAAAAGTGATTTCATTTGAAATGGCTAATACGCATGTTCACAAGAGTGCTGTTCCAGTGGATGAATTAACTTTATTGGACTTCAAAATCTCAACAGCCATTCACTGCCATTATAAAGTTTGGAAGACCCAGGACATTTTTAATATAACTGCAGTCATATGAAAGATGAAAGTCATATACGCCTAGGATGGCTTGAGGGTGAGTAAATCTTTGGGTAATTTTCATTTTTTGGTGAACTACCCCTTTAACTGTAGAAACTGTAGAAATGCTAGGTAAAGGTAATATTTAGTAGCGGTAGTAGCGCAGAGAAACATACTAGCAGTGATAAAAGTAACAATATCATTAGTAATAACGGTCTTCAAAAAATCAAAGCTAGTTGTAACAGCAGTGGCAGTAGCAAAAATGGCAGCTGCAGTGATAATACCAGGTTTAGTAGTAGCAGTAATACTTGTACTAATAGTGGATAGTAGAAGTGGTAATATTAGTGGCAACGCAGATACGAAACAAGTATGGCAACCAGCAGAGTGTAAGCAAAGATAAACGACTGAAGCAGCTTAATTATATTTGAAATATACGGCACTCCATATGTCACTGCTGACCGTTGTAATTCTCAGAGTTGTAAAGTGGATGGGTACTGCTGTAATACAGTGCAATCACAGTGCAGTTCTAAGTGGTGTGATCCTGTGCTGTAGGGAACAGAGCAGAACTCAGAGAAAGAGACAGAAATGATGATTGAGGACTACAGTACTTGTGGTGGAGCTGGGAAGTGTGCAGGTAGAGCTCTTTCCAGTCTAGGCAGCACTGGATACAGTCATTCAGAATCTGCTTGCTGGAGATCACGTAACCCTGGAAGATCCTGTCCAGAGAAATCTCCCGACAGCACAGACAGATGATCTCATTACTAATCTGCAAAACAAAACACACAGTATAGTAATTTACATGAAACACCCAATGATCCGAGTATGAATCTGTCTTTGTGTCTGTATCTACTGCATGTCACGATTTTCATGTGCAGGATTTGCACATGAATGTTTGATGAGAGAACCGCACTGACTGTACCAAAGCAAGCACAGACAGGTGTGTGCTGTAATGTGCTCCGCATTCAGGTGTAGATTAACCTTGAGTACAGACTTTGCTATGAATCAGACAGGATTTGCTCCTGTAAAAACCCTGGCTTTTGTGCCTGGTGTCATTCAAACCTTACGCCTTACAAAAACAGAGATCGTTGTATAGAAATGAGTAAAAGAAGAATGAAGAGAAGGTAACAAAGAAGGGAGAGGGAAAAAAGAGGAGAAGAAAGTGTAATTATCGCTGATGATCCATATTGTGGAGGATGTGAAACGACAGATTCCCATTTATTCTCTGCTTCATCTGACAGATGAACTCCATAGAGCACTGAAACAAGCATGTGTGTGAGAGAGAGAAAGAAAGGAAACAGAAAGAATGAAAGTAGTGCGTGTGTATCTGCGAGAAAGGGGGAAAGAATGTGTATGTGGAAAAAAGATAGAGAAAATGTGTATGTGTGTGTTTGTGCCATGCTGCAGTAATGTGTACTACACGCTGATTACAGTGCCAGGCAAATTCCTGTTTTAATGAAGGAGGCACAAAACAAGAGGAAATTAAATTGATATGTAAATGACTCAAAATTCTCATTTAAGCAAAAGGTTAAGAGAGCCACAGAATTAAACAGCTTATGAGTTCATAATATATTTCTTTCCGTTCCTCTCTTTACAAAGAGAAAAAAGAACCTTCTGTAAATGAAGACAACACATGTCCCAACGCCTGCGTCTCAAGAGATTTCTAAGGCCTTGTTCAATCAGAGACGTTTCTTCCATTTCTGTCACAGCAGCTCTTGAAAATCAGCAGAGAAGCGTGTCTTAACTTTGGCGCAGGAGAAAAAAACGAATCGCCGGCTTTCTTCGGGGAGCTGAAAGTAGGGTTAGGTGGACGTAGGAGGTAAGAATAGATGACAGGCGCTGAGCTTTAAGAAACCCCGGCAGATGGTGTTTCATATCAGGCAATAGACGACGGGAAGCAGACAGCTTATGGAGCCGTGAATCTCATGTACGAAATAACAATGAGCACATCAGTCTCGGAATGCTGGCACAATTATTACAAATTATTCTTTTGAAGGCCTTGTGTATTTGAACTCTTTCTTTACCTCTTTTTTTTTCTCTTGGTATTAAACGGAAAAGCACACCGGAGTCCAAAGCCCATGGCCGCTAGCGCTGGCTGATTGGAAAATGATATTAAATCCGATGTAGGCTCTACCAGCTCGGAGAAATAGGACGGGGGGAAAAAACAAACCAAAAACAAATAAAAGAAATGCAGAAACCCTGAGGGAGAGACAAGGGAAGGTGGTTGTGACGCACACATACAAATCCACGCACAAACACACTCATTGAGACTCAAATGCCCTCTGATTGGAAATTATTAGCTGGAAACCTCTGACTGGAAACTGAATCAAGAAAGCAAGTTCTGCTCCATGTCTTTTCTCTCTACCTCCGCTCTTTCTCTCCTTTCTCAATGCAACCACAATAAAATGCTTCCCTGCTGAAATAATCAGGTTTCTTATGTTATTTTATGTCTTAGAGGGGAAGAAACCCACTGAAAAGCAGTGCAAATACCGTTTCACCCATTTCACCTTCATTAAACACGGCACTGCTAACACGCTACTGCACGCAGCCAATGACAACAAAGCGCCGGGTGGACTTTACAGACCATTTAGATGTATTTGTATATGGGTGTTGATAGAAATCACCATTACACTCTGATTTTAGAACAGTTTCCTCAATTTATTCTAAAATGTTTCATTTTAGATTTGGTTAGGGGAAGTTGATCCCCCATCAGTCTTATAGGACCGTGGGCCAAATCTCTGAACCAGGTACAAGATTCAAGTCAGTGAGCATTAATGGACCTTAGCGGGTGATTTAAACTCACAGTACATTCATGGCACGTTGGAACTGCCGTGAGAAAAATGGCTACGTTATTTCATAGAATAACAATAAAAACATAAAAATCTCCACGGAGAGGCCCTATATCAGTCACAGGAATCTTTCACTCAGGCAAATAGAAATTCAATTTTCCAGTAGAAAAAAAAGCATGTAAACTGATGAAGCCTCTTGTTCATTGCAGGAGAAGAGAACTTTTTTCACTTCAAAAATCATTATAGCATAACCTAAGCCATTCTTATAGCATGAGCACTGACCTAACACAATAGGACTTTTCACATTAGATAGTCTGTATTTGACAAGGAAAGAACAAAGTGCAGAGAGCTCACTTGACTGAACCGCAGGCATTTGGCCTGGGTAAGAGTGTGTAAAGAATTACAGTGTTGTGGACGAACAGGAGTACACTTTTAGACAGTCTAAAAAGTATACATCAGTGTTTCTAGCTAAAGGGGTGGTACTGCAATGACCAGCAGAGCTTGTGTTAAAGAGGTAATTCACTCCACAATGAAAGTTTCGGTAACACTTTAGTATAGGGAACAATTCTCACTATTAACTAGTCACTTACTAGCATGCCTATTAGTAACAAAAGCTGCAGTTAATAGTTTGTTAATAGTTAGAACTGGTCCTTAAAATAAAGTGTGACCAAAATTTTATGTTGGTCTAAACCTGTATAACTTTCTTTTTCTGTGGAACACAAACTGTTTTTGTCTACACACTAAAAGTCAAACAGGTCTGAAACAATACTTTGGAAATATTCTTTGGAAAATGACAGATCATTTTGCTAGATAAGACCCTTATTCCTTGGCTGGGAACGTTTAGAGCCCTTTGAAGCTGCGTTGAAACTGGATTTTGGATGTTCAAACACCATTGAAGTCCACTATATGAAGAAAGTTCCTGAAATGTTTTCCTCAAAAAACATAATTTCTTTACAACCGAAGAAAGAAAGGCATGAACATCTTGGATGACAACGGGGGGGAGTACATTATCTGTAATTTTTTGTTCTGGAAGTGAACTTCTCTTTTAAGTTTGAACAAAAGGGAAACAAACGGGAAAAAAGATTGTCTAGACTTGAACTCATTCAGCACATGCAGGTCAAAGGTGCAAATGTGACCTCAGAGAATAAAATGCCCCTCTGGAAAACAATTGCTAATTTAATGCGGGCATTTCAGCATGTGTGCACAATCTCACCCCTCAGGAAACAATTAGACCAAATGTTTTTGTAGCAGTCCGATTTGCCTTGATGTGTTTTCAAAGAAGAGAATGAAAGAGAGGAAAAAAGAAAAATGAAACAGACAAAAAAAAAAGAGAGGGAAACAAAGTGGCAGTGGTACCATGTGATTCCAGCAGAGGAAGGGTCAGAGCGTAATTACATAAGGTTAAACGGTTTCCCTGATGCTCTCAAGGAGCCAGGGATGGAAATGAAAAGCAAGTGGAGCGATGCGAGCGGGTGGCGTAGAGACGCAAGGCCCCACTCCTCTGATCTGAAGAACACGTGTTACATGTGCTACACGACTGCGGCTGATGGCTTATCTATGTGGCGGAGCCCAAAGCAATCCGAACTTTGATGTGCAGGAAGCAGAGGAGGGAGGAATGTGGGATCCAGGCAGCAGGTACTAGTATGACTGTACAGGTCGGTGTGAGTGGATTCAGGGAAAACCTTTGTGCGTGAGAGCTTAGCTGATTCATACAAAATTATGCATGAAGTGATTGATCTGTGAGCCTAGACAAAGGGTTGTGCATAACAATAAAAAGGTGTAGTGGATCAATCTTCATTGTCGGAGAACTGAAAATCAATTCACTCAATGATATAAAGAGATAACCTATCATATAACGTATCGCTTTACTCAATCATTCCGCACAGGTGATTTGCATTTGTAGAATGTACATTCGATACAATTATACTAAAACAAAAAGAATTAGGCTGCGTGTCCACCAAAGCGGTTTCCCCTGCGGCTAGCATATTTTTTCTATTGTTCTCAAAGGGTGCGCCACATTTTTAAAAAGCTAGAAGTGTGCCGAGCACTGAACGTGTTTTTCGCACTGAACGCTTAACGTTCGGGCGCTTTTTCTCAGCACCGAGAATTGAAGAATGTTCAACTTCGAGTAAAACGCTGCGGTCATCACTGTCACTTTTAGCGTTCAGCTATCCAATCAGAGTGGAGGAGGGTCTTGACTAATACCACCCACCCTGCTTCTGCTATGACTGAACAACATTGGGGAAGTTAATATTGCTTGTCTCTGAGTATTTATGTCTTTATCAGATGGAAATGCCAGACTACCATATTATTGTTATTAAAAATAATGCTTTGAGAAGCATTTCATTTGCGATACGTCTGCCATTACTTCGGTGGATTCCGTATCATAGCAACCACAGCATCGCAACGGAAAAAAAACGCTGCGCTCTCAAGTGCTCACACCTGAGCCTAGCATTTTTAGCTGACAAAAAACGCTTTACATATCAGGGCTCTACACTTACTTTTCTTTTTAGGAGCACAGTCAAAATTTTAGGATAACCTTCTAATTAGTAATAAAAAAATCTGCCTTCCCATTGATATTTGATTTCTTAAAGTGATTTACAGGGGAATTTTGTTTTTACCTTTGTAACTTTATTAAAAGTGTCATCTTTTATGTCTCTTTTTTTATTATTATATTTTTTAAGGTTTTTAAAAAATTTCTAATTAAAACAACAGAATAAGAAAAGTAGAACAGTATTAACAAAATTAATTTGTACTACAGAGGTGGCATAGAAGTGGCTTGTAGGTCTATTTGCATATGTCTAATGAAGCTCGGAGGTTGAGATTGATGTTGAGATTAATGTTTTAAATATACAATTTTGAATACAGAAATATTAAATGATTGAAATAACTGAAAAGACACTAAAAATGAAACTAAATCTGCCAGTAGTTGGTAGCAAGTCACTGATTTAATTACTGAATCATATCATTCATTTGTTTCCTTTGAACGGCTGATTCATTCAGGAATAAAGCAAGTGACTGTCTTTATGAATGGGAAACAATCACTGACTCGCTAGATTTGTTTAAAAACATTAGTGTTATAATCAGACAATGTAAGTCACTTAATATTAACTTCTTGTTTATTTAAGTGTTGTATTAAATCAACATATCATTTACAAACTCCCTTAAAAATCATTAGAAGCTGTCACTCATCTTAGTTTATCACGATCTCACCAAGTTCCATTATAATCAACGAAGCACTCTACACTACACAATGAATCTCTTATTTACACTCTCTCTACACTTTGTTTATGAAAGGACTCGAGAGATATGTCTGTGGCACATTACTCAACATTGCAAAAAACACGTAGAAACATTTGAAGCTCCCCTCAGCGCAAACACAAATAAGCTGATCGGGACAGTCGCACTTGGTGCTCCTAAATATTTTTTCATAGTTGCGCGCAGTAGTTTTTTAGTCACAAATGCGACTGAAATGGTCGCACTGTAGAGCCTTGCATATTATCTATAAAATTACATTTTAGCATTATCACATGAGCAATTGTGTGCTTCTAAACAGCAACACACAAGAAAATAATCTTGAGTAACTTCGGATAAAATATCGCCAGTTGCTGTCTATTTTTTTTTAATCAGGAAAATAAGGTACCTTGCATAATAGAGGCGTGATCCTGTCACGGGCGTTGTAGTAACTGGAGTTGACCCATATCACACGGATGAGGTTAAGGATGTGAGCGAGTTTGGGTGCAATCTCACGAGGTTTAAGCTGCGCAAGCTCCTCACATGGCTCTTTCAGTAGGGACAGGAAGGAGACATTTGACTGAGCCTGCAAAGTACTATCCTGGAAAGCAAAAAAAAAAAATCAATGTTACTTCAATGTTGGAAAGCAGATAGAATGACAATTAGAGAACAGACAAAATAACAGAATGTACAGGTAATTTGCTTTTTAAGTCTGACATCACGTGTCACCTCTTTCAGGGTCCAAGCGCTCTATCAGATGACACGAGAAAACAACAAACAGTGCTAATTATACACTCAAATTATAATATAATACTACCAAAAAATTATAATCCTACCCTATACTGAAATCCCAGATAGCCAGACAATGAAACTAGAAATATAAATAAATAAATATAAAAAATGTTGTGTTTGGGATGCTGTGAGCACGGAGACTGTTCTGTACACTGTAAATTTTTAAACGTTTAGATTAAATGTTTAATATGAATAAACAGTGCTCATAAACGACTGCTGAGATAGTATTCTCAAGTGAAATGAGTTGGGGCTTGGACCTGGAAACAGCATTGGCGTCACCACTTAAGCCCATTGAGATAAACATCCTTGCATTGTTACAGGAATTGATGAACATGCTCCTCCCAAATTTAGCACTACCTAAACCAGGTCAAATAATTGAGAACAACACTTTTACATTGCCCTGATTTGACACAGTTAAGGTCAACTTCAGTGACATCTGAATAAGCTTAGAGGGTTTTATCCCAGTGAGACCTGTTCTTGGATCAACAGCCTTTGTTGATTGCCACCATACACAACAGTGGCTGTTACGGAGCAATGATCAGGCACACAGCTGACTCGACAACGTCACTATTACAAGCAGTCATGGGTGCCCCTGAAGGTCAAATAGGCCTGATGTTTAATTATTTCACTCTGGTCACATTGATTTTTTTAGAGGCTTTGGAGATTGTATGAAATGAAGGACGGCAGTTGCTGCAGCCTTGCAGTTTTGCGCAGCATGAAGCTGGAGGCATAACAATCGGAAAAAAGGACACGTGTCCTCCACACTGATGCAGGACTAGCTTCCTCTATCTAAACCCCAATCTTGACTCATTATAAGAACAACCATAAACTGATCCAAAATCAGTGTTAAGGGGCAACGAGGGTGCGACACTAAGCGCTGAAGTAGAGCTGACAGACATGCTCCGTCTCCCGTTGAAATGAGAAGCCGGGCCAACTCGTAATAGCGAAGCCTGAATGTGAGACGGCCTCATTTCCGAGGGGTGAGGAGAAGCTGTTCAGAAGCAGCATATAAATCATCAACAGCCAGAGAATGTTCTTGTTCAGCCCATTACCCCTCGGCTCAATTCCTGCCATGTAGCCCCGCACATATTTTCACACACCCATGGACACACACACACGTAGATGCTCAGCTGTACCTGGATCTGCTTGGCTAGTTTACAGAAGGGTGGGATGTAGGTTGATGTGTAGAGCTGCAGAATCGCCTCTATATGACAGACTCCAGGTTTCTGCAGCTGCTTACTAATGCTGTCCAGATCAGCACAGCGGCTCTTCCAGAAAGAGATCTCCTCCAGGAGGCCCGAGGTGTCTCCTATGTCGCTTATGGGTTGAGCGCTCAGCACTGCTTTTATCTGACGTGTCCAGTGGATCATCACCACTGGGAGAGACAAAGAAAGAAAAAAGGTTTGTGAGGTGCTGCATTCTATTTAATCAAACCACCAGGTCTGCACTGAATCTTTGACCACAGAATTGAAATGTCCATCATTCACAAAGCTCTACACACCCTTGCAAGATCTTTCATTAAAAAGATCTTTCAGTATGTTGGCTCATTTGAATGCTTTTAGCAACTAATGAGGGTATAGCTGTAGTACACTTCTATTAACAGTATTAAAATTCAAACTACCTGACATTTATAGAATCGTGAAAAGTGTGTATTCCATCCTAGAATGGAGCAAGATGAATCCGGTTGTGGATGACCACTCTGCTCCTGAAACTCCAATCTCAAATCTCACTTTAGAGGCGGATTTTTGAGGACATGCTGAAGGTCAAGTTTACCCTCAAGAGCATCTCAACACATCCCATTGGCAATGCTTTTTTTTCTACTATTCGGCATTTTGGCCGTGACCAGCTTGCACTGACCAGCATTAAATTACTGTTAACTACTTGCAACATATTGTATTGCTGCATTACATACAGCAATAGCCTAAATCAAAATAAGTCATTCAGTTTTGACAAAGGATTTCAAAAACCATGTATACAGAAATAATATTAATAATATATTAATAATAGAAATAATATATTATTCGTTTGGGGTCAGTATGATTTTGTTATATATTTTTAAAAGAAATTAATACTTTTATTCAGCAAGGACTCATTAAATTAGTTAAAAATAACAGCTACAAATAATGTTTCTATTCAGTAAAGAATCTTGAAAAAAGGATAACAATTGACCGTTCGCAAACAGCTTGGTTGACAGGTGATCTGACCAATCATAATGCCGAATCTGCCATTCTGTCGGACAGGAGAGTAGATTCACTTCAGTGGACTTAGACTTGAAATATTGTGTGAATTGACGTCTTTCCGCAGTTGAAATAAAATACGTTCTGATGTTCATTAAAATAAGAAAAGATTGATCTAAAAAGACAATACCGTGATTTGTCACAATACATTAAAGAGCCACAAAACAGTATTTATTGTTTGAATTTCTTAAAAAAAAACATATTTAAAGCTGAGATCTTGTTTCATACCAGAAGCAACCTGCTCTGTCTTGTCTGTCCACATGTTGTCAGTTACCTCTTTGCTCCACAAAGCATTTTTCACTGCGTGATGTGTGGTGTGAAAGCGGCATTGTTTGTCGGACATAGCAACAGTAACTAAAGAGGGCGGGTTTTTGCAAATGGTCAATTTTCACAAAAATATCCACCTTTTTCTTTAACGTGGAAGTAAGCCTATGGGTGAGACTTCCAGTTCATTATCCGCTATAGGCCAATAACAAGAAGAATAACAACGTATGGTAAAACTGTTTGCACTACAAACCAGTGTGCTCATAATTCCGATACATTAAAATAATATAGTAAAACACACCAATTTGCAATATCAAGCAGCAAAGCAAGCTGTTTTGTACAGCTAAATATAGCTGGATGCAGATTAAACTGAAAGCCCATAAAATTTACAAATGGTCACGCCCACTCGGAAGGAAAAGGTGAATTTAGCAGCCCATCTTTTTCAACACTGATAAAAAAGAAAAACTTTTAATTAACATCAAATCAGTTTATCTGAATATCTGTCATGTGACACTGAAGATTGGATTAATGGCTTCTTAAAATTCAGCTTTGGCATCACATATTTTGTATACTTTGCCATAAATTACATTTTAAAACATTACATTGAAAACAGTTACTTTAAATTGTAATATTACTTCACAATATTACTGTTTTATTGTACTTTTGATCAAATAAATGCAGCCTTGGTGAGACTTTTAAAAACATTTTAAAACAACGTTTGAACAGCATATATATATATATATATATATATATACACATTAAGCTAAGCCTAAATAAAGGCTAACTTTTGACTTCATTTTGACTTTAAGACAGTGGAGAAATTTCAAATAAAAGTGCTTGGAGGACAAACAGTCTCTGCTCTGCCGCCTGCTGTAAAAGACCCTGAGTGGGGTATCATTCATACCATGTCCTGTTGTTTATTTTTTTCTTAAGTTAGCTTCTAAAATACCCTTTTTCTTCAACACCTCCAAGTGCCCCCAGTATGTCCCTTTAACCCTGGACCCCTCCAGGATGGCCAAATTTAATAAATATTCCTTTAACTTTCTTAGAGCAGCATGGCAGTGTTGAATTGAATTAGCCCTTTATTTTTGCCCTTCAGCTGTGGTTACTGTGTAAATCACACTCATAGGCTCTAGCCACAGACTGTCACGGTAGATGTAATTTCCTGCATACAGCGTCTTATGTACTTTTCACACTGTTTATACCTCACAGTCCACTCCATCAGAAATTATTCAAGCCCTCACACACCCATTTACACACACAAGCACCCATGCATACACCCACGACCACAGTCTTACTCTCCAGCCTTTGCACCAGACTCTTGTTCGTGACAGCCTCCTCTGGGCGGTGCTGCAGAGCCTCCAGAGGGACATACAGCACTGTGCTGCCCAGGAGTTTATATCTGCAATCTGTGGAGAACAACAACAGTTATCCGATCAGTGAAAGTTGTCCATACCAGCAACAAGTACAACACATCACACATCATCACATCCATCATACAGTTTTATGGAAAAGTTTGGGAACCCCTTGCAGAATCTGTGAAAATGTGAATAATTTTAACAAAATAAGAGAGATCATACAAAATGCATGTTATTTTTTATTTAGTACTGTCCTGAGTAAGATATTTTACATAAAAGATGTTTACATATAGTCTACAAGATCAAAAAATAGCTGAAATGATTAAAATAACCCCCTTCAAAAGTTTGAGAACCCTTGGTTCTTAATACTGTGTGTGGTTACCTGGATGATCTATGACTGTTTTTTTGTTTAGTGATAGTTGTTCATGAGTCCCTTGTTTGTTCTGAACAGTTAAACTGAGCACTGTTCTTCAGAAAAATCATGCAGCTTCTGCAGATTCTTCAATTTTCCAGCATCTTGTGCATATTTAAATCTAGACTTCATGGTTTTGAGATCCCTCTTTTCACACTGAGGACAATTGAGGGACTCAAACACAGCTATTAAAAAAGGTTCAAACATTCACTGATGCTCCAGAAGGAAACATGATGCATTAAGAGCCGGGGGTGAAAACTTTTGAACAGGATGAAGATGTCCAAATTTTTCTTTTGCTGAAATATCATTTTTTTTCCATTTAGTATGGCACTTCGGAAGCAATAGAAGACACTTGCATGTCTCCCAGAAGACAAATTAAGTACAGTTTACACTGATCTTCAAATTCAAAAAGTTTTCACCCCCTCCGGCCCTTAATGCATCGTATTTCCTTGTGAAGCATCAGTGAAGGCTTGAACCTTTTTTAATAGTTGTGTTTGAGTCCCTCAGTTGTCCTCAGTGTGAAAAGATGGATCTCAAAATCATACAGTCACTGCTGAAAAGGGTTAAAATATGCAAAATATGCTGGAAAACTGAAGAATCTGTAGGATTTGGAGTATTTTTCTGAAGAACAGTGCTCAGTTTAACAGTTTAGAACAAACAAAGGACCCATGAACAACCAACACAAAACAAAAAAACAGTCGTAGATCATCCAGGTAACCACACATTAAGAACCATTATTAAGAACCAAGGGTTATTTTAATAATTTCAGCTATTCAGCTTGTGGACTATATGTAAACATCTTTTATGTAAAATATCTTACTCAGGACAGTACTAAATAAAAAAATACCATGCATTTTGTGTTATCTCTCTTATTTTGTTAAAACTTTTCACGTTTTCACAGATTCTGCAAGGCAAGGGGTTCCCAAACTTTCACATTAAACACATTCCTCATTCTTACTGCTGCAGACAGCAAATCTGTCTCACATTCTAGTGCTTTGCATGTTGGTGAAATGAATCAACACAAGAGCATAAAAGGAAAACACAATAAAGTTTACTGCTACGCTTTTATGCCCGTGTGGCACGTGTCAGCCGTCACAAACGGTTTTTACGACCGCTGTTCGTTTTCTTTGTGGCTTTCTACAGTATCCGCTGCTCCTTCCACGCTGGACATCAAAACGGCGCTCGCTACAACCACTTTAACGGGCGTTTAAAGAGTGAAAGGCAGATAAAAAGATAATAGAGGTCTGTCACATTAAATTTTTGGAAGGAGAAGTCTGACGGAGGGAGACAGAAAAAAAGAGCGAGATACAAAAAGTGCGTAGCGTATTGAGAGATGAAAAGATTAAAAGGAACAAGGCCAATGTGTACAAGTTAGACTAGCAGCTTCATTCTGTGATGGCAGTTATGAGACATAAAAATAAAGAGAGTGTAGGAATACAATGACAGCATTCGATTGGCCTTTACAGGGAGAACAAAGACAAGCAAACGGGATACACCAGAGGGAAAATAATAAGACATCAAAAAAAAAAAAAGACACTGATGTTAGCTGACGGAAAATGAATGAGTCAGCTGGCTGAGATGCGAAAAATGTGCATGTGTGTGTATTTGTGTGTCTAATCCTATGGTGTGCGGTATTTTTGTGTAGGAGTGGGTATACAGTGTCTATATTTACTCAGTACAAATTCCAGCCCAAGTTCTTCAGCTTTGGTAAAGGAGAGAGACAAATTGGCAAGGCTTTACCTCAAGGAGTAGGAATGAACTGAGCCTGTGCTGTTATTATTGGAAAAGGCATGGCTAACATCAATATACCTGTGGCTCTTACTCACTTCTTTCATTTTCAACCTGAATTCCCTCTGAATTACACCACTTAACCGACTGAATACATCACTGAAGAGCACTTTGTGACCTCACTGTTATTTGTTAGCTTAATTAAAACAGATTCAAGGCAACTTTTCTGTATGCCTTTTGAATCATCTTTCCATACATCTTCATTGGCTTCAAAAATGTATTTCTTGGCACCCAGGCTTAATGCCTTGAACATGATCTACAGAATGATGTGCTAAAAGAGGAGAACCAAAAGGCGAATTGTTAAAATCGTCGAACGGCTTTCTGATTACCCGGCGGTGCCTTTCCCTGTGCAAGAAGAGCCTGTGATTGGTGGCTGCGTTATTTCTGTTTAGTCAGAGTCGTGCTGCTCTGGGTGATGTGGGTGTGCTGATTGGACTGATGAGCATAATAATTGAACCATCACAGTGCTCCACTGTGCCAGGTGATTACCTCTGAATGGCTGACGGTGGAGAAGCTCAGTCAGATTGCAAAAAAAACCCTACAAAAGCACTGATTCTGAATCAGCTACGCCTGTTAAGCCGATGGAGAGCAAATCAAAATACAAAATGGGAATCTGATCCCAGGTCAGTAGTGCTTGGGCTTAGCCTAAAGTGAAAGAAACATATATGAAGCAAGTCGCTGACTGCAATATGGATGAGAAGAAAGATCAATAACATACATGTGAATTGAAATAGAAAGTAGTAGTAAAAGAGCAGTCGATGCACTTCAGTGAGCGAGTAGGTAAATAATGAAAAACCTGAGCTGCAATGCAGCACTTTCATTATTTTTTTAATGAAAAAGAAAATTCTGTGCAAAATTCTGTTACAAAATTATTTTTGAAAGCATTTGAGATGTTAATCAAAGACTGTATGTACTTTAAGCACCTCTTTACTCTACATGCACTAAAAATGATTTTTCGAAACTGAACATAAAGCAAAGATTACAGGAATACATTTTTTTAAGAAAATGTTAGTTTCTATTGTCATGTTTAACTCAATTTGTTAACGTTTTTTCTTCCTAATTATTTGTGAAATTTACAATCAATTTCTGAGAAAATTTTGTTTTGAAAATGTTTTTCCCCCAATGTACACTACCAAAAAATTTTTAATCAAAAGATTTTTAATGTTTTTTTTTTTAAGAATTCTCTTCTGCTCACCATGCCTGCATTTATTTGATCCAAAATACAGCAAAAGCAGTAATATTGTGAATTATTTTTACTATTTAAACGGCTTTCCATTTGAATATGTTTTAAAATGTTATTTATTCCTATTCCTTTTATTATAACTTTTTTTCAGAATTCACTGAGCAATAGAAAGATCCAGAAATTAGTATTTATCTGAAATAAAAAGCTTTTATACACTATACCATTCAAAAGCTTGGAATCAGTATAATTTTTTTTTATTTTAGAAATTAATACGTTTATTTAGCAATGATGCTTTAAACTGATCAAATGTGATGATAAAGACATTTATAATATTACAAAAGATTTCTATTTCAGATAAATGCTGTTTTTCTAACTTTCTATTCATCAAAGAAACCTGAAAATTCTACTCAGCTGTTTTCAACATAATAATAATAATAATAAACATTTTTTGAGCAGCAAATCAGAATATTAGAATGATTTCTGAAGGATCATGTGACTGGAGTAATGATGCTAAAAATTCAGCTTTGAAAACACAGGAATAAATCACGTTTTAAAATATATTCAAATAGAAAACAGTTATTTTAAATAGTAAATATATTTTAAAGTTTTACTGTTTTTGCTGTACTTTGGATCAAATAAATGCAGGCTTGGTGCGCAGAAAAGACTTCTTTAAAAAACTTACTATTTAAAAAATCTTACTATTTAAAAACTTACTATTTACAATTTTAAAACCACCAAGACACCCTTTATGACCCCTTTTTTTAACTGTTATTTATCCATTTTAAGACGTTTTTTGCTGTGTCAACTATAAAGTCTAGAGCAGGGGTGTCAAACTCCGGTCCTGGAGGGCCGCAGCCCTGCAGAGTTTAGATGCAACCCTAATTAAACACACCTAATCCAACTAATCAAGTCCTTCAGGCTTAATTGAAAACTGCATAGTATGTGTGTTGGAGCAAGGTTGGAACAAAACTCTGCAGGGCTGCGGCCCTTCAGGAACTGAGTTTGACACCCCTGGTCTACACAAACACAGGAGGTTGCAGTTACCATCTGAGGAGGGCCCACACTAGATGGCGCTGTGACTGTCTGTCATTACCTGTAAGTTTGCTGAGGAAGCGGTGCAATTCCACAGAGTAGTTGTTCTTGGCGGTCTCTGGCCAGGCAGTGCTGAGGGTGACCTGAGGGGTGTGAACGCCGTTCATTAGCCTGAGGAGACCCTCTATGGCGCCTCCCCTTATAGAACCAAACTGTACCGAGCTCCTAAAACTCTCCTCTGTGATTATACTGTCCTCTGCCCGAATGAAGTAGGACATGTGCTCAACCACCTAGGGGGAATGAGTGAGAGAAAGAGAGAGAGAGTGATGGAAGATGGATAAGTGGGAAAGAGAAGATGTTGCTAATTCATATTTTTTGAGTGCTAATGGATGACTAGAGGTCATCACACACAGTTTAACAATGAGATCTTTGGTATCCTGGCAAGTCACCAGATGCATTTGAAATGAACACAACGCACGAAGAATGAATTTATTAAGAAACCTTGGCATGTTCCTTCATTAAATTGAAGCTCAAAATATCATTATAAAAACAAGCACGCTCAACCCCTGAATAATCTTCAGAGTCTTTATGAGATTGTGACACAAAAGGCTCTGATTGGGACGTTAAATGTCATTTCTCAAAATAGAGCTGCAGCATACCTGAGCTGGTATGGCGTAGTCCACGCGTAGGCCGGTGAAGGGGTCATAGTAGACAATGAGAAGCCTGACAGAAGAGTCTGAGATGAATTTATCCAAGGCTCGCTCACTTTCCTCTGTCCATGACTCCTTTGATATACCACTTAGAGCTAAACGGCTTTTAAATGCTTCTCTCTGGCGGAAAAAAGATAAGTGAATCATAACCATTCTAAGTATTTTAAATAAATATTACTTTTATTTTGTTCAAACAATCATTTAAAAGGCTCTTACACTCACCAAGGGTGCATTTATTTGAGAGAAAAAAAGTAAAATCACTGATATTGTGAAATATTATTACATTTTAAATTAACTTTCTTTCTATTTTAATATATTTTAAAATGTAATTTATTTTTGTGATGGCAAAGCCGAATTTGAGCAGCCATTACAGTTCAGTGTCAAATCATTCTAATACACTGATGTGGTGTTCAAAAAGCATCAACGTTATTATCAGTTATTACAATTTTCTTTGATTAACAGAATGTTTAAAAAAAGAACAGCATTTACTTGAAACAAAAATCTTTTGTAACAGCGTTAATGTCTTTACCGTCACATTTCATGTGACCTTAATAAAAATATTACAAAATTACAATACACTACCAGTCAAAAGTTTTTGGACAGTAAGATTTTTAATGGTTTTTAAAAGAAGTCTCTTCTGCTCACTAAGCCAGCATTTATTTGATTTAAAATACAGCAAAAGCAATAAAATTGTGAAATTTTTGTGATCAAAGCTACATTTTTAGCATTATTACTGCAATCTTCAGTGTCACATGACACTTCAGAAATCATCCTAATATGCTGATTTGCTGTTTAAGAAACATTATATTAATTATTATTATTATTATCAATATTTAAAACAATTGAGTACTTTTTTTTCAGGATTCTTTGATGAATAGAAAGATCCAAAGACCAGCATTTATCTAAAATAAAAAGCTTTTGTAACATTATACACTATACAATTTAAAAGCTTGGAGTCAGTATATATATATATATATATATATATATATATATGAATGACCTTTTCTGATCCACTTCAAATGATGACTACTAATTTATATATATATATATTATATATATAATATAAATTAATGCTTTTATTTAGGATGCATTAAATTGATCAAAAGTGATGATAAAGACATTTGTTCTATTTCAGATAAATGCTGTTCTTCTGAACTTTCTATTCATCAAAGAAATCTAAAAAAAATAATGTTTTTTGAGCAGAACATTTCAATGATTTCTGAAGGATCATGCGACTGGAGTAACAATGCTAAAATTCAGCTTTGAAATCACAGGAATAAATTACATCGTAAAATATATTTTAATAGAAAACATTTATTTTAAATAGTAAAAATATTTCAAAATTTGACTGTCTTTGCTGTACTTTGGATCAAATAAATGCAGGCTTGGTGAGCAGAAGAGACTTAAAAATGTAAAAAAATCTTACTGTCAAAAAACTTGACTGGTAGTGTACAAATTTCTGACTATATACTTTTTTGATGTGGCGTGACACTATTAACAATGTACTAACTACTTTTTTGTCACTGGTACACTGTTGTCATGTGTCAGGGCATATGCAATGAGAGTATGAGCTGATCTGAATTAAGAGACTAGTCAAACTGGATGAAACATGATATGCGTAACATCAAATTATATGGTGAGACAGTATTTTGCATGTCAAACTGGATGAAAAACTCCCATCAAAACCCCCATCATCCTCTCAGAAGTTGCATGGTGTAACACATCACATTAATAATTAGTCTTATCTTTGAGCTAAAAGCATCACATAACTACCATAAACATATTGATATTTGTCTAAAGGGCTAATGTCAGTGAATGTGCATTACTATAACAAATGTCATTACAACCAGCTCACCAGCTGCTTTTTCTACAGGGTCTCCCAGCAGGGGCGGACACACTGAGCCACTGCATGTAAATGCCATTGCCTTTTTCCAGCCAGAGGGCTGTAATTAATTCTATTAACCTCATTGATGAAAGGACAGAGATGCTGTAAGTTCGCTGGCTGGCTCTGCCCACTCGCCCCTCACTTTCTCAGTTATTTCTTCCTCCCGTGCTATTTGCATCAGCCATCATTTGTGACCAGGGGTTATCTATCTTGTTTAAGCCAAAGACCTCGTCATGCGTATGCATGAGCCCGTAACGGAAATTACAGTTCAACAATATGCTTCTCTTCTTCCTCTATTTTGAAGACCACTGGGTGGAATTTAACGATGTTTCTCGGACTAACTTTCTGCCGTCCTCCGGATTTGTGTGATCGATGATAAGGTCTAATGTGTGAACGGGGCCCAAACAAGACCTTTAAGCACACGGAGCATGTGGAGAGTGGATGAAATATTCACTCACATCATTAGAAGAACTCAATAACGCCGATATGAAAGCACTGATTAGTAAGCCAGGACCGCAGGCGTGAGACTCAAGCGAGGGAAAAATTATAAATTGCAGATTATAATCAGATAAGAATCCCAATCATTGTGAGGTGATTTATCAGTGTCTGTGCCTAAAGGCTTGTAATTTAGCATGTATGAGTGAATTACCAGCCGTTTCGTGTAGGAATCTACTTCCTCTGCTGAAACATCCACCTCTGAGACAGGCTTCTCTTTCTCAGCTGAAAAAAACAACATGCACAAAAACACGTAATGCAAAGAATAATTCAAACAACTAACTCATTTTCAGATCAGGTCTAGCTGAGCTTGAAAGAGCAGAATAATAAAAATATAGTTCTTCTGCAATAACTTTGTTTTACATTGTGCCCAAAAACACAACTGATCAAGAAATGAAGAAGTAAAAACATATCAAGCAAAAAGTAACAAAATAAACACAATACAATAAAGAAGTGTGAAAATAACCACAAATATACAAATAGAGTAGTCAGCATTTGAAGTGGATCAAAAAAGTTAATCAAAGTTGTCCTAAGACAAGAACGGGTATTCTTTTTGGTTTTAGGACAAATTTGATGAAAAGTTTTGATCCACTTCAAATGTTGACTACTGTATATAGCTCCTACAATTAGATTGCAGTGGAACCAATCCATTTGCAGCTCCTTTCCTACTGAAAGCCCCTTGCACTACTTTAGAAAAAAATAAAAGTAGCAAGTCGAAAAAAAGGAAAATGAGTGTGAGTGCATTAGATGTTAGCGTTGAGTGGCAGTAAAGGAGCTTTCTGTCACACTGTTCAATGTTTCATTACTCTGCACCAGCATACCGTTATGCTGACACTTTTGGCACTGTTTTAAATACATAATGACGTCAAACTCAATGCCTTTTTTAGCATAATGTAAATAACTGGCAGATCAGAGAGCTGCTTGTACACTATTCACAAGTGGGAGGCAAACACTAACAACACTGTAGCTTGTTTCTATTTCATACCTGCAACCTCTGGCACTTCTAGGGAGACGCCACTGGGGACCGGTGTGGAGGATATGGGTTTGCTCTTGGAGTGACCTTTCCCTGTATCGGACTGCATGGACATGCTGGAAGATGAACGGGCAGGCTTGGGGGTCCCTGGGTCAGCCATCCTGAGAGACTGATACCTCTGTGGGCACGTTTACCTTTCAGTAAAAGTAAGGCAAAGATATAGTCATACAAGTAACCACATACTCTGTGTTTACGTATCACTGTTTCTATTGTTTATATATGGTTCAGAATTTGAACAAACCACTAAATTGAACACATAACTCATCCCATCCTGTTTGTGCTACAGTATGAACATGAAACATACCTTAAAATAATGCAGCCTGTCGAGGACAAGACAGTGAAAATGACAAACAATAAAGCTGGGAAAAATTTATTTCAGCTTGCAACCTAATGAACCAAATGAGCTCTTTTAAACCTTCAATTCATAAAAAGGATGCAAGGATGCTTTAAATTGATCAAAAGTAATGATAAAGACATTTATAATGTTACAAAAGATTTATTTTCAGATAAATGCTGTTCTTCTGAACGTTCTATTCATCAAAGAAACCTGAGAAAAATCTACTCAGCATGTGACTGGAGTAATTATGGTAAAAATTCAGCTTTGAAATCACAGGAATAAATTACATTTTAAAATATATTCAAATAGAAAACTGTTATTTTAAACAGTAAACATATTTCAAAATTTTTGCTGTACTTTGGATCAAATAAATGCAGGCTTGGAGAGGAGCAGAAGAGACTTCTTTAAAACATTAAAAAAAAAATCTTACTGTTCAAAAACTTTTGACTGGTAGAGTATATATTAAAATACAAGCAGCACAACTGTTTTCTACATTGATATAATAATAACACTGGTGTTTCATGATTACCATCTGCATATCTGAATGTTTTTTGAAGAATTATGTGACACTGAAGACTGGAGTAATGACTGCTGAAAATTTGGATTTGCGATCACAGGAATAAATTACATTTTAAAATATGTTTATATAAAAATAGCTATTTTGAATTGTAATAATATTTCACAATATTGCTTTTTTACTGTATTTACTAAATAAATACAGCCTTGTTTAGCATAAAATACGTCGTTTAAAAACATTACACAAACCTACCTACCCC
Source organism: Labeo rohita (assembly GCF_022985175.1). Classification (NCBI taxonomy): domain Eukaryota; kingdom Metazoa; phylum Chordata; class Actinopteri; order Cypriniformes; family Cyprinidae; genus Labeo; species Labeo rohita. Next base: position 38,323,170 of record NC_066875.1, read on the forward strand.
AAATTATACAATTATGCACAAATCAATGTGCACATATAGATTTGACAGTAAGGAGGGTTCAATCACAATATGTGCTCAACATAATGATGCCTCATCAGTTGTCTAAGAGCTCTGTGATTTCCCTAGATGCTATTTTTGGTCAAAGTAAATAAATGCAATGCAGACCAGAGGCAGAAGCAAGCAGGCATTTTGAACATCACAGACGGAGAAGAACCTTTTAGCATAGGCGAGCTACCAGTCTCCAAGCACCACAATATTGCGTTCTCTCATAGTCTCTTCCTAGACAGACGATATGGATAAATCTGCCTCGCTGGATCTGCCTCAGTCAGGAAGCGAGAGCAAAAATATCTAGCTCATAAACTATTTATCTTTTCCAAGCTGATGTCTCTCCCTCCATTTCCACATTTAGTTGTCAACACCAGCAGACCCTCCTTCTTTATTGAAGCTTTGATTCAGTTCCCAACTTGTCAGTTTTGTTGAGTGCTGTATGTAATAAAGCAGACAGTTTGGAGGCAATACAAAAGGATGAAAAGGTAAGACAGGGAGTCTGTGAGTAATGGAAAACATTTAAAACTGCAGATCCCGTCAGATCAGATGAAATTTGCAACGCAGCAGGTGAGTTTGATCAGTTAAAATAAGTCTGAGAGCCACACTGCATCAGATGAAGTGTCAAAGCAAAGACTGTGGGAGGCAACAGGCTGATTATAAAGGACTTTTGGAATTTAAGCTCTTTATTGAATACAATTATAAGGTTTTCGAGATCTAAATCTGATCCTGTGAGATTATTATCTTTCTTCATTCTCCATTTACGGATTGATGTCGACTGATAGGGTTATTGAATCAATTAAGCTGTCAGAAAAGCTAAATTGCACTAGTTCTCCTGAAACACATTCAAAATGAGACATCAAAAATCAAAATAATCGCGTAATTCAAGTTGAATAAGTCGTGTTAGAGCTAAAATCTCAACCGTCGTCTATTTTCGACAGTCTCAGCTGAGTTTCAAATAAATAAGCAAAATATCACTCTTACCTCCGAAATACTTTCTCTGACAGCGTCTTCCACTGCGTGACGTTAAATATAGCTCTATATGAATAACTAAAAGTTCTTAAAGTCAAAGTTTTCAAACAGTTTCAAGGAGTAAACGCCATTCAGACGCTGCTGCGTGTGGGGACTCTGTGGACGCGTCTCCATGGAAACGGCGCACGACGCTGGCTTTCTCTGCACGGATATTACGTACGTGTGTGTTATTACGTATGTCATTGACGCTTTAAAACACAAAACACTTTGTTTGTAAATATTTCATAACTACTGCAATGGTTATATTTTCTTGTAAATAAGAAAAACATGAGCTCACTCAGTGGGTGAGAAAATGGCACGAAAAGGAAGACGTGTGTTTTTCTTTTGATTGACAGCGATCACGACCATGTTTCACCTTCAGCAGACGTGTGTTAAATAAAAACCTACTGGAATGGCAGTGTGTTTATATATTATGTTAGCTTGTAATACTCCAATGTCACACATGGCCTTGTCTCCAGAGAGAAATGATTATTATTCTTTCTCGAGCACCGATGAAACACTATTGCCTTACTGAATAGCTCAAGGATGCATTAAACTACTGAAACATAGAATATGGGTGAGAAAAGACATGCTGATTGCAGCTACTGTTTAGTTAGTAAAAGATAAAAGGGACATTTTAAGCTGAAGGTCTATTTATTACAACTCAGCAGTACGCTTTGAACTCTTTTCCATACAAGTAACTGAAAAACATTCTGAGGCATCATCAATGGTTGAATGCACTCATATAGACATATGAATAGACCCCAGAAGAGCCTTTGTGCATTTATCAAAGTTCAAGCTGCCCCACATGTCTTTTAAAAACAAAAACATTTTTTGTCATTTTTTTCCACTGTTAAAAAAGGCTCTGAGTGCAAATGGACATGCTGTAGGATAGAAGTCATCTGACCCTGGGGAGCCGATCTGTGAGCCTCCATTCACTCTTTGTATGTAAGTACAGCAACTCAGATGGCGCACAAATCCCCAGATGCCATTTTCATTCCCTTTTTTCTCCATCAAAATGGTGAGGAGCAGGACTTTGACAAAAGGCAGCAATGGGAGTTGAAGTTCATGGCTCGGGCCTGTAATCTTTTATTTAAAAATGGAAGATTAAAGATTAAACCCTCTAAACCCATTGGATGAAGAAGGTGCACTTTCAGTCTCTGATAATGTCACTCACACTCATTCAACCTCCACCCATAATGCATTTCACTTTTTGATTATAGACACCGACACACGCAGGCGTACACTCCCTACATTTCTCTCTCTCACCCATGCACACTCCACTGAGATATATGACTTGACAGAGCCCCTCCGAGAATCTGAGTGCAAGTCAAACTAAATTTTCCTACCGGGACCTAAAATGCTCCCCCGTAATGCTACGGCAAACAACTTTGCATTGCTCACTGGATTGTCTTGTGCAGTATATTGAATTATGAGCTAATGCACCTTTTGCACACACACAAAAAAAACATCCTCTTGAGCGGTGAAAAAGAAAAATAGGCCTGAAATAATAAATGGGAGGCAAAAGAGGTATGATAATTTTTTGAATATGAATTTAAAAGCAACAGGTTTTAGTGGTTGTTATTATGGACTACCAAGAATAATAGAGAGAGAGAGAGAGAGTTGCGGGGATGGCATTTTTCTCAGCTAAAGTATTTTTGCTCTTCTGGTTACACCGTCTCGAAGTCAAACGTTTTTTTGAACAGCTTTTTGTTTAAATGTTTAAAATATGGTCTGTGGTTAACATAAGCTTAAGATATTTTCATGTTTATTTCATGACAGAACGGCAGCTCCTGTGTCAGCAGCATAACACACATGCGTCGTGGTACTCATATGAACGCGCGTTGAAGACTGACACGGAGGAGGCCGTAAGTGCGAGCGCCATTTATAAATTTTATGGGTCAGGCTTCCAGTCTCATCCGCATCCAGCTATTTATAGCTGTACAAAACAGCCTAATTTGCTGCTTGATCTTGCAAATTGGCTTGTCTTACCATATTCTTTTAATGTATTATCTTAATTATGAGCACACTGGTTTGTAGTGCAAACAGTTTTACCGTTTACTGCATGTTGTTATTCTTCTCATTATTTCCCTATGGCGGATAATGAACCGGATGTCTCACCCAAAGGCTTACAATCACGTTGAGGGAAAAAGGTGGAGAGGAATTCACACAATCAGGAGTTTACAGTGAAGGCAAAAAAAATTCCCATTGCAGATTTTGCTTATTTTCAAGTTGGTCGCTTGAATTCACCACAATGACCAACACAAAGCTGCTTGGTTTTTGTCATTTGAACATCACTATGTTATTGACACACAAACATTGGACCTCTTTTTCCCATCAAAATGTTGCTATTATTGCTAATCTTTCAGAAATATCACTAATATAGACATTTGTTGGTCACAGAGCTTATTTTATTCACTTATCCAAAAGCCAATGGAAAAATCCTATCCACCTTTTCCTTTAACACGGAAGGAAGCCTATGGGTGAGACTTTTGGTTTGTTAGTCGCTACACCGAAATGACCATGAATTTAACAGTAAACAATTGTTACAGTAAAAACCTGTTAAGTGGTTAACAGGAAAAGACAGTAAAATTCACAGTGAATAACATTCCCAGAATTCCCTGTTACATTTTTTAAAATATGTTTTTTTTTCTTCGTTTAAATAACTCTTTCTTCTTAGTTTTTTTCTTATCAGTTTTGTACATTAGGGTTGTATGTTACGTCTAATGTTGTTAAATTAGTTTAGTTAGTTTTATTGCATTATTTCAGTTTCATGTGTGTTACCATAATGGTGTTTAGTGTTTGTGTGGATGACACTGTGCACCTTCTGTATATGTTAGTATTTAAAAGTTGTTTGTGATGAGCTAGTCACCTGCTTTCGTTGATTATCAGTGTATTACAAAGGTAAAAAAAAAAAAACAGATTTCAGTACTTCAATAGGTTGGTACAATAACATTATACCAGTTAATGAAATTACGGTATTTACCCGTAAATTTAAAACCGTAAAATGAAAAACATATATTTTTATGGTAAAATTCCAGCAACCACAGCTGCCGTTTTTTTTAACCGTTAATTTTTATATAGTTTTATATAGTAATTTTTTTTAATATAGTGTATAAAGGGTATGCATTTGTGGATTGATGCAATTACAAAAAACAAACAAACTCCAGGCAGCGAAACACAGATTTGCAGAAATTATTTCATGTTAATATGTTGAATTTTGCTGTAAAATCATGCCCTATATACTGTATTATAGTATATATTATAATTATAATAATTATTATAATAATAATATCCTATTGACAACATGTCAATTAAATATTCACCATCTTAAATTCTGCATAACTGGATGTTTTTAAATAAACACTGATAAAAACTGTACGTTTTTGGGCGGACAATATGATGACATATATTACATCGATATAAGTGATCACCTGGATTTAGAACAACCTATTTTGTATTTTCAAAATGCGTTCACATGAAATTTTGCTTTATTTATTCCCCAGGGTCAAAATCAGGAAACACGACTCCTCGTTGCATATCAATATCAATGGACCACTGGATATCTAGTAAGTTGTATTATATCGAGTCCAGCAACCTTTAGTTTAAGCTGATTATCGTTTGTTTCACTCGCGTTTTCGCAGCTTAACTATTAAATCCATTCACACAGCAGCTCTTTTGCCACTCAGTCCAGCTGAGGGGGCGTGTCCTTATAGTGCATACCATCTATAAGGAAATGACGAGAAGAAAAACAACATGCAGTAAACGGTAAAACTGCACTACAAACCAGTGCGCTCATAATTAAGATAATACATTCAAATAAAATGGTAAGACACATCCATTTGCAATATTAAGCAGCAAAATTAGTTGTTTTGTACATCTAAAAATAGCTGAAGGCAGAGGAGACTTATAAGCCAGACCCATAAAATTCACAAACACCCACTCCTACAGGAAGAAAAATGTGGATTAGTTGGTTTTGTTGAGGGAAGCAGGGTGATGCTAACTGGGTTCTGGGTTTGCCTATAAAAATACATCACTGCAACACTCTATACATTCGGGTGAGTAAGTCTCAGCGAGGAGACACGCGATACGATGGATTCGAATGAATTTGACTGGAATAGAATGTGAGCACGAATCAGCGGCGAAGCTAATGAGAGCTTGAGCAAAAATAATGTGCTCTCGTTGCACAGCCTCAGGCCTCAGAGTCTGAGACAGCAGCACAGCACGCTTTATGTTCACAACGCACATGATATATGAAGACCATACATCGAAACGGACGGACGCGCTCGCACACGTGTGCGGAAACAAGCTTGCATGCAGGGTTCTGTTTCACACGCGCTTATAAAAGTCAAGAGGGTTATGAAAGCCTTATGTCATCGCCAGAACACAACATCTGGGTTCCTCTAAAAGTTTTAGAAGCTGCAAATGAATAATGACATTCTTCTGGTGGTTTTTGGGAAGGATAATTACGTAACTCATTTTTTAACATCGTCACATATTGCGTTCGGCGTTCACAGGGCACGCCGAGGCTCTTGTAGGAGTGGTAGCAGCAGCAGGCAGCGACGCACGCGTTTTGACATTATGCATTCATCACGAACAGGGCCAAACATCTTATGTTCCTTATGTGGACAAATGTACAATGCATTTACACTTTTTCCATCTAAAAGAATCCATCTATGCCCTTCCACAACCCCCTTTTAACCGCAAACACAGTCGGTCTGTAAAAATAATAGCCCTCTAAAAATACGTGATTCCAGCGTGGGGAACCAAAGCATTCCGAGGTAATCAAATAAAACTGCCCTCAAAGCTTTTAATAAAACATGGCCGTGTAGGGACACTCTTTTTTAAGATTAATGGCAGAAAGGGGATTCTCTTTTTTTACACTCGTTCCTTTTATTTCTCAATAATTCATTTGCGAAGGGACGAAACTAACAGTTTGTGTTTATGTGCGGTATTGGCTGAAAGAACCGCCGCTGAGAGGATGAGAAATCAGTCGGGCCACCGCACATTTTCCAGCGGCCCTTAATTAGCGTTTGCGCTTAAAAGGCCTGACGGTTCCAATATCACAGCTACTTTTAATATCTCTGGCCCAGTCGCTCATGTAATTATCGTACAGGGGTTGGATAAGGATACAGTGCTCTGGCCATTTTTATAACATAGTTATTCTGTTTCGTTTTATGTTTCTTTGAGAGGTTTCCACTCTGGAGAATTTAAATGAATAAAGCGCTCCGTAAAATGGAAGCTGATTAATACGCTCATTGAAACATTAAAAGCCTTATAGCCTTGTAAACCCGCCTTGCAAACAGCTTTATTGGCTTAAGATATTACATTTTTGCTTGTTTTGCTTATTTATTTATTTAATTTTTGGGTGCACTAAGTATATTGAATGCAGCACTATAACCCAAAGCCACATTACAAGCTCTTCTACAAAACACTAGGCCTACTTTACAGTACAGTCATTTTCCCCAGTCATGCACAGCTGAGCTTTCCCTTCTACCACCACAGCGGTCCCAATAAAAAGCCAACAAATACTAAGTCCTGGGATGCAAAATAAACATGTAAATTCTTAATTTATAGCAATGATTTGTACACCGTATAACTGGCATGAAGTGGTACGGCCGTGGCCTTCATTGATCGGGGCAGGCATTAAAAGATTAAAAGGTTTATCATCTGTCTGTGTTGTTGATGGCAGTCTCGAGTCATTAGCGCCATTAGCATTAAGCCTACCCCATCAATAACAGCCCGGGTGAGTGATCCGGCTCCCCGAGAGAGTGATCCCGGGGCGGGGACAGCGCAGCCAGCTTAGCCCTTGCTCTTCTGGAGTCCCTGATCTGCTTGGGTAAGTCTGTCCGGGAAGATGAGTCAGCTACAGTGGGAGAAATTAAGCAAGATATGAGGTGAGGCAGGAGAGAGAGAGAGAACGGGGACCTTCCTGTGTCAGAGCCGAGGTTAAGTTAAATCTTTCAGAGGAATGAGTAAAGACATATACTGTAAACTTAAAACACGTCACTACTAGACACAAAAGTGTTTACCAGTGGTGCCTGCAGCTACCATGAGCTCACTGACTGACCTGAGACAGATTTTAGGGGACAGTTCAACCAAAAATGCCATCCATGAAATTTTACATCACTTGTTTACCAGTGGAACCTATGCAGTGAATGGGTACCGTCAGAATCAGTCCAAACAGCTGATAAAAACATTACAATGATTCATAAGTAATCCAGTTCATCAATAATGTCTTCTGAAGCAGTAAGCTATAGGTTTTTAGCAAATTATTATGATGTTTTCATCACATGTTTGAACCCTCATTCTGACAGCACCCATTCACAGCAGAGGATCCAATGAAGAACGAGTGTATAAGGCAAAATTTCTCCAAATATCTTCCAATGAACAATCAAACACCTTTACATCTCTTACCGCCTGAGTAAATTTTCAGAAAATGTTCATTTTTGGCTGAACTATTCCTGTAATTAAAATAATCATTCTTTTGAGTCGATTCATTCTTTTCACTGAACTGGCCAAAAAAAAGGTATGAATTGATTTGCATTAATTTGGGCTGCTCTCTCACAGAATTATCTTGAGTGATTTCTCAGTCAGTTACTTGAGAACAACAGCACTGGGTGAACTAGATATTCACCAACAACTGAAACAAAAAGCTACTTTTAGATAGGTAACTTTGAGAAAATTTAGTCGTCACGTGAATAACCAGCCTTTTGCTTCAAGAGTGTTGCATCCACCTGTGCTGTTTTGTCCTGTATTTCATTGCTTTTGCCATTTTATGTCAGTTTTAAAAGATTTAAAATGCATTTAGAGTCTCTTTCATTCTGTTAAGGTGTATTGTTGCTCTCATTGATTGTTCGATCTGAATAGTCTCAATCTTTTTTTTAAAAAAGTGCATTATATATTATTGAAAATGAAAACTTCTGTCCAAGTTGGATTTTTGACATTAGCATATATCGAGTTTAACTTTTCGTGTTTAGAAAAAAAAACTCCTCCGTGCGTGTACATTCAAATGAAATTCTGCAGGTGCCCCTGGTGTTTACATGTTGACAGCAGTAGAGTCACTTTGCGTTGCAGTGTAAGAGTGTGTGGTGATGTCTGTACCAGTATCTCAGCATCAGCATGTATTCACTCGGCTGTCACCATGGTGGTTTTCCTTACAGTAACAGTAGGGAATGAGTTATGTCAGTGCGTCGATATGAGTGTAGTTGACACCCACCACACTGGCTCCAGAGCTTCCCACTGCCGATCTCATCGCAGTGCACGTCTATCACTGTGAGTGTTGCTGTCAGTCAGTGTCTCTGTTGTGAATGGCTTGCAGACGTAGAAACACATGTACTGTGTATTCACTGGTGTCCTAACTGACCACAAACACTTCACACTAGGTTTTTTAACTGTAACTATATCATTAAGCCCACACAGAATCTGCACACTGATAGTTTTTTTAGACCAGTGGGATTTCATTGGGTAGGGCTACAAATTGTACCACTACAGAAATAAACACTGGACACAGGTGGGTGGCATATAATATTATTGAATTCAAATTTAATTCTGTTTAATTTGACCCAAAATCACTCGTTGAGGGACACACAAATAGGCTAGAAGATACTTGTACAGTATAAGTCAAAAGTTTACATACATATTGCAGAACTTGCTAAATGTTAATTATTTCACCAAAATAAGAGGGATCATACAAAATGCATGTTATTTTTTTTTTATTTAGTACTGACCTGGATAAGATATTTCACATAAAAGACGTTTACATATAGTCACACAAAAGAAAATAATATATAGTTAATAATAATAGTTGAATTTACAAAAAAAAAAAAAAAAAACGCTCACTGATGCTCCAGAAGGAAAAACAATGCATTAAGAGCCAGGGGGTGAAAACTTTCTGAATTTGAAGATCAAGGTAAATTTTACTTATTTTGTCTTCTGGGGAACATGTAAGTATCTTCTGTAGCTTCTGAAGGGCAGTACTAAATGAAAAAATATGATATTTAGGCAAAATAAATGTATGTTAACTTTTGACTTCAACTGTATATAATCAATTTACAGGCATTTTTTTTATTAACAAGTCTGTCTTCTTATAGTTTGATACCTTGAATAAAGCTTTGACTACATATAGACAAATTGCATAATAAACATCACCTTTTCTAATCATTCAGTTTGTGCAGTTGCATTTGTTTTTATTTAGAAAACTAAAATCTATGTATATTTAGAAAACTGTAAACTATGGATACACAATATTTTGATGCTGATTAGCCAATAAGTATTGATTAATAACTGAAAGTGTAATTGAAAGATATTCATTTAGAGAGATGTAATTAAAAATATTCAACAGTATTATAAAATAATTAGAGTAAAAATAAACTATAAGTGAGTGATACATGACAAGAAGGGTTACAAAAATATACAGAAATCAGCATGCACAAGTAAAAAAAATTACAAATCTCTAATTTGTTGTCTCTTTTAAAGGGGTCATTGGATGCAAAGTTCACTTTTACATGTTGTTTTAACATTAATGTGTGTTGGCAGTGTATGTACACAACCACCCTATAATGATAAAAATCCACCCAGTGGTTTTTATTTAATCTGTAAAAATAATTTCCCCTTTTTCAAATCAAGCCATTCTCAGCATCTTGTCTGTGTGACGACACACCGACAGCGGCCGCTCCCACGATAGTTGATTGACACGGCCGCCTTACCTTAGACCCGCCTTAAATGAACAGTAACAGTCCGATCACCATTGTTTCAATGCCAGAACAGGGACGTAGACAAATATGACTTGTAAGCAATTGAGGTGTTGTGTTGTTGAATAATGAACACAGTAGTTGTCATTTACTCCTGACATCTGAGCGCTGAAGATGCAGTGGATTATGTTTGTTTGTGAAGGGAATGCACCTCCCGATCTAAACAAATGAGTCTATGTTTGCGCGAATCATTCGTGATCCAGCTTCACTTACAGCAGAAGTGAGTATAAGGTTTTTTATAAATAAAACTTTGCAATCGCCTTTCCTAATAACGTGCTAGTTAGCAAGTTCCATGGCTAAACACGGCTAAAGTAAACAGGCTCATCACTCCATGGAGAGAAGAGAGGGGTGGGGCCAGCAGAGCTCATTAACATTTAAAGCAACATCGACCAGAACAGGATGATTTTTGCAAAGCTGATTTTGGCAAAAAAAGATGTTTTTTACACTACCATTGAGAAATTTTAACAAAAGCATGTTATAGACTTTTCATTAAGACCCTAAAGAATTATATCAACTTGTGGAAAATGGGCATCCGATGACCCCTTTAACAGAGTTGTGACCATTTCACTCATAAAGACAGCTGAAAGCTTTATTAAAGGGATAGTTCACCTAAAAATTCTGTCATTAATTACTCACCTCATGCTGTTCCAAACCAGTAAGACCTTTGTTCATCTTTGGAACACAAATTAAGATATTTTTGATGAAATCCGAGAGCTTTCTGACCCTGCATAGACAGCAAAGCAACTGACACGTTCAAGGCCCATAAAGGTAGTAAGAATATTGTTAAAATAGTCCATGTGACATCAGTTGTTCAATAGTAATGTTATGAACTATCCCTTTAAATGACCAAAACATTTAATAAACAAAAACACAAGTTGAAAGGATACATAGAATTTGAATAAAACATTCAAATTCTGTAGAAATCTGCAATGCTTTCCATAGAATGACTGTATGCCTGTGCAGGTTCAGTGCAGGCCAACATATCAGTTTAATTACATCCTATTCTAAGCTCTTTCGTATCTGTAACAGTAAAATATAACATGTCAGCACAAAACATAAGACCAGTAGGTGAAAGAGAGTGGATTTGCAGTGGATAAGTCAGTCAGTTTATTGTCAATACTCGTAGGTCAGCCATTTTGGCTCTTCAGCCAACTGTCAGTGCCAGAGAGTGCAGTATTTTGGTTCTACAGCTCGTCGTGAATTGCAGGGCCGTCAGTGTGGTCCAGTGCACCTACCATGAGCAATGCCCCAGTGCTGTTGTCCCTGACTAGTATAATGAAGGAATGATCTGCATAGAAGATTTTTGGCTTCTCCACATCCTCATCCTCATGCATGCCGTCCTTGCTGCCGGACTCAGGGGCTAGCTCAAGAGACGTCCAATGCAGCACGGCTCCCAAGTGAAGCTTCCCTCGTCCGAGGCTTGACACAGCGGAGAAATCAGCCGATGTCTCGTTCCAGGCATCAACTAGGCCCAAAGCAGCTAACTGCTTCTGAGTGAGAGTAAGGAGAGAAAAAAACAGAAGGAGGGAAAAAGAGTGCAAGAAAACAGAGAATTTAATACAAAATGATCTCTGATTCAGAAGGCAGGTGAACACTAGACCCCAAAATCCTTCTCTGCTCCAAATGACTAAGACGATGCGAATCAATTATGCAGACTACATAAAAGAAAAGCTCAAATATGAGCCAATAGAGACCTTGAAAAATTAAACATTCATGCCCTTTTATGACTCTCAAATGGTGGAAATAAAAACATCACACACACAGAGACCAGTCCTCTTCAGACAGGTATAAAGGACAAATGAAAGCAAAACATAAAGAATGTCACTGTAAATCAATAATGTTTCAAAAAATTCGGTTGTTTCCCCTCTTCATTGTCTCCCCTTTATTTTAAAGGCATGACAGATGCCCTTGTTGGCGGTGCGGGCGGTACAAAGCATGCGACAGGAGCTGAAGACGGTGGCCGAGGGAGAGCTGCTTATGAATAATTTAAAAAAGATCTCTCTGACCTCGGCCCGCTTTTGTTTTCCTTTCAGATATGAATTTGGCAGAAAGATGCTCGCTGACAGGTAGTTTATATTCCCCCTGGATGAGATCCTGGATAAACGACAGTTACCCGCATAGGGAGAGAGAGAAAGAGACTGCGAGAGAGATGGGCGAAATGAGGAAGAGGAGATAATAAGTGAACTACTGTGGGAAGATTGAGAGACACCCAACGTGTTTGTGAAAGCCGAGACCGAATGGCAAGTGCTTTAACTGAATGATTAAGCACTCTCGCCTAAATGACTATTGTAATTAAAACAGAGCGAATGCACACTCTATCTTCTTGCAAAAAATTGATGCGAGCTCACTGGGAATGGCTGTTTTTGGCGTGCTAGCAAGATTTCTGCAAAATTACGAATTAAAGAATTGGCTCCAAATCAATAAGTTGGAAATCTAATTAAGTTGTCCTCACCTGACAGGGAGTTGGATTGGAATTTGCATTAGAATGACAGAATGGCAATTCAATAAATGTATGCATTCTGGGAAATGCATTCTGTAAGAATATGTATTGTTGAATTAGAGAACCTGCACTTTTGCTGGAATAAAGGGGCGTTCAGACAGAACATTTTTTACTCTACTGGTTCTGCTGGTTTTCCATTGTTTTTCTGTGTAAACGGACATCTTTGACTTTTGTATAGAGTCTCTCACATGGCATGGCATTCTAAAAGCAGAGCGTTCAAGTTGAAGTGATAGTGATCCCCAAATTTAAATTCTGTCATTAATTACCCACCATCATGTTGTTCCAAACCCATAAGACCTTTGTTTATCTTTAAAACACATATTAAGAATTTTTTGATGCAATCCGAGGGCTTTCTGACTCTGCATAGACAGCAACAGAACCAGTGGCGCCTCCAGAAATTTTTCATAGGGGTGGCCAGATGGGGCCACTTAAAATCTTGGGGTGGCACACCAAAACTATAAACCATAATTTCAGAATTTTATTCTACTGTTGTAGTAAACCGGCCTGTAGAAAACTATCAGAAAGACTTAAGGAAACTCCTACTGATATACTTTGGTTTATTGTGTTATATTTAATGTTACTAATGATATAATGTGCATAGACTAATAACAGTACAGTTAACATTTTGAGTTGCACAACAATTCTTTTTATTTTGCAATTATATTTGGCATAAGGTGTACATTTATTGCAAACAAAACAGTTCCTGGGGAAAAGCAGATACTGGCAGATACAAATAAAAGCAAGGACAGAAACAATCACATCTTTGCTTTATGTAACAGGAATTTTTATTGTCTGAAAATTGACATAACATATACATGCACCAGCTAACGACGTTAGCTAGGTAACTCTTGTCAAAACGTGTCAAAAACACATCAAAAAGCTGCTGTAACAGTATACTGTAACCATTTGGAATTTAAAAAGCACATGTCACGACACATAATTCCCCTTCTTCTTTTACTAAAGAATATTTTTGACTTATTTACTTACCGGTAGTCTTCTTTGTCTTCTTAACTTCTTTTGAAATTGTTGACCGACGGGCACGCGCTGAGCTGTTGCTGTCTGAGCGCGCAACAGTGGCATGGACGGAGGGGCGGGGCGGGGGAGAGGGCTGGCTACTGTGTGCGATCGAAGGTCTAGAGCGGCTTGCCTGCCTGGCTGTGCATTAGGGATGATGCATAACTGATGCTACTAAAATTTATACTGGCCAGTGGGGTGGCCAATGGGGTGGCCAGGAGTCGGCCAGGGGTGGCCACGGCCACCCCTGGCCACCCCCTGGTGGCGCCATTGAACAGAACTACCACAATGCCTTCAAGCCAGGACTTTGATCAATCTTATAAAGTTTTGTGCGGATTGAACACGGTATATTTGAGTTAGTGTAAAGCGTGACATATCCTGTCACCAACAGGTGGTGCTATGATGATACCTGAATATTGGCCTTTAGATGTCTTCAAGCCAGGACTCTTACTAACTTACTAGTTTGGTGCAGATTGGACAATGCACGTTTAAGTTAGTGTAAAACAAGTCATTTCTTGTTTCCAGCAGGTGGCGGTATGTTTACAACGGAATATTTGCCTTTAGATGTGTTCAGGCCAGGACTCATATCGAACATGTGAGGTCTGGGGCAGATCGGACTTTGTTTGTCTGAATAACAACAACTTCTTTTTCCATGGCAAATCATTACTTTGTCAGGCCGCTATGGACACGCCCTTTACCAAAAACTCAAGATGTTCACAATTTTATGTCACAAAGGGCTTTACATTACACTGACCAAATTTGGCATTGACCTGTTTAAATCTCTAAAAGGACTTTGTTTAAATACAACGCTTGAAAATGGCGAAAATGACACAAAACTTGCCGAGAAAATTCAAAATAACAGACTTCCTGTTGGGTTTTGGACTTTTTTGTAGATATTGGTGTGTTACCTGTGTCTACCAAATTTCATATATGTATGTGAAACATAGCTCAAGGGGCACTTCGATTAAATTTTATAGGTGGTGCTATCGAGCCATTTTGCCACACCCACTTCTAAAACCCATATCAGATTAACGTTTTCACAATTTTTGATGTGTGTGCAAAGTTTCATGAGTTTTAAGCATGTTTAGGTCCTCAAAAACGCAATTCATTTTGTAGAAAAAGAAACTGCAATTCCAATAGGGTCTTCATACTACAGGTGTTCAGGCCCCAATGACTTTATTCAACAGTTTCTTCTATTCTCTGTCAGTCTTCAATGCACCTTCACGAGAGTACCACAACGCATGGGTGTTCATTCCTCTGTTTGCAAACAAGGTGCAGCACATCCGGTTTCTTTCTTTTTAAAATCCTAACCGAAGAAATCTGGTAGCAGAGCACACATAAGGAGAATCTTTGCAGATTATCTTCCCTGAAATCTTAAACATGCACACACTACAAGATTTGAAAATTGTGGCGCATCACACACTACAAGATATTATTACGATTACCATGATGGAGGGAGACCCTCACGTGATCTTACACAACAGATCGTCATTTCAGCAACTAATGTTTACAAATGTTAGTTAGCGTGCTAGCAGCTTTATGCACTCACCCAGTATGTTAAAAACTGAGATGATTTCACTCCACAGCTTTCCTTGCTCCATGCGGTTGTGGTATGTTTTCAACATATTATACAGACAGTGTTACTACAAAAACATAAGAAGCAGTTTCCTCCATCTCCACTATCCAATGGACCGTACAGCAGCTGTTTTGCGGTCGCGCATTGGCTGTTGTGAAAGTACTGACATAATCATAGCCGTGATCATCCCGATTTAAAATCTTGAATATCAAACATGTTTGATATGATCGGGCGGTCCCGATTTGTATGAGAGCAGATTGGGAGGTGCAAGATTCGATCTGTGAACACCTCACATTACCAGATAATCTCTGCCAAACATCGGGGCAGATCAAGGTGCTCGACAAGATTTTTGCTCAGAATGTCGGGAGGGGAAAATCGGGGGTTTCGAACGACATGAGGTCAATGTAATTAATGACAGAATTTTAATTTTTGGGTGAACTATTCCTTGAAACTTTGACATTCACAAAGTTTGACATTCTGCCATCCTAAAATGTTTTTTCCCAGTCCACCGGACCAACATGAAAAATATGCTTTTTTATGCTATTTGAGCATGAGAAACTACATTTATGTGACAGTTCATGTCAAGGTTTTGTTTCTAATTTGAAAAAAATGTTACTTAAATCTGAGTTCGGCAAGCAGTTTTTGAGATTTCACTATTTTCCTATTCAAGTCGATAAGAGCTAGTCTCGCACGCCTGAAATAGCTTCCCGGAGACATTGCAAATATGGCCAGCAAGTGAACTGGCTTTTCTTCGAAAGGGACTTTGAAGTAATTCTGCATCCTGTTTGCTTCCTCAATTCAGATTCAGCAATTAAAAGTCATTCTCAATTCAATTCCGAATGGGTGCACAACCCAGGCGCTGGCATAGTGATTTAAATCAGAGGTTGTTAAAGGGGAAAAAAGGTAGAAAACAAGAAAAAGATGGACGGAGAGGTTGATAATGAGGCAGAGAGGTGGGGGAGGCTGTCACCTGCGCTAACACTGTTCGACCCTCTGCGGTTCTCTCTCTCTCAACAGTCTAGGCACACACCTGCACTAATGCACTTCTATTGTCCTCATCCATTATTCTCCTTCTCCTACCTCTTTCCTCCATCACTTCATCACTGCCTCATACTGTCGGCCGCTCAGCCACCTCTGTGGCATCCTCATCCCTCATCTGACCATCCGGCGCTTGTTTAATTCCTCTCTCGCCTGCTCTCATGCGCTCCCTGTCTCTTTCCCGCTCTGATCCAAATGTCCAGGCTTGTATCTAAGCATGTATTTATGTTCCGGAGAGTGACGGTCTTTCCTCTCTGTCTCCTGAGGCTTTCTCACCCTCTCTCACGGCTGTATGTCCTTGCTATAAGGGCTGACACCGCATTGGGCAAATTTATTTCCCCTTAATTAATTCTCAGTGTTGTCTCCGAGGGTTTTTCCTTGCACCTCTCCAGCTTTCCCACTGTATAACTTTGATGTTTTCCGGCACTGCAGACGCAGATCCGCTCCTGGGCCGCGTAGCCTTGACCCGAAGCAGCTTGTTGCCACGACGGTGACATGGCGCCGTGTGTTACTACGACAACGCTGTCTCCAGCAATTAGAGTCACATGCAACATTAGCAGACATCTCCCAGCCTGCATTGTGACAGGCTCTATAAATAGCACGCCTCTTTCTTTGTCTCGCTCCATCTCGCTCTTTCTCCTTGGGATGGCGGCACCTCTCAGATTTGCTGAGGTCACTTCATTTTTAAAAAACAATCAGCGTTTAAATATTCAACGTGGGCTGTCTTCGTGCAAGCGTTCACCCTAGAAGCCCCTGGGGTTCCGACGGTCGAAAAATGCTCATTTCGCATATTCACTTAATCCAGATCTCTAAGATGCCACACGGCTATTAGCTTTGAGTTATTTGAAGCTAGCGAAGCTTGGCTTGGCTTCTACAAAATTCAATGCAGCTCACAGGACGCCCCCGAAGGAGCAGGTAAGCCCTCCCTAGGTGCAGCGAGCCCCAAATGAATTAATGACACGTTTGCGGAGAGGAGATGTGCCCAGCAGGCATCGGGATTGAGTGATGGGTCTGCAGATGAGTACAGTAGTTTCTCCACTGGAAACAGATGAAAGGAGGCTAATAAATATCATGTAGTAATATGGCACACAGACTCTCAACTAATGCAGTAAATGTGATGGGCAGATGGAGGAAAACGAGAGAGGGAGAGAGATGGAGCGAGGAGGAGGGCTGTGTAAACATGGTTCAGCTCTAATGCTGCTCATTGGGTGGAAATGGAGCGTCTCTATTTTCTTCTCTTCTCACTTGCTCTTCCTGTCTGTTTCTGTCTCAAGCCAAAGTTTTCCAAATGCAGCCTATCCTTGCGTTCCATTTTTTAGCAAACTATGCATTATACTGTAGCATAATTCAAGCGCCTACATCAATAAACACAACTACAAAAACCATACAGCTCATGAATAACACACAAGAAGAAACAACCCTGGAGTTGACTGCATGTTGTATTTTCTATACACCATGATGGTGCATAGGAATATAAGAGGGTGGAGATGGCCTGAGCTTACAGCAACTCAAGCAACTGTTTTATTCAGCCTTGAGGCATCACAGCAGTCAGCTCGCTTTTTAAAGGGGTCATCGGATGCCCATTTTCCACAAGTTGATATGATTCTTTAGGGTCTTAATGAGAAGTCTATAATATACTTTGGTTAAAAATTCTCAATGGTAGTGTAAAAAACATCTTTTTTACCTTGCCAAAATCAGCTCTGCAAAAAACAACCCATTCTGATAGACTGTTCCTTTAAATGCAAATGAGCTCTGCTCACCCCGCCCCTCTCTTCTCTCTGTGGAGTGACAAGCTGTGCTCTGAGAGATTGTTTACTTTAGCCACATTTAGCACGTTCAGCCACGAAACTTGCTAACAAGCACGTTATTAGGAAGGGTGATTGCAGAGATTCATTAAAAAAACCTTATACTGACTTCTGCTGTAAGTGAAGCTGGATCACGAATGATTTGCACGAACATAGACGCATTTATGTAGATCGGGAGGCACATTCCCTTCACAAACAAACGTAATCCACTGCATCTTCAGCGGCTCAGATGTCGGGAGTAAATGATGACCACTATGTTCATTATTACATCCAGCAACACAACACCATAATCGCTCAATCGGAATTATTCTTGTCTAACTTACATCCCTGCTTCGGCATTGAAACAACAGAGGTCAGACTGTTACAGCTGATTTACGGCGGGTCTGAAGTAAGACGCTCATGTCAAACAACTATCATGGGAGCGGCCTCTATCGGTGTCAGGCATCTGAGAATGGTTTGATTTGAAAAAGGGGATATTATTTTTACAGATTAATTAAAAACCACTGTATGGATTTTTATTATTATAGGGTAGATTTGTACATACACTGCCAACACACATTAATGTTCAAACAACATGTAAAAGTGAACTTTGCATCCGATGACCCCTTTAAGAAAACATCTTGGGCATTATTGAGTGGCAGAGAGTTCTTTATCACTGTCTTGTTTCTTCTTCATGCACGATATTATTATTTTTTGTTTATCCTTTGCATCACACTCTGCCACAAAGAAAGTCGTGCTGTTTATCAATCACCTAGAATCACAATTACAAATGACAAGAATTTGCTAAGAGGCACAACCTTGCTGGTTCAAAACAGAACTGTGTTAAAGGATTAGATGACTTCCAATAATAATAATATAAAAAAAAAAAAAAAAAAATCAAGATGTTCATGTCTTTCTTTGAAAAGAAAAGGTTTTTGAAGAAAACATTCCAGGATTTTTCTCCATATAATGGACTTCAATGGGAGCCAATGGGTTGAAGGTCCAAACTGCAGTTTCAATGCAGCTTCAAAGAGCTTTACATGATCCCAGCTGAGGAATAAGGCTCTTATCTAGCAAATCGATCTGTCATTTTCTGAAAAAAAAAAAAAAAAAAAAAATGAACATTTTGATACTTTTAACCATAAATGCTCATCTTGCACTAGCTGGACTTCACGCATTACGTAATAACATTGGAAAGGTCATGCGTGGTTAGTTCTTCATCTTGTGCTTTGTTGTGTTCATACTTTGTTTCAAAAAAGTAAGCTAGGGTGAAAAACTAATTTCATCTCATTTTCTCCTCTAACTTCAAAATTGTCCAACATCTTTGTTTTACCTTTTTTTTTGTAAAGGGTGTTTGACTTTCTTTGAACGCTCGCTTGGTAAACACTAGGATGGTTATTTCCATCTACATCATACGTGATCTTTCCAACATGACTACGTAATGCGTGAAGTCGATCTAGTGCAAGACGAGCATTTTTGCTTACTATATAAATTTGTATTTTTTTTTTACAAAATGACAATCTTTTCGCTACATAAGACCCTTATTCCTCATCTGAGATTGTGTAGAGCCCTTTGAAGATGCATTGAAAATGCATGTTGGACCTTCAACCAGAATAAATGACATTTTACAATATTTTACAATATATTAAAATATGAAACATTTATTTAAAATTGTAATATTATTTCACAAAATTGCTGTATTTTTATCAAATAAATGCAGCCTCGTTGAGCATTAGAGAAAACATTTAAAAATCTTGCCCACTCTAAACTTTCAAGCTTAGAGGCTTTGTATTTTTCTGCGATGCACGTCTGCGACTTCATGCATTACGTAATCACACTGGAGAGGTCACGTGTGGTTAGTTCTTCATCTGTGTACTCCGGTCCAAAAAGGCAGGGTATAGGGCGAAAAAACATCTCATTTTCTCCTCCAACTTCAAAATCTGACATTGTTGTTTTACCTAGCCACTAAGGCTCAACTAAAATCAGCTTGATCCTTTCCAAATGTATGACTCTTATGAGCAGGTTGCATAGTGAATCAAAAACACTTCTGAATCTTTTGAAGCAGTTACAAAACCCTCCCCCAGGGGGAGCCTCCAACTTAGGTTAAAAGATGCATAATGCCTGGGCCACATAGGGTGGCTATCAAGAGTCTGCTAACTGAAATAAGAGAAATCACACAGAAGTTTTTAAGGCAAAAATCATTTTACCGCACTAAAACATTCATTTCTTCGGTACATGTAAACAGTTACTTCATCAGGGTTACTTCATCCTGAAAACTGAAAATGCCGTTATTAATTATTCACCCGTGTCATTCCAGATTCCAGAACTCTCAGATAGTTTCATTCATCTTCAAAACACAAACAAAGATTTATTAAACCTGAGATATGTTTACTTTGATGTGCTCTATGTATGTGACTTGATCAGTGTTTATATGTAAATAAAAGCCTAAATGAAATCTGTTCATCATATGAAGCAGCCACGTCTCCTAAAAAAAAACTTGGATTAAGCCACTCGATTTATATAGATTTATTTATGAATTTTTCTAAGCATCAAAGTTTTGACAGAAATCTCTTAGGTTTCATTAAAAATATTTTCATATGTGTTTCATCAGTTTTAATGGCTTTGAGAGTATCTGATGACAGAATTGTCTTTTTCTTTCTTTTTTGGATAACTAAGAAATGACTCAATGATTTTACGGGTCAATTTCTAAAAAATAATTCAAATTTATTCATGTGTTGCCTATTTTTGTTTATTTTTTAATAAAGTTATGGCTAATTATTAAGACTGCATTTATGACACTTGTGCCTTAATAAAAAAGTCTTTTATAATAATTACATCCATTTCTGATTTGCTCTGTTGACAGCTGAAATGATCTCATCATTTGGCGCAGGACTGGAAAAAAAAGGACAGTGTCTTATTTCCAAAAATTTTTGTTCTTCAGAAGCACTAAAAGAATCATTAATGTAATTAATAGAATATAGCTTCATGGCTGCCAAGAAATAATTATAAAAATAATAATATAAATTCACTTGCCTTTGGCAAATGTGACGAAAGGTTTTTAAAAAGCTGGTTCTAAACTTCAATAAATTATGCATTATACATAAACAGGATGTGTCAATATTTGCATGTGACTACGAATAAGCATTTTATCACGGCGTGGCACTGCGGTCTAAAACACTTGTCCAAATACAACAGGCTTTTCCCAAGTCCTGGCACACACACCATATCCACTTCATGACCTCATCAATGAGTGTGTGTATGTTAGCTTGACACCCTCTGTCTCTCTGGCACACAGAGAGAACTGTGCAATCCAATTACAGGCACACTGGCATCCACAGGCCTTGGCACGGTAAGTGTGTGTGCGTGAGCGTTTTCTGTGTAT
This sequence comes from Labeo rohita, assembly GCF_022985175.1. Classification (NCBI taxonomy): domain Eukaryota; kingdom Metazoa; phylum Chordata; class Actinopteri; order Cypriniformes; family Cyprinidae; genus Labeo; species Labeo rohita. Next base: position 38,344,273 of record NC_066875.1, read on the forward strand.
CCCCGCGTCAGACTCTTAAGGTCAGTGTGTCTGGCTGTGTGTGTTTGCCAGGCATCAGGCAGACGGTGACCCCTCGACCCCTCATGCTCGTTATGGAGTCCAGACTCAATCTCTTGTTAGCCGCTATCGCCTGGCACTAACCGTTCCTGAGCTCCGGCCCCGCTGCCGCACCACCAGAGCGGATATTTTTATCCGGCTCGCCCGCTCTCCTGCCCTTTCCTCCTCTCTTTCTCTCTTTCCAGCACTCAACCCCTTTCCACCTCCCTCACAACCACTCACCTCTCCAGCTGCACGTCAGTCCAATTTGGGTCATCCTGCCCCGAGCCGGGCCCCCGCAGCCACGCAGCACGGCTACATTAGTGCGTACGCAAGTGCACGGATTGGAAATCGGGATGATGGCAGCTCCTCGCGGGAGCATGACAGAAGGCCTAGAGCGACTCGAGAGTGACAGAGCGTCTGGCGGCCATGTTGGAGGCTGAGGCTCTGAGGCGAGATGATAGATAAAAGGTGGAAACGCTATTAACGCCTCGAGATGGAGGCTGTGTTTGCTCACTTAGACCCGATCGGAGAGGGAGAGGGAAGCTGCACTCAGCACGCCTCTTCTGTCACTGCCCATATAAAAGTGGAGGAATCAAGTGTCTCTGACCTACGGTGATATTTCTTCAGATACTACACGAAGAAGTGTGTGTATGTGTGTGGCGGAAAAAAGAAAAAGCCAGATGAGAGCATGAAAGAGCAGAGAAACAGACAGAGAGCAGAAGGATGTGGAGAGCGAGGGAGCAGCAGGAGAACTTGTCAGAGAAGTAATACAGCTCTATTCATGTCATGCAGCCGTGGCAGGACTTTTCGGCCTCTTTCCGCACGCTGGGGCATCACTTATGTGAACACAGCGAGTCCAAAAAAGGGAGTCATGTCTGGGCTGTCGGTGGGTTTCTTTTAAAGCAAGCTTCTAGGTCTCTCTTGGGCATCCTTACTGCTCATGTTAATGTCAAAATCTTGTTCTTCTGAGCAGAGCTGCATAAGCGGACATGGCATGCGAGCGCTTATATTTCTCGGCCGACATTACAAGACTTTAACAAAATGCTGTCCTGCGCTACAGCGACCGTTCACTTCTCTATTCGCCCTGGGAACGGTTCTGCCCTGCTTGACCTGTCTAGTTCAACAACTGTCATTTTTGTTGTACCTTTTTTCTACTCTATCTGTGTCTTTTAACCTCTACTTCTCTGAATTCTTACCCCTTTTCTGTCACTGGACTCCTCTTGACATATTTTTCTTGACATCTGCTGTCTACTACGAGGATAAAACCAACCTAGCGGTTTAGACGGTTTGTCATCTGCCTGCAGCATTACCCCGGGACAGTGACCCTACAGCAGGGGTTTTTCAAAATAGGCTCTGGGGACACATGGATGCCAAAAGGGAGTGCAAGGGGGTCAAAGATTTTATCAAATAGAATTTTAGGGCTCAAAGAGTTAACTTATGCAATTAAGATAATAAGAAAATATCATATTTATAAGACTTCATCATATTTACATTCAATTGAATACGAATATGTGTTTCATTTTGCTTTCTAAACACTGATCAGACTGATTATTTTAAACAAATCAAAGATAATTAAAATGAAAGAAAATATAGTTGTATATGATATATCATTATGTATTATGATTAAGTATATTTTTATATTGTGTTTATAATGTATAAAAATACATATTGTATATGTATTCATTTTATATACGTTTATTTTATAAATTAAGCATTGATTTTCTTCCTGAAAACATTCAAAACAAGTCAAAACTATATAGGTGCACGTATATATCTATATATGTGTGGGGTATATAATTAAATATATAGGTAACACTTTGCAAGTTGTCATTTGTTAACTTTAATGCATTAACTAACATAAATAAACAATGCATTTTTACACTTATTAATTTTTGTTAATGTTATATTAATAATACTACAGTCATTCATTGTTTGTTAGTTCACAGTGCATTAATTCATGTTAACAACACAAACTGTGATTTTTATAATGCACTAGTAAATGCTGAAATTAACATTAACATTAATAAATGCTGTAGAAGTATTGTTCATTCTTAGTTCTTGTTAACTAATGTAGGTAACTAATGTTTAACTAATTTAATAAATAATTAATTAACTAAATCATTAACTAATATTTTTTTTTATGTCTACGACATGTCTATGACATGGAAGAAAAAATATGCATATGGGTCAATATTACTGTAGGGTGCCTATGTCCCATTCACTGCTCATTAAATTGTGAGCAGAATATAGTCAAATCATAAAATAAAACATTTTGTTCTCCTATTATATTCTGAAATTACTCAATTTGAGTATATTGACTATTTGGTAATAAAAACAATATTTTTATTAAATAAAAAGAAGAGTTTGTCCATGTCCCTTGAATGGTTGTCCACCCTGTTGTATTGGGGAATCCGCCCCTTTAAGAAAAAGCCATCCCCTTTAGCAACATCAGGACAACAGATTTTTTTGTCTCTTCAGTGGCGGGAATTTCAGTGGCTGAGGTGAGTAACTTGGTGACTTTTAAATTGACAAACTTGCTTTTTGCTTTTGAAGCTCAAAATGTCCCGATTGAGTGGACAGACACATGGCAGGGTGGACATAGCATTAATTTGTAGTTAATATTGCTAAAAAACAAATGTGATTGAGAATGTAATTATATTATTTATTTATTTATTTTTTTAATTTTTTTTTTTAACTTGAATAAATGTTTTATCGTCATATTTTGTCATGCTTTATGTTCTGCTTTATGTGTCCACCCTGTCATCTTGATATTTTAAAATAATATTTTAAATAATAATTCAATCATATCTATATAATCCAGTGTGTTCAATAGCTAGGTGTGGGGGCAATAACATGCAAAGAAAAAACTGCATCCAAATATCACCGTTTTCTCCAAATAAAAAAAAAAAAATACATGTACGAATTGTATGAGTTTCTTTAAAAACACATGGTTTACATAAAATCTTTTATGTATTCATAATTTGAAAGCAAACAAATAACCATGTTTAGGAAAGGGACATTATACCTTTCAGAAAATATCATTTGCATCTTAATATTAAAATGAAACGTATTTAACAGTAATATATATACCCACGACAGGGTGGACATATCTTATGGTTTATGCTTCGAATAATGGCCCATAATTATCTAAAAAAAAATGTGTGGGAGCTCAGCTAATATGTTTCTATAGTACTTGAGTGTCTACTATTTATGACATGACATAAAGCGAATGGGAAATTAAGACCAAAACGTATTGTGGGGGTTAAAAGGCACTCTATGGTGATATTGAGCCATATATATTTTTAAATTAATTAATTAATTATTTTTATTTTACCTCTATCATATGTGACATACTCTTATAAATTGGAATTGGAGGACACAAAAATGCCATCAGTGTATAAATAAGCTTAAATGAATTTTTAAACTATCAATTTTATCATAAAATTTAAAGACAAACAAACAAAAAAACAAGCCAAAATTGACTGCACATTCCTTTACATACACTAAAAAATAGAGTGCAAAAGAAAGAGTAGAAAATGTCAAGGACACAGGTGATTCCAACTAAATAGAGAATAAAAACTGAAATATGTCACAGATATGAGAGAAAAGAAAAAGTTAAAGAAGAAGGCTGCAGAAAGAAGTGCAGGCAAATATGAACGAGGTAAAGAGAGAAAACAAGAGTGTGAGAGAAGAAAAGGGGCGAGGCAGAAGATGAGCAACAGGGACTCTGACCAGCTAGAAATGAGAGAGAATGAGAGGGCAGACACAAAGATTGAGGTGGTAGATGAAGTGATGAATAAAGAAAGGGAGACGAAGGATGAGTGGGAGGAACCAGTGGACTCCGGGCAGGAGATAGATGAGCTGAGGTCAGACGCAGAGAGAGGGAGGAAGGAGAGGTAGCTGGAGAGAGAAAAGACAAATACGAAAAACAGGCAGGGAGACAGGAAAGAAACGAGGAAGGAGCAAGAAGACTGAGGTGAGCGAGGAGAGAGGAGAGCCAGCAGCATATGTCACAAAATCATTCATCAAGCTCCAAAACACTTCACCTCAACGATCCCCGAGAAGAGCACTACGAAGGCGTACTTGACATATCCACCCACCGCAAGAAACCAAAGAATCCAAATGTGCTTACCCACGAGCCAATCATACCAGACACGGTCTCATCCACTGAACTCAACAGCCCAAACAAGCCCGCCACAGTCACTGTCACTCTCTGTCGTCCAAATGCAGATCTGTTCAGCAGTGCAGACAGAACCATCTGTGCTATTCTAAAACTCTGTCACTCTTTGCTGTCTAAGTCCAGGCTGCTTCCTGTGGCCGAGCTGCTGGAGAGACTCTTTGCTAAGCTTCTAACCCAGGATGTCATCTCGCTGAGGGCCAAGACCTTGAAGGAGCACAAATGTTTGGGATGCCAGGAGAGTCATTAGTCTGTATGGGAGACACTTAGAGAGATCGCGGGCATTCAATTATAGGACGACTTTCTGTTGCAGGGCTTGGCACGTGCTTTTTCCAGAAAGAGCACGTGTACACATTAAAAAATTTTAGGGACGCAATGGAAATGTATTCAGTTACGTGTTTTTAATTAATAAAGGGTTATGAGGAGATATTTCGAAGTGAAATCATTAATTAATTTATTTGAATACATAAAGTACACTAGGTTTTCTTTTAATTATTACTTATTTATTTACTCACCCACATGTCATCCAAGATGTTCATGTCTTTCTTTCTTCAGTTGATAACAATGGTTTTTGAGGAAAACATTTCAGGATTTTCCTCAATACAGTGGATTTCAATGATGGCCAATGGGTTGAAGGTCCAAACTGAAGTTTCACTGCAGCTTAAAAAGACTCTACACAATCCCAGGCGAGTAATAACGGTTTTCTCTAGCGAAACGACCGGCCATTTTCATTGTGCACTAGCTCTGTCATGTGTGTCCGTGACTTGCCCCATTTCAGTAATCACTTTGCCAAGGCCACGCGTGGTTAGTTCTTTGTCTATGTACTTGAGTTCAAAAAGGTAGGGTAGGCCGAAAAAGTGCATCTCATTTTCTTCTCCAACTTTAAAATCGTCCCATATCGTTGTTTTTAACTTTTTTGTAAAGGGCGTTTGACTTTCTTTACACATTCGCTTTGTAAACACGGCAGGTTGGTACTTCTGCCTACGTCACACGTGACCTACATAACTACGTACTAAAATACTTTTAATCGTTTAACCAGCGCAGCGTCTTATCTCCATTGGCAACGGACACGTTTTGTGTCGATTGCAAGTGACGTCGCAGGTAGCAGAGAGTGCAGGTGGCGATTGTATGTGACACTGTAACTTTGTATCTTTCTTCTTGTCTTCACCTGCTTACTATTGTAAAATGATAAGAGATTCAATTAAAATAAATAAATAAATGAATAAAAATACTGCGATTGATGTCACTTGCGGAAGCGCAGGTGTCTGAGTGTGCATGTCTTTGACGCAGCATATGGACCATTCCACCGAATGGGTGCCATTTCTGTCCCCAGGACGTAACATGTACAAATATGTATAAAAAATTAATTACAAAATACATTTTATTATTAAGCGAAGTGTCCAGCACATTAATCTAACTGCAAATTTAAAATGATATTTTTAAAAACTACCTAATAAAAATGACTCAAAACACTATAAATATAGCATTTATGCATTTCCCCAGTGTCCAACTCTACATGTTAACATGAAATATAATCCTTCAGAAATCATTTTTACTTTGCATTTTTGTGTACCTCCTTATCCCATCTGTGATTTAAATACATTTATTTCAAAACAAATTTAGAATAGTTTAGATAAAATACACATTTTAGTCAGGTCCCCAGATTCATTCACTCAGTCCTGTTACCCTAACACATTCCCCCCTCTAAAAAACTGGGAAAATTCCACAAGACATATTTTCAACATAATATTGCAACATCTAAATCTACTGAAGGCAATGAAATGACCGAAAGCATGTGGTCTTATTTTCTTTTCTGTATATTTGATAATATTGTAACTGTGGCAGGGAGCGTCATTATAAATATACTGTCCTGTTACCTAAATTATTTCTTAGATGATACTTGTTTATTTTAAAAATACAAATCTCTGATAAATCACTATAATTTGCTGAGTATCCTCATAATATTAGTATACAGTCCACGTGGCTATATTTTATGTATTTGCTAATTTTATCCTAAAATCTCAATCCTGTTACTTTCATTCCTGATACTCATATATCCTATACTCATCTATAGCAACTGAGTAATAGTAACAGGAATGAGTGTTTTATTAATGTAAATATTAGGCTACATCCATACTAATCTAGATAAATTTAAAAATGCATCTTTTTCTCAACGTTTTGACCTTTTATCCACACTAAAATTATGTTTTTGCCTAGAGATTATGGCCAACTTGGTTGTTCCTGCATTGTTGTTTTATATTATGACACATAAATGTACTTGCAATTTCTGTGTGGCAATTATGTATTAGACCCAAACATGGAATGGCGTTTGAGTGTGACCTGCGCAGTAAGAAAGCAATATCCACAGAAAAACTGAAAAGACATTATTTGTTAAGTTTATTATTTTTAATATCATTTTTAATTTAATATTTATTATTTATCGTTATTTATATCATATCTCATAATCCGTCCTCTACCCCTAAACATAACCCTAACAAAAACCTCTGCAGACCACTTGATTTAAATAGAAACATGATTGATGAGTGAGGTCAGCTCACTAGTCAGTGTTTAACACTCTTCACTATACCAGTGCAAGCATTAATACCTCACATGTGCAGTCAAACCTATATACTAATATAATGGATATTCATTCCTGTTACCCAGTTTCATTCCTGTCACTAAATAGTTTTTTCTTAAAAAAAATAAAGGTAAACCACTATTTTTTTAATTAAGTTTGGTCAATCATTTGTCCCATTGTTTAATAAACTGCATCACAAAAAACTGACCATGCATCCAACAATTTATTTAACATAAACACCTGTCTGAGTGGAAAATAAAGGAATTTGTTGACATATTTTAAACATGCTTTTTAAAAGACATAAGAGTTTTGGTAACAGGACTGAGAAAAATCTATCCATCTTCCACTTTAAAATTCTATAAAAAAATGTAATAAAGTTACCTGGGATGGACCAATACAGATTTTGAATACTTAAATATGTGTATTACTAGATTCCATCTGAAAAATGTAAAGTAAATGGCTCCCATTTGGTGGAATGGCCCATGTAGCAGTGTTGTGCATTTTAACTGGATGATGTGTGAAAAAAAACTGTGCACCTATACATTTTACAGTTCACACGCACCTATTTTAGCTGCAAATGCTCATACTGTTGAGCCCTGTGTTGAATTCTGTATTGCACAACACGAATAGTGTGCTGCAGCTGTGATATTAAAACCTAGAGGACTAATTCACCATGGGTTCCCTCAAGATTTTCCTATTTTTATAATGGGGTTTTTCAATTTTGTAAGTAAAACATGGTCTGTGGTAAACATAAATTTATGACACTTGGACATTTTGCTCTACAACATAAATTGCACACAACCATACTGAAAATGGCAATTTTGAAGCAGTTATTTTTCTTCAGGTTTCTTTTTAAGCAACTACATTAGAATGTTTGGGGTGTGAGTGTATGCTGTTTACTGCAGTAAAAACAGTAATATTATGAAATATTACTACTACTTAACAAAACTCTTTTCTATATTTTAAAAATGTAATTTATTCCTGTGATGGCAAAGCTATATTTTCAGCAGCCATTATTAAAGTGGTCCTTCAGAAACCTGCTGCTCCAGAAACATTTCTTTTTATTATCAATTATCATGCTGCTTAATATTTTAATAGACACTGTGATACTTTAAGGATTATTTGAATTTATATATAAACGCCCCGGCCCCCACCCCCACAAAGTACAGACCTTCTGGTCAATACTTTAATCTTAATGTATTAGATAATGACAGTAATTATCAGAAACACATGGCAGATCACAAATCACAGCAAGGAAGCACCTAGCAACCACCTAAGACACCTTAGTAAACACATATGAACCACTAAGACAACTCAAGAAAGCAATGCCCTGGCAGTCAAACAAAATTTAGTTTTGCACCGACAAGCAAAAAAAAAAATTCTAGTTTTAATTCAAATAATGCTTTTGTCACCTAAAAGTTGATAAGGTTTAAAATGGACCAAAATGAATATGACATGACAAAATATTGAGTGAATTTAAAGGATATATTCACCAAAAAAAAGTCTTATTCTTTTTATGACTTAAAAATTAACATTCCGATCACAGGTCAAAAAAGCAACATGCTCAGCCTGCTGATGTTCAAAAAGAGAGCAGCACAAGATGGCAATGGAAGCACTTACAATGCTAATCTGAGGAATGTTTTAAAAAATAAAGACCATAGCTCAGTGTCCTAAGACACATAAAACCGCATTCCAAAGCCTGACTGCAATTTCAGTGCAAACACAATTTCCATTAAAAGGAAAATAGCTTTCCCACTGAATGAGAATAATCTATGACCTATGCTTCGTCTCATTATGCTAATGTCATATCTGGATATCTTCCATTAGCTTTCTAAATGAGTCTTATCTACATTGTATGTTAAGAATATTTATCTATAACGTAATGTTTTGAAATTGTATTTCACACTCTCATAACAGCCGTGTAGGAAGTGATATGTACGATATTTAGACTATTACCTGTAGATTGACCGTGCTGCTTATCTTGGTTCTCGGGAGGGATAATGCCATACTTGTGGAGTTCAGTTTCCCCAACCACTTCTCCACCCGATCCAGGGTCAGCAGACGGTCCAGCCGAGCCAAATTCTCCACATGGAAGGGCAAAATCAACACCATGCTGGCCTTCCCTTCCCAAAGACCTAGTTCCAACACCTGTACCATGTTCTCTATGTCCTCATAGTGACGATATACACCTGGGAAAACAAACATTTGGTTGTTTGGATGTCTTTGTGGTGTATTTCAATCATAAATGACTGGTGGACCTTACCTGATCTGTGCATCATGGGAACTTTAGTGTATTTGGTACCCAAGAAGCTGCGCAAGTCTTGGTTTTCATGGTAAAAGCCTCGATCCCAAAATCCTACAAACACAAAAATCCACATAAAACATAGTGAATAGATGAAGAGGACACGGACGTCATGACCTGGACTGCGCAAACAAGCACAAACAAGCATTTTAACATTCTGACACAAACATCAAGTACAATCATCTTATAGCCAGACTGTTTGGATCTGACATACTGTACATTGAGGCTTTGATGAGTCAAATCATACAAAGGAACATCACAGAAGCCATGCCAGAAAAAGATTCAAGGATAAAAGAAAGAAAAGGCGAGAGGAGGGGTGCAGGGGAGGCAGAGGCATAGGACATATTATTACAGCCCATTACACCCATTAAATTCACTGACAAAGATGAGATTCGATAAAGAGACTATTAGCAGTATTACAGTCACATGTTCTTTTCCACAGTCTTTTCACCTTATTGGATTAGTCAAGGGAAAGATAAAGAATGAGAGAGCAAGAAATAGGGAAAAAGCAGTATGAAGTCAAATCAAATACTAAGGATGATTGCAAGACAATACGGGGTTAAGCCAGGCCGTGTTATTGTATTTGGCAGCTCCAGAAGCACTATATTGCTGTTCAAGAGGAGACATACATAACACATAAGGCAGTCAACGGCTTCTGCAACTCAATTTGAACCTTGCCACGTGTTATTTGGACCAACACTGGCCCCAAAAATTATTTGGATGCTTAAGCCAAACTTAAAGTGCCTCTATTATGGATTTTTGAAAATTACCTTTCATCCGGTGTGTAACACAGCTCTAATTGAATGGAAAGTTTTAAATCTGAAAGTGCTCTATGTATAAAGTTATTGTCTTTCGAAAGAATGAGTCAATTCCGAGTCATGTAAATGAGTCGTTTTTAAAACGAATCTTAAGCTGTTTCAAGTTGACGTCAAAATGAAACATTAGCATATTGCCAGCCCACTTGTTGAGCACACAGATCTGGATAAACTGTTATGGTAAATCCGTTAGGGTACGGTTAGGGTATGTCGAAATACTCCCATCTCATTTTCTCTTCCAACTTCAAAATCATCCTACATCGCTGTAGAAGTACCGACCCAGTGTTTACAAAGTAAACATGCAAGGAGGGTCAAATACCCTTTACAAAAAGGGCAAAAAACAATGATGTAGAACGATTTTGAAGTTGGAGAAGAAAATAAGACAGGAGTTTTTCGACATACCCTAACTGTTTTGAAATGGAGTGCAGAGTACGCATGCACATTGCAGAGCTAGACAAGACTAGCATTTGTGGTTAAAAAATGTATAAATATTAATATAAACATATTAATATAATATGGCTGGGATTATTTAGAGCCCTTTGAAGCTGCATTGAAACTGCATTTGTAAACTTTAATCTGTTAAGCACCACTATACGGAAAAAAAAATCCTGGAATGTTTTCCTGAAAAAAAAACGTAATTTCTTTGCGACTGAAGAAACAAAGACATTAATATCTTGGATGACATGGAGGTGAGTAAATTATCAGGACATTTTTATTCTGAAAGCGGAGTAATCCTTTAAAAATTGTTGCTCTCATGTACTCTGTAGCATGCAAAATATATATTTAGTTGTGTGTTGTGTTTACTCCACGCAGCTTGTAGGTCTCTGGCTAACCGGCTAATGCAATATCTGTTTGCTCACAATTGTCTAGACATGTGTCGATGAATAGTGGATGTTTGTCGTTGTTATTACTTAGAGTTTTGATAAAGAATAGAGCAATACGTTGGTGTACCACCTGCAATGCTGTATCAATACATTTCTGCGTTGGGCTAACGCATATACAATGGCTGTCTGGGTGTCTTCATCATCTTCAATCACCACAGACCTTGCATGACCTTGCATGCATGTCAACCTGTTATTAGGGACTCCCAAAACCAAAATATGAACCTTTCATAATCCCTAATAGGATCACTTTAAAATGTCTAAATACAATTGCATCAGATACAAAATGTTAAAGTGTCACCAGCAAAATTTATGCTCTTTATCCAGATATTTCTGAATATCCAGAGCCAATTGTTTTAAAACGATGGGTCCCAAGGACATTTTTAGTGAATGCATTCAATAAAAATGTGTCACACAGGTGTCCTAGCTGAGTCACTACTGGGGTAGCTTGTCAAATTAACTGCAAACATGGACACTAAAATCAATTTTTTGAGTATGTATTACTTTCATATTCAAATGAATGCTGTACTTCCAAAGAATCCTGAAAAAGTAAATGTAACACTGTGTTATTGCTGTTTTCAACACTGATAACATGTTTCTTAAACACCAGATTAGCATATTAGAATGATTTATGAAGGATCATGTGACACTGCAGACTGAAGTAATGGTGACTAAACATTCAGCTTTGTTATCATAGGAATAAAAACAGTGTGCTTGTGCTATTTTTATTTAAATGAATGCCACTTGATCTTTTTTAGGGTTGTTGAATATTTTGCCAGTATTAGAAGGATCTCCCCTTTTTTTAATTTAGTGCTAGTTTTTTACTGTCTCATCAAAGTTACCTGATCGCACGTCTGTATTTATAGCTGCAGTTTATCCAGGCCTCAGTTTTGCTGTGCCTTAACAAGGAATGTGCCACCCAAGATGAAATTTCCATAATCACCTTAAAACACTCCTGCTCCCAAAACCACCGCTTTCAGCATTAAACATCCTCCTCCTGAGGGATTCAAAACATATTCCTTACGTATAATTAGGAATACCATTAACAAAACCAGAAAATAAACAAAACAAAGAGACAGAAACTAGGGTAGAATTCCTCTTTAAAGAAAAGGGTCTCATTTCACAAACCCGAGACGAGTCGCTCTACTGTCATTTATTATGAGAAACACCTGATCCTGTGTAGGCAAAGCAAACCTCTCAGTTCGGCGCCGTGCCAAGCTTTGCATGCGCCTCAATGGTATGCTAGCAGCTCCCTTTAAGCTTGTGAACACAAGCCAAGAGCCAGAGCAGTTGGATTTCAATAATTATACAGGGGGATGAAATTTGATCAGCCTAAAGTTCAAAACACATGGCATGGTATCTGTCAGTTATTATGGGGTGGCAAAGCTCGTGGAACTGCGAGCATTAAAAGGGGAATTCTGCCATGCGAGTTTCTGAAATGCCACACAAGGATTCTTGTCACTGCGGTCTTGGCTGGCAATCAAAAGAAAGAAAACATCCTGGGAGATTCTGTGACTGAAAGAGAGAAACAGAATGACCCAACGAGCATTCGCAAGAGAGCGACACTCATACCTTCTTCATTAATTACAGAGTGTAAAGACAATGCAGCTATTGTGTGGTTTTGCATCTTGAAGGCTCTCTCATGCCCATTTTCAGTAATAAGCGAGCCACAAACAATAAAGCTAAAACGCTCTGAATTAAAGCGCTTTCATCTTCTCTCGCCGGATCCTTTGGTGCTCGGAGCAGGGCTGCTGTTCAGGGTGAAGTGTGTGTGCTTGTTTTTTGGGGTTTGCTGTACAGAGCTGTACAGGCTGTGGTAATGAGCTAGTGTGGTGTCTGCCACCACAACACACTTTGAATCGGCCTACAGTACCCTTTTTCTTTCCCTCTCTCTCTGTCTCCCTTTAAATCCTTTGACCATTTCCCCAAAAATCTCTTATCTTTCACCTCTGTCTTGCATTCACTCCACACCTGTGGCTCTCCATTTGCCCCCTGCTACGAGCTCCAATCCAGTTCTCCATGGTGCGTGGCTATTTGTTTCAGTGTACCTGGAATTATGAATTGTACATCCACCAGAGAACTGTAGCCAATCCCGCCAGTCATTCCAGGTGGGAGTATCATCAAAAAAGTAATGTCCCTTTTTAGAATACTGTTTTTTAAAGATAAAAAAAATAAGCTTTACACACTTTTATTGGAAAGGGTTTGAATATTTCTGAGACTTTTGTGCAACAATTATTGCACATGGACCTGTGGAACAGCTTACAGGCTGGAGGCAATTAAGGCCACAGTTATAATAACTCAGGACATTAAAAAGACCTTTCTACTGACTCTGAAAAACACCAGAAAAAAGACAGTCAGGTTTCTTGCTCACCTGCGTGAACATGTCTTTGTCTTGCTGCAGGAAGGCACAAGGACTGCAGATGTGGCCAGAACAATGAACTGCAATGTCTGTAATGTAAAACACTGAAGACTGGGCAGGGAGACAGGAAGGACAGCTGATCGACCTTGGAGTGGAAACTCACATGTAAGCATGTGTCCCCTCAGGCATGTTTAAGAACTCGCAAGTGTCTTGGTGAAAGAGTAGAGTAATATCTCACAGAAAGAAGTGGCTGTTACTACTCAACTGTGACTTTTGATTTATGTGACCATGGACCACAAGTTATAAGGGTCAATTTTTGAAATTTAGATTTATGAAAGCTGAATAACTGAACTTTCCATTGATGTATGGTTTGTTAGGACAATATTTGGCCGAGATACAACTATTGAAAATGTAGAATCTGAAGGGTGCAAAAAAAAATCTAAATATTGAGAAAATTGCCTTTAAAGTTGTCCAAATGAAGTTATTAGCAATGCATATTACTAATCAAAAATTAAGTTTTGATATATTTACAGTAGGAAATGTACAAAATATCTTCATGGAACATGATCTTTACATCTTATCCTAATGATTTTTCGCATTAAAAAAAGAAAAATCATTTTGACACATTCAGTGCATTATTGGCTATTGCTACAAAAATACCTGTGCGACTTATGACTGCTTTTGTGGTCCAGGGTCACATATGGGAATAAAAGCAGCTAATAGTGAGAGGACGTTTCTTTTCTTTTTTTAACTTCTTAAAGCAAATGATCTCCAGAAGGCGCAAATTTTCCTATAAAATATTTTTTTTTTGAACATTATTCATTTTTTTTGAAAGTCGCAATCCAAATCCACTTGGCTCAAAAAATCTGAAGCAGGCACATGCATGATTGAACAGATTTCAGGAGAACAGAGAAAGCGCTCTCAGATTAACACCAAGAGTAAAAGTCCACAAACGAGCCATCAGAGGGGCGATGAAAAAGCTTCGGACAAAGTTAATATTACACTGGCGACTAAATGAATTACTACAGAACCCTGAAGCGGTGCGACTACTGACTGCCTTTAAATTATAAATCCAAACTATGAATTCAATTTTCATAATCTCATTCACAGGGCCCAATCTATTGTCTGATCTAATTTGTATATTTCATCGGCTGAATTAATGAACTTCCACCGACTTGCGCTTCTTGCTTGCGAACGGGAAAAAAAAAAATATGTAATTAAGTCAAAACATAAAACAAAAGAAATTAATTAGATTGCTTATCAACCTAAAATCAATCCAAACTTGATTTCCTGTTGCGTTTGGTAGTAGAGAGAAGCTCTCCTCCTACCGCTCCGTTCCCATCGCTCTGTGTTTAAAATAGGATCAAAGCACCTGCCAGTATTACTCAGACAAAGAAATCGATGAGTAGAACAAGACTCCAGCATGTGGGTGAGACAATGCACAAAAAGAGAGAGAGAGAGACAGAACTCCGGTGAAGTAGAACAGCATATAGCACCGGCATGTTAAAAACTCATTCTAAACCCTTCAAGCATATTTAACATCTCTTCTTGGAAGTGACAAGAAACTTAAGTATTGTCGAACTGTCTCTGATTTGACTAAACACAGTACTGAATGTACCGCACGGCTTTTGTGCAAAAACAATATTACTATTACAGCTCAGTAATAATAAGACAAGAAAACTACCCTCTCTTGAGCATGACAAATTTTTTTTCCTTTCAGTTTAAAATGCCTGTACATGGGTTCAGGGTTAGAAATACTAAATCAGTGCCTTGGCATAATAGTTACCATGCAAGCTTTAACACACTGAACCATGCTGCTCATATGACTGACACAAATTTAAAGCTATCTCGCAAAAATTCCAGTAACTTAAATGACAGGGAATGGTGCTAGCAATGCCATGGTCATGAATTTGATTCCCATGGGGAATGCTTGAACTGATAAAAATGCATACTTTAAATGCACTAAGTTGCTTTGCATACATTGCAATACAAGCAAATATCCAAGAAAAGACATGTTCTGTGCATATTATGCTAATTTTCTGCACGCGTGGATTTGAATAACCATATATATATTCCAGAGGTGACAAGACGATGCAATTCACAGAATTGCAAAGTGACTGTCATGTAACAATAATGCAGTTCACTGTTGCATACAAACTCATATGTTTTTTAAATGGCAGGCAGTATGCACTATATACTGCACTCTATGCAGTCAGCAGAAGAGTACTGTATGAAGAATATAGCCACTCACTGGAGGGCAGGAGATGCAGACGATCGTTACTAAATTATTTAAGATGACACACCTCTTCTCCCGGGAAGATGCATAGGCTCTTCCTGATATACTGGTGATGGTTTGTCATCAACCTTGCAGGCTGGGTGTGAAGGAGAATGAATAAACTACTGATTTATAAAGAATCATTCTTTTGAACCAACGCTTTGATTCACAGAGTGTTTGTAAATCACTTGACTGTGGTTTGAAAACTGTGATGAAAATTGCATTGAAATAATGAATCATTTATTCCAAACAATTTGTTTACTAAACACAAATTCACTGAAATAAATCAGACTTCCCAGCGTGAACACAAGCAGGTGTGTACTGTATATACAGTAAACAAATACATAAGCAAACACATGCACTTCACAGGTGCATTTGCTACACAAACATAAATCACTATAGTCACACGTATGTTTTGCACACCCCCTAAAGTGTGATTCCTTATCCTCCAAGCAAATTTTCACCTTCAGCATCAGTCGTGCAACTGCTTATAGTCCATTTATCAAGCAGCAGCACAATCTGTACTAGCTAATTCTCTAGCACGCAAGAGAGCGGAAGCCCAGCGGTGCTATGACCACTCTTGTCTGATCCTGTTTGGCTCAAATATCACTTCTTGCCTTTTTTTTTAGATATGAGGTGATATCTGTGAGTGCAAAACTGTTTTAACCCACCTACGACCTTGGAATTGGCAATGAACTGGAACTGTTTTGTTTGTGTTTTTAAAATGTTTACAGGGTTAGTTCACTCAAAAATTAAACTTCTGTCATTAATTACCCACCCTCATGTCAGTGTGAACCTGTAAGACCTCTGTTTATCTTCAGAATACAAATTAAATTAAAGCTGCAAGCAGCGTCAAAAGGGCGCTCCCACCCGGGCTCACCACCGCCCAGCGGCTTTAAGAAAACAGCAAATGGTGAGCAATATGGATTTAAAATGGTACATATAGGAGGAACATGTCAAAATCATTTATATGTGGCAATCTTCCTGCTGCCAGATATGATTGTAACTGATTATTTGCCATTCGATGTCTTCAGGCCAGGATTTATGTGAAGTCTAGTGCAGAATGGACATTACATGTTTAAGTTAGTGTAAATCAAGGCATTTCCTGTTTTCAGCAGGTGGCGCTATGATAATAACTGAAAACTGGTCTTTATATGCGTTCAGGACAGGACTCTTATCAAACAGGTATAGTTTGCAGCAGATTGGACATTGTATGTCCAAGTTATAACAACTACCTTTTACATGGCAAGACATCGAACTTTGTCAGGCCACCACAGACACACCCTTCAACGAAAACTCAAGATCTTTGCAATTTAATGTCACAAAGGGTTTTAGATTATACTGACCAAATTTGGTGTTGATCTGATTAAATCTGTAGGAGGAGTTGGTTTAAATACACCCCTGAAAATGGCAAAAATGGCTGTTGAGTTTCGAACTTCGTACCGGGGGACTTTTTTGTAGGTATTGGTATTACATGTGTCTAACAAATTTCCTACATGTATGTGAAACAGCTCGAGGGGCACTTCGTTGAAATTTTATAAGTGGCCCTATCGAGCCATTTTTGCCACACCCACTCCAGAAACCCAAAATTTTCACCACTTTTAGTGTGTGTGCAAAGTTTCATGAGTTTGAGCATGTTTAGGCCCTCAAAAATGCGACTGATTTTGGAGAAAATAAAGAAGAAACTGAGCAATTCCAAAAGGGTCCTCACACCATTGGTGGTTCAGTTAAGGTTGAACCACTGATGTCACATTGACAATTTTATCAATGTCCTTACTTTTCTGGGCCTTGAACGTGTCAATTGTGTTGCTGTCTATGGAGGGTCAAAAAGCTCTTGTATTTCATCATTATATCTCAATTTGTGTTGAACGAAGGTCGTTCAAAAATATCTTAATTTGCATTGTTGCACTGTGGTTTATGGAGCTGCCTGAAGTGTACATGTGAAGTAGACTCACTTCCTCGGTCAAAATCGAGGGGTCAAGGATCTGCCCATATAAACTTCCCTCATCCACTTCACAAAGTAGAACACACTTCAAAACCGCAGCGGGGATTCCCCGAGGGGAAGTGCTTAGGGAAGTTTGGAAGTGTGTGTCTAAAAGTGAAGTGGAACGCAGCCATACGAGCAGTCTCTTGTTTCGTTCCAGAATGAAACAAATCAGTTGAATCAATGATTCTAATCCCACTTGAATTCATGATTGAAATTGCAGTGCTGTTGGAATTTACATCAGCGCTCTTGGAACGTCGATCTGCCAATCTAATTACAGAACTGGATTTAACCACTAATATATTTTTATCTTTACAATTTGCGTGTCTACAAATCTTTCATGTCTACAAGTCATTCAAAAACACTGATTAGTTCATGAACAAAACATCACTAAGAACTCAAATTATAGAAAATCATAGCATTCACTTCCCACAGGCCATTTAAGTAAAGGCAGGTATTACAGTGCATCAGTGAAGGATGAGACTATGAATTTTGCAATGCCGTCTGGCTAAAGTCCAAACACATAATGGACCATAAAACTTCAAGATTAGACACAACTATTCTGATCCCCTAAGTACAGTAGACAAGCCACACCTTCACTTTAACTGTGTCTAATGCCTGTTCCTAAAGCATGTTATTCACAGAAGCTTTTTAGTCTGTCTTTGTGAAACGCCATGGCCTGTTATATGTAATTCGCACTCAGTGATTAAAATAACTTTCCTTAACCTCATTATGTAACTCAACACAATATCATATTAGAATATAATTGTGTTCTAGCATTATTAAGCCAGCTAAACTAGTTTCCAACTTATTCTTTCTTCTCACCTTTAAAGTTCAGTGCATTGGCAAGGATCATGGCTCCAGGTTTGGTCTCCAGTGCCAGTTCCAGATCTACTGTCTCTTCTCCATCCATCCCACTTTTAGCCCAGGACTGGAGCTTCTCCATGTCATGTTTCTGTGCATCCTCCAGTGCCACATGCTGCAATCCAAAGTGGGTCTGGAGCTTCTCCAGAAAACTCTTCTCCAGTTTAGGGGCTTGTTTGGAAAACAGTGCAGAGGAACTGCGCAACGCATAACTGGTTCCATTAGCTTCACGCACAGATTTCAATGCCTTGGTTAAAGCTTCTCCTACGGCCTTATCATTTTTGGTGATCCTCAGGAGATCATGAAACTGGCCTGCTGTGGATCCTTTAGCTCCACCCTCTAGAGCTAGCAGGGAGTTAGCCAACAGAAGTGGGGAGATGAAGGTGTTGGTCTGGGAACCATCAATGCGGAGCGACCTATACAGCTGCAGCCCCAGGCTCCAGGTGGGGTGATGTAATCTGGAGATTTCTGGCTGAGGCGAGCTTTGAACTTTCAGTTCCTGTGAGGCAGATGACCAGATGCTCTGCAGAGCCAACACTAGTAGAAACAGGAGAGGAACAGGAGAGATGGGCACCATTGCAGGACTGGAGAAGAAAGAGCGAGAAATATTAAAATATCATTCCACGAATGCTAAGTATGTTACATTGCTAGAGCCAATATGAAAGTTAAACTGATCTCATTATTTTACACCACATATTCCTGTTTATACTGGGGATAATTAACTGGTGCACTGAATTCAAAAGAATAAAATGTCTTTTTGCTCTACCTCTGAAATGACTTTCTTTTCGACTGATGTCAAACACTTTTATTTTTTCAAATAATAAAAAGTGCTGTATGTAATATTGACAGCCAAAGGTTGAAATGAGTTTTGCAGTCCAAATTCAAAATATTGAAGAGCATTGTTTCACCCGCCCCCTCCTCCTCATACTCAATGCTCATGAAGGTTGCCAGATTGAAGACATGAAAACAAAACGAGCCCAACTGATAATGAATGGCGACAAGCCTTGCACTTTAAATCCCAAAGTATACTTCACTTTTTGTACATACACAAGGGACAGCGTACAATGCAAGTGACACAAATTTCGTCATCATAATTTTATGCGTGTACTGTACGCGCACCACCCGATTTTTCGTACTTTGTATGCGCAGGTCACACACGCGCACTAAAGTTATTTTGCAGTAACCTTTGTTTTCACAGCGTGGCAACACTGTCCTGGGCCATTGTTTCACAGTAGAAAACAAAAAGAAATGGACGCATTCATGCACATCAAATGGAGTATACTTTGAAAGGCTATGCATTCGACTGTACATATACACAAGCCTACAAATACAAAAACTAAGTATACTTTGGGCTTAAGCTGGTAAATTGGTGAGCCAGGGTTTTTTTTAGGTGGGGTAGAATCTGTGATCTTTGACCCCAGTTTGTTTCCTGGCAAGTTTTTCTGCTAACTGGCAACCTGATGTGTCAAAATAATATTAGGTAAATTGACAGCGGGTGGAATCACACAGACCAAAACAAAAACAGACATTACGACATCGAACGCACATTTCAGTGTAGAATGAATGGCTGAATCATTTCAGAGAAACAAATATGTGAACCTACCATGTTTTCTAAATATCTACAAACATATTATGCTTTAGTAGAGTGAAGAAAAAAAATAAGCACTTATAATTCTGATATGTAACACCACTTTTTACAATTCATCTTCAATTTTAGATGGATAAAAACCAGTCCCATCCTAGTACACATCTTTACTGCATCTATCTTTACAAATACTAATTTATGTTTAAGTACTGTACTCTGAGGATGGATTATGGTCCTGTGAGGTCTCAGGACACCAGCCTCTTGGAGAGTCTCCAAAATTGTTTGTTTTAATTTATTGTATTTAATTATATTATTGGCCCACATTCAAGCACTGTTTACCTATCTATATCAATTTTACATTAGCAGTGCCTTCTAAATGCTTCAGGAAGCTCGGCTCAAGGCCTCAGGGTCCAAACCACAATCTATCACACAGAACAACAATACTGAAAAGCAAAAAATACCTCAGCTGTCTTTACAAAAAATGTTTGTGGTAACCAGAGTTTACCTCAAAATACCACAACTATGATAAAATCGTGATGTTCCTGTCATAAAAGAAATTAAACGATGACAGATAACACTGAATGAGATTTAATTCAAATTTTACAGTAGTAGATATGATATTTTGGCGATAAAAAAATGGTTACCATGGTAATTTTTTTATAAAGCTCCATCTTCTGACACTCTAATCCCGACATCAAATTCATTTTCCATTCAGTTGCGCTGCTGACAGGGTATTAAGTAGTGACCAGGCATTTTCAGGGCCTATACATCACTAAAATAAACGTTACAATCCTCTTAAATCTAAACCGTAAACCGAAGAGCGTCCTCCGGACATTTCGCTTTATATCCGAGAGATCACAGAAAAGACAGAATAAACAAACACCCTTAAATAACAGCAGACGTTGGAGGATATTATACAGGCGGAACAGTAGATGTTGATTTTTGCGCTTGCTGAGCGAGCGCAGCTGTTCCGTCTGCTCGGAGAACTGAGGGGCAAAAAACAAAGTGAAAAAGTTCCTTGTTTGCTCGTACCGTTAATTAATTAAAGCTTCCTTCCTCCTCCGGCTTCTTCTGCTGGTTTTGAGCTGAAAGGAACTGATAGGGCAGGTTCAGACGTGGCGGAGGAGGGTCTTTTTACAGTTTGCTCACTTTTCCTCCAGTCAAATGTATTCTCGCTGGGTTCAATCCGGGTATTTTTCCTCTTTCCAGAAATCTCGCACATTCCATTAAACTCCTTACGATACCTAAACAGTTAAGCTGTTTTTTGTCCTCTATCGGTGTTATAACAGTAAAGGGAAAAAAGTGACAAAACGCCTCGTTTTTTCTACTGTTTGTCCTGCAAAATCATTATACGGCTGTTATTTAAGATCTCTTTTAGTTTTCAACGCAACTGGTTGTTTTCCTCATCTGTGCACCTCCAGGAAAGCCCGCAGTTGCAATAGCGACCGAAAGGGGGCGCCCGCGATCTACACCGCCACGGCCTAACATAAGGTCGACTTGTCCCATAATAGCATGTCATGTATCCGCCTGCGAAAGCATTAAACACACTCCTCTTCGTTGTGATTTACATTTTGAGATCCCAGTTTTGGATTTCAGCTGTGTTGTTCTCCAAAATCCACACAGAAAGCTTCATTTTCTGTTTTTAAAAGGCAAGGTTCAAGATTAGGCAAGTTGAACTGCAAATTGATCAATGAGCGGATAGCACTAGCAGACAGAATCAATTGATGTTCACATAGTCAGAGAGGGTGGAAAAGGAGAATCAGGCCTGGAGACAGACTCTCAGATCACGACAAACACGCCGCAATACTAAACAGCCTGCCGGGACATGACAGTACATAGACTCTGCCAATTACTCCTCTAATCCACATCGCACTCTCAGATAGTCGTCTACAAAGCACACGCTGGTGAATACACAAGCACACGTACAATGGCTGTCACACATACACACACACTGCTGTAGCTTGCACTCATATGCTGTGATGGGTAATTAGACATACATGCTGTGCATATGCTTTTTGAATCTAAAGCTGTCAGAGGCCTCACGCATCACATCTAGTGCATTCACCCCCGAAGTGCACATACTGCCAGCATGCTGACTGGAAATACGCCCCTCCTTCACACACGTGCACTCACAGTAATGATGACTAATGTGTGACTGGTCATGGCTGCTTGCTTTATGTGGAGGATAGGGCTTATTGGTGTAACTGGATATGTCTTAACCATCTCTCTGGGAGCTGCTGCCTTAAGGACCTTCGCAGAACATCACAGTCGTTGGAGCCTGTAATTAGTTGCCCTTTCATATTGGTCTAGAATCCCCCATCCCCCTCCCTCCCTGCTTCGAAATCAAAACCTCAGCCGTTATAAGAGAAACTGTTAAACCGATCAGGTTATCACAGTCAGCCGAGCCTATAATGAGCGGGTTTCACGGACACACCGGCCCAGGTGATCCATCTGCCCGCGGCTGCTTCGCACCTAAACGAGTCCCTCGGGAAACTGCAGACATCCGTGGACACCCTGTTTGGGATTTGCATCTTTCAGGGGTCTCACCTTTCACCGGTGTGACACCTTTACCCTTCCCTTTGCTACTCGTATATCCAACCTTTGACCTCCTAGACGCACCTTCATACCATTAATGTTCATTCCACCCCTGTGGTTGTAGTAATGCGTGGCCCTCCGTTAATGATCTCACATATCAAATGTCATTGCATGATCTTATTTCTACTTATCAGGTCATCCACGTTTGCCTTGCTGTAGGTTTATGGGTTAAATGTTTGGCCTCAGGGCTGAAAGGGAAAAGTATGGCTTATTTATGAAGATTAATTTATTAAGACGATATGAATTAATATTCTGAAGCATGATGGAGAAATTAAAATGTTCACTTAAGGAGTGATCTGAACATCATAGACAGTTTTGACTTGGAACAGGAGTCACACAGAACACTCTTGCAGACTCAGCAATTAGAGATACACCAATATAAAAATCCTGGCAGATACCAGTAATTATTTACTGTAATTATTATTCATTTAAGCCAGTAATTATTTTTATGTTACAGCCAATAACCAATAAATGGCTGGTAGAAGAGAAATTTTAATATTTCTATATAATATTGTAATATTGTTACATTTATAAATAAAAATATTTATTATATATTTATAATAAAACAATATAAAATTTCTAAAATATTTTTTTACATTTTTTAAATAAATAATAAAAAATCTAAAATTAAATGCCACTTCTAAATTTTGGCATCATAAACTTTTTAATGTACAGTAGGAAAAATGTATATTTAGGGGTTCAAGCACATAGCGCTGAAACCCTATTGTAATTTTTAGAATGGCCACGGATCAGCGATTTCCACGACTCACCATTGCAAAGGGACGCCAAAACGTTAAAAAGGGGCGTAGACACTTTTAGATCTCCGTCAAACTTAGAACACTTATGTAAGAGCTCAATCTAAGGAATATCACAGGAATAAAAATCACAGCGCTTGGGCACTTGGTGGAGCTATTAAAGGGAAAAAACATAAAAATGGCTATAACTGCGCAATCATTTGTCCTTTCAACATGAAAATGCATGTGCATGATCTTGGTCCAAAGTGCCACAAGTGTCTATAAGGACATTTTCGTCTCTCAAAAAACATGGCCGCCATTGGCCGCCAAGTTTGAGCACTTGTTAGACAAGGTTAACGAAGACCAGTCGGAACGAAACTCACCAAAACTGTTCGATTCAGGGCCCTTTGAGAAAGCTTTGAGAAAAATTTGAAAGATATCGGCCATTAGGGGGTGATATCACATTTTTCAAGTCAGGGGTCACCAGATCCGGTCCTGGAGGGTTGGTGTCCCTGCAGAGTTTAGCTCCAACCCTAATCAAACACACCTAAACCAGCTAATCAAGGTCTTACTTGTTATACTTGAAACTTGTGTTGAGGAAAGCTGGAGGTAAACTCTACAGGACACCGGCCCTCCAGAAACAAGTTTAATGACCCCTGGCGTAAGTGATTGTACGTTGTGCGGTTTTTCGCATATTCGTATAACAGAACTCCTCAGTCTGGACAACTTTACCTCTGTAACCACTGCCGTGAATCAAATCGTTTATTAAATAATTAAGATGTCAAAAACCTACTTTTGTGAACTAGTGCTGAGTTTTTTGCTCAATCTGGAAAAAAAACACTGCAGTAGAATTCTACGGACTCTCTCGGTCAATAATAATAAAAAAAATAATTACATTTACCCTTTGGGAGGCTATGATGGGGGATTTAGAAACGGGGCCTGTCCAAATTTACCCAAAATCCTATAAAGCCTAAAGGAAAACTCAAATCCTCATGCAACTGGTTGAGCATATGCGATAAATGATTCTTAACAAGCATGCAACATTTAATGGAAATTCGACCATAGGTGATGCTACAACAGTCATAAATGATCAAAATCATCATATTTCTATGGTAAATTACCTGTACTTGCCAAAAATGCTTTTTTAATCATTGACTTATGATGGCTACAGCTATGTTAACACAATGTCTTTTTCCTTATGTGCTTAAATGTCTTAAGTGCTTGAACCCTGGTAATCACTGCTTGCAGCTATATTCATTTTTAGATTTGTCAAAGATTACATTTTACAGTGTTATTAAATTAGTAATGTTTTTAAAGATTACATTTAAGCAAGCATTACATTAATCTAAATGTAAAACTAGAGGAAATGTGCATGGCTAATTAAATATTGAATATTAGCTGATGTTGATTAATATAAAAATCCTTTAATGTTCTCTAAAATTGTGGCAGTTTTAAATATGCAAATACCACTCACATTTTCGTCAGAATGTAAAAATCAAGTTTACTCTGCTATTTACCACATTATATGCCCCTCAAAGGGCACAACTGCTTCCAATATGTTGGACGTCTCTACAGTGCCAGAGACAATATACAGAAATAATGGACTTTTACCATTCAGCTTAATTGCCTTTCCTTATGGATGCTGTCTTATAAAACACACAGAAACCAAAATTCACAGTTCATCTTGTGCACGAGTCTCTTCCAGCATCTTCTGGACACCTTTAAGGCAGAGCATTGGTGTCCATCCAGTCTCATAACCCGCAAAACGCTCTGCCAGCGACAGGAGACGAGAGGCAGGGCGAGTGACATTTATGGTACAATAGGCCCCTGATTTACTTTCCGTACGAGCCTGTAGACGGTGAAGCTCACACACACACATATACACACCTTTACTGCAGGGCCTTTTATATGTTGGAGCCATTTCAGGACAAACAGTGGGGTTCAGCTCCTCCATGCACTCCGTCAGTTCATCATCATCCCTGACCCGCGGGCCCCGCCGGTGCTGTTTCACGCTTAGTCTCCTATATATGCTGGTTTGAGAGCAGACTCTCTCATCTACATTCAAATTCCCATCATAATAAGAGATTCTGGAGTACCGCTCTGAGATCAGCGTTAAAAGAGAAGATCTGTCAACACCCCGTTGTACTCGTTTTGGATCCGAGCGTGTTGAGTGACGGACCTGTGGCGCGTTTCCCAGTGCTTTTAATCCATGATGATCCCTGGGTCAGACCCACAGCAGCAAGTAGGCCTGAAAAGAACATAAACATACATATTTCCACTCTTCCTTTTTTTCTCACTCTCTCATTCATGCAAATACACACCCAAGGGTATATAGTCTACAGGAGCGGAGGTCTAGATAGCAAAAAGAGCACAAACACACACACACACACACACACACACACAAACACAGTTGGGGGGGAAAACATGTTCACAATTGTCAGAAATCACAGCGCCATCTGTTCTCTGTCTCAGATGTTTCCAGGCAGAGGCTCTAGGAGTTTCCTGTGAGACGAGGCAAACCGGGCGGCCGACCCTCAGGGCGATCCCGAGTCAAGAAAAAGGGTGTCGGGTGAAGGGAGCAGATGACAGAGGTGGGCGTGATGGTTTTTCTGTAATGGCGTCTGGTTAAAGTGCACAGAAGCAGAGAAATATACATACAGTTAACCCAAGCCTGACATATGAAATAAAAGAAAAATTATTTGTCTGTTAAACATTTACACAAAATATATATTAAAAGATAAAAAGTGCATGGATTTTCATCATATTTAATGCAGACATTTCAGTGTGTAAAACAGATTTTCCCATAAAATAATGCATGAGATATGATGTAAACATAAGTTGTTTAAATGCAGCAAATGCAAAGGTTCAGTGTCATATGTGTGATATGCTGATTTATTATCAGCACTGGAAACAGCTGAGCCGCATTATATTTTTTGGAACCTGTGATACCTTTTTCAGGATTCTCTGACTAATAAAACATTAAAAAGAACAGCATTTGTTTCAAACAGAAATCTTTTGTAACAATATACACAGCCGTTCAAAATTTTTTTCTTTCTTTCTTTGTTTGAAAGAAATTAATACTTTTATTCAGCAAGGATGTGTTAAATTGATAAAAAAAAGACTTATATTGTTAGAAAGGATTTCTATTTTGTATAAATGTTGTTCTTTTTATCTTTTTATTCATAAAAAATCCTAAAAAAAATATTGCAGGTTCAAAATAAATAAGTAAATAAAGCAGCACAACAGTTTTAACACTGATAATAAATCAGAATGATTTCTGAAGGATCATGTAACTGGAGACTGGAGTAATGGCTGATGAAAATTCAATTTGCAACATGGAAATAAATTATATTTTAGAAAAACATTAAAATAGAAAACTGTTATTTTAAATTGCAATAATATTTCCTAATATTATCTTTTTTTCTGTATTTTTGATCAAACAACTTTGATCAGCATATGAGATTTCTTTAAAGGGGTCATCGAATGCTAAGTTCACTTTTTCATGTTGTTTGAACATTAATGTGTGTTGGCAGTGTATGTACAAATCTACCCTATAATGATAAAAATCCATGCAGTGGTTTTTAATTAATCTGTAAAAATAATATCCCCTTTTTCAAATCGAGCCGTTCTCATATGTGCCGTCACACCGAGAGACGCCGCTCCCACAATAGTTGATTGACATGAGCTCTTACCTTAGACCAGCTGTCACAGTCCAGTAACTTTCGATGCCGAAGCAGGGATGTAAGTTAGACAAGAATATCTCCGATTGAGTGATTAAGGTGTTGTGTTGCTGGATGTAATAATGAACATAGTGGTCGTCATTTACTCCCGACATCTGAGCCGCTGAACATGCAGTAGATTACATTTGTTTGTGAATGGAATGCACCTCCCGATCTACATATATCAGTCTATGTTCGCGCAAATCATTCATGATCCAGCTTCACTTACAGCAGAAGTGAGTATAAGCATTTTTTATGAATCTTTGCGATCTCCTTTCCTTATAACGTGGTAGTTAGGAAGTTTAGCGGCTAAACGCGGCTAAATGCGGCTAAAGTAAACAAGCTCGTCACTCCACAGAGAGAAGAGAGGGGCGGGGCGAGCAGAGCTCATTTGCATTTAAAGGAACAACCCCTTAGAATGAGATAATTTTTGCAGACCTGATTTTGGCAAGGTAAAAAGGGTATTATTTTACAAAACCACTGAGAATTTTTAATCAAAGTATATTAGAGACTTTTCATTAAGACCCTAAAGAATCATATCAACTTGTGGAAAATGGCATCCGATGACCCCTTTAAGAAAACATTAAAAATCCTAAAAACAAATCCTAAAACTTTTGAACAACAGTGCATATATGGTAACTTAAAAGGATAGTCCACCAAAAAATGAAAATTTTGCTTTTATTTACTTATCCTCACGTCACTAAAACATTTTCGTTCCCATTGATTTCCATTGTTTGGAAAAAAAATACATTGTAGATCAATGGGAAATGAAACAGTTTGGTTACCAGCATTCTTCAAAATGTCATCTTTTGTATTTGGCAGAATAAAACATGCACTGGTATGGTACTGAGTAAACGATCATAGAATTGTAATTTTTGAGTGTTTTTTCCCTTTAATATCAAACAAGTAATTTACTTAACTTCACTTGTTCAAAGATAAATAGCAGTTCTGTTATGAGGTTTATGTTCTGTAAAATTTTAGTCTACAAAATAAAAAAGAACTTCTTAACCACTGATGCATTCTTTAGGTATAAAGATTTCTGGACACGTTACATCAGCCATATTGACCTTTGACCTTTACTCAACCAGTGTATAATAGAATAGCAAAACATCCAGTAGAAGGTGCAAGTGCAGTTTGTCATACAGCTAACGATTCATTAATGCTACTCACAACCTACTCATACTGCTTTTTGCATAGGAAAGTATGCGTATCAAAACGCACAGCTTTATGCATACAAGCGCCAGCACAGCCATACAAAAACAAGCTGCGAAGTCTCTGAACAGTCTGAGCTAACTCAGACATGATCACATACACATGCTGCTTTAAAGCTCACATGCTGGTTTAAACAGGCACACCTTCCCAGACAGATGGACAGCCACGCACACAGACTTTCTTCAGTTCTCACACTTTCTTGAACACACATGGTGATTTGCTCAAACAGATACACTCGGATACTGTTTTTCCCTCTCTCTCTCTCTCTCTCTCTCTCTCTCTCCTTCTCTCTACTCTATCAACAGAAGCGAGGTTAACTGGAGCAGTTAATTGCTCAGAGTGAGTCAGCGATGAGTGGAGTGTTTGGAAGTGGCACACACTCCTGTGCTGACAGCTGTCTTTATATAAACTGAACACTGCTCAACCCAGAGCGGCTTTCCGTCCCAAAAAAATCCGACCGGCACGGTTCTGCAACACGTCTTAGATCAGCGGGGAACGGAACAGACGCCGGAGCGCTGCAAACCGCGCCTCCCACCGCCTCCCCCCCCGCATCCTTTCTTCACATTGTCCTGCTGTGTCTCCATCTCTCTTTCTCTCTTGGATTCTCTCTCTTTCTCCTCCTCCCTGCTCGGCTGCTGCCAGGAGCCCAGCTGGCACTGTCATGTCTGATAGCCTGGAACAGACTGGGCGTGCGGAGGGGGGGGGGGACGTTGAAACGGCTACAGCACAATGCATTATGCATTACACGAGCGTGTGCGCGCGCGCGTGTTTCCGTGATGCGATAGGGGCGCATTCGTTTTTGGCTCAAAGAGGTGAGTAAGTAGAACCAATATGGTCGTTGTGAAAAGCGAGGGTGAAAAAGTGAAAGGCGCATAATGCGCCATTTAGCCCGGCGGTGGTTTGCGAGCGGCACAAAGGAAGTGCTCTTAATTTTTGGCATAATGCAGCCCGCATACACTACTACACAACAGTCGCACACGTACACACCTCCAGGGGCTGCGCGTGTGCTCCATAGGCAGGTTGGAGAGGAATCGTGCTGTTTTAGTCTGTAGTGAGGTGACTGATGGCTCATGCCCGCAGGCGAGGAGAGACAGTCATTTCTGGGCCTCGCACATTTCAGCCATCACTCAGGGATTAAAATGGAGAGATGAGAGAAAAAGTGCTCGATGCTTTCACCCCTTCACACGGCCCTAAAAATACCAGGCCTGCGGCTTGGGAAAGGAGAAGAGTACGGGAGACAAAAGAAAAGAGCAGGAGAAGAGATATGAGCCTTCGAGGGTCTGGAGAAAATCAACAGGTGATGTCATTTATCCAAATAATGACTTCAGCTACCGTGGAGACGAGACTGTAAGTGTGTTTTGGGGGCATTAGGCAGAAGCTCATAAAACAAGAGCGAAAAGAGAGAGCGAGGAAAACAAGGCTGCGTTTCCATCATGTCCCCATCCAGCTGTGCTGAGTAATCAGCCACGGCTAATAATGCTGGGGAGTTCATTATGTTTCTTGCTGCACATCCACCGCAACTAAACCCAGACATTAAACCATTAACAGTGGCAAAGGTCATCCACTGTGTACATTAGCCCCAGTCACACGGGAGTTCGATTATTCACCGAATACGGGCGGATTTAAGGAACGACCCGT
Source organism: Labeo rohita (assembly GCF_022985175.1). Lineage (NCBI taxonomy): Eukaryota > Metazoa > Chordata > Actinopteri > Cypriniformes > Cyprinidae > Labeo > Labeo rohita. The sequence goes on from NC_066875.1 coordinate 38,374,030, forward strand.
GGCTTGGATTCATGTGAAAGATGGCGTGGAAGCAGAGGTTAGTCATATAAAGTTTTAGCCCCAAGGCAGGTTAGCTATGGAGACTCAGTCTGTGTAGCCTAATTAGTAAAGGGAGCTGACAGGGCTGAGTGGTGAAGAGCTCACTGCGGTGAGGTAATAGAAGAATGTAGTGAATTCAACAGCTCATCTTGCCGAATTTCCCTTTAGGGATCAGTAAAGGACATTCATTCAGCCATCCATCCATTTACTTTGCTGAAAAGATAAACTTGGGCCACTATGAATTTCCATCCGGCTTCAATTTCCATGCTTCCTAGTGCCTAGCTCCTCACTAGAATGTTATGTATGTTATATACAGAAAGACCAAATGCATAAAATAATAGAAAGTTTAAAAGTTATTCTAAAAAACAGCTTAGATTGAAGCCAGTGTGCCTAAACGACAAGTTGTGGAATGTGCCACTTTATGACGTAATAATGTGGCTAAACACCACCTCTGAAGATAATCAACGCCTGTTAAGCCCTGCCCACCATTTCACGCATGTAATGTAAATAGCGAGAGAGGCAAACGCAGGTCTACACAGAAACCAAACGATAAAGATGGCTTTGAAGACAACAAGATTCTGTACAGTGGAAAAACAGTCTGCATTGCCTTCGTTCTGATCCCAACATTAGAAAAATATTTTTAATGAAGTTAAAGACTGTGTCATTAAGAACTTGGTCCTTTGTTCACTTCATTTCACCACAGATTCGTTTACAAACAAGGTACAATTTGACGCAGCAATTTCAGAGAGATTGAAACTAAAAGATGATGCTGTGCCGACTACATTGAATGTAACAGTAATGTCGCACCACACAAGTGTAAGCAACTGTTTTTATTATGAGGTCACAATTGCTTTGTCTGTTATTACATAATGCGTTTTTGACCTAAATCACAGCAGCGTCCATCTATGAGGAATGTAGGCTGTCACACATACATAAGTGTGGCCTCAATCAGACAGAAAGTGTTTTTGCATTGAGAGGTGCCTTTTTTGAATTGTTTTCTATGGGCATTGAGCATTATGCGCTTTGGGCGCCTCGTGGTTTAACCACTTGCTGCGCCTCTTGTTTTTGCCGGAGCGCTCTGAGCGCCTGAAGTTGAAAAAAAAAGCAACTCTGAGCAGAAAAGCGCCCGATGTCACTTTTTTCGATGTCACTTTTTTTTAAAGTCACCAAAAAAAGGCACCTAGCGTTTTCAGACCTAAAAAATGCCATAGCCAATCACAGAAGTGGGCATTTACTTCTGAGTCTACTGAGTCTCCACGCCTATTCAAACAGAGCGTTCTGATGAGGGGAGTTAAAACAGGACAAAAAACAGTCTATTACTTCTAAATCTCTGTTTTTTGATGTAAAAATGACCTCAACAGTAGAAAATAAAAAACCAAGGCAGTTCATGACCCCTTTAACATAAATGGCGATATAAACTTTTTATATGTCAAGAGGATTTAAGAGGGATGTAATGGTTGCAACTAGGGCTGCCCTTGACTAAATTTTTTTCTGGTCGACTAGTAGTCATTAATTTTAGGCATTAGTCTATTAGTCGCATGTTTATTAATAAATCATATAAATCATAATAACGAGCCTTTAATTGCCTACATAGCACACGCAAAAAAGCTTGCCACAGCGCACTGGCAGATATAATAATCATCAATGTGTCAGGGAAAACAGCAAGGAGACATTAACTTTTTAATAATTTATTGATAAACTAGTTCTTTCTTTGTTTTTGGCTTAAGAGATAAAGTCAGCAACAAGAGATGTACTCGTCATCTCCGCAGCAGTGGATGCGCCTGTATATGCATGTTTCATATGGATTACATAATCGGAGAATATTTGTTTTCTATTTGAATTGGTTCATTTAAATGTAGACATTTCACTTTTTTTATATTTTTCATGTCTGTAAGGCAAGTATACACAGAGTTTCACACTCAAGTTTACAGAGACAGAGATGGCAGAAAGCGCATCCTGTTAGCTATAATTATTTTACAAAAGCGCAATGCTTTGTTGTTATTCTGAGTGCACACAAATAAACGTATTGTCTTTACAGATTAGAGAGACATAATATTTTTATCTGTATGACCAAAAACGAGTATTTTAAGAGCAAGTGACAGCACCGGCGCCTCCATTAGTCATGCAGGGAGCGCTACTGTTCAACTTCCACACTCTCCACAGGGACTTAATTTTTCTAGGTTAACATTAGATTGAGCAGCCATGTAAAGTTGATACTACTTACATATTTCAGATGAAAAAAACATATTTAAGGTCGATGAATGATAGGTGAGCGCTTGGATGTCCTGCACCGATGTAATATATTACCACATAGACTAGCCATTAACGATCTGTCAGTCATGGACTGACTTCATCACTTCCTGTGGAATTTTTTTTCTGTGACTAAGTGACTAATAAAATTTTGGTTGACCAAGCCTCTTCTTATTGACTACCGTTTAGTCATCTGTTAGGGGGCAGCCCTAGTTGTAACTCACAACCACAGTGAACATATGGTGTGTCACACAAGAAAATATTGGTTTGCGTTCACAAATCTGCTTGATAAGTGCAGTAAAGCCTGATGATACTGTACACAACAAAATGAATATTTTTTACAAGAACCAATATCTATTTCCAGTTCTAAAGTGCTACAAACCTGCAGTGACCATTCATATATATGATGTCCCAGACTTAAGATAAGCATCGTAAATCCACCATGCCTGCGGTGAAAAACCACCAGCCTCTGCCATCAATACAAAATGACTTGATAAAGCGTAAAACCACATTAGAGACCGCACAGATCACACCAGTGTGCCAATCACAGGAAACCCACCCAGAACAATGACTGAGGGCGTATTCCTGTGTCTTCCTCTTTCTCCATCATATCCATCCCTCTGCAGCAGTTCACTTTCATTTAGCTGCATTACAGCAGGCCGAACACTTTCATAAAGGATCTTGGTCTGGGTCTGTAGGAGAGGCAAGAGGCGGAAATGATTTACAAGGCTCTGGTTAGGCTAATTAGGAGTCTGATTAAAGATTTTAATTAGAGGAAACCAGCCCTCTCCAATTTGGAGTGGGCTGCACAGGCAGGGATGAAGAGTGGATGAGGATGAGAGGAGAAAAGGAAAGAGGAGGTCACAGAGATTGGGAATGATGCTGCATCACATTACAGGTGGTAGGATGATGAACAGAGCAGAAAGAGAGAAGGATAGAGGAATAATGGAGAGAAGGGTAGAACTAAGGAAGAGTAAATGGAGAGAATTAGATGGATTTGAGGACAGCAGAGATGAATAGAATGGCGAAAATGGAGGGGGATGGATGAATGGAGGATAGATGGAGAGATAATGAGGGGCTGTTGGACGCTAAGAGGGTAATTTTAGCAGAACTCCAAGAGAATGGACCTTTGTCCCACAAATATAAAATAAAACATGCTCTCTTGAGAGAGCGAGAGACTGAACATGACAAGCCATTTCACCTCTCTTCACCCAGAAAACCTCAAAGTGTCTAGAAGGTCTAAAAGGGTCTCAAATCCTCTTACGGTCCATTTTGCCCTGCCTCGTCTGCCATGGTTGGACAAACAGGTACAGTGGTATCACCTAAAAAAAATAGGCTGAGCCTCAACTTGACGTGTCAGACTGATACACACAGTACACTACACTGTAAAAAATAAAAAACACAATTTGCTGAGTCAGCTTAAAATAATTTGTTACCCTGCTGCCTTAAAATTTTAAGTTCAGTCAACTAATATAAGTTTAGTCAACTTGAAATGACAAGTTGTACGAAGTAACAACTTAGATATTTGTGTTTGCTAAACTTAACAGATGGGTAAGTAACCCAGCTGCCTTAAAATTTTGAGTTGATTCAAATCAAATATCTAAGTTGTCACTTAGTATAATTTAACATTTCAAGTTGAATAAACTTTTTTTGAGTTGACTGAACTTAAAATTTTAAGGCAGCCAGGTTACAAATTATTTTAAGTTGACTCAACAAATTGTTTTTTACAGTGTACCGTTCAAAAGTCTGGGGTCAAAAGTGACAAAAAAGATATCTACAAAGATTTCTATTTCAAATAAATGCTGTTTTTGAACTTTGTAATCACAGTTTTCTCAAAAATATTAGAAGCACAACTGTTTTGATTATAGTAAGAAATTATACTAAATTAGCATATTAGAATAATTTCTGAAAAATGAAATGAACACTTAGCTTTGCCCTTACAGAAATAAGTTACATTTCAAAATATATTCAAACTATTCATTTAAATTGTAATATTATTTCACAATATTACTGCTTTTACAGTATTTTCCAAACAAATGCAGCTTTGAGGACCATTCAGAAAGCAAGAAAAAAAAGCAAGATTTGGGCAGTGGAATAGGGAAAAATAATGTCTTGAGACATGTTGAACTTCTTTTATAACACATCAAACACGTCCATCTAGCAAGATAGGATAGGAAAAAACAATGAAAATGTACACTGTAAAAAATAAAAAACACAATTTGTTGAGTCAGCTTAAAATAATTTGTTACCCTGCTGCCTTAAAATTTTAAGTTCAGTCAACTAAAATAAGTTTATTCAACTTGAAATGTTAAGTTGTACTAAGTAACAACTTAGATATTTGTGTTTGCTAAACTTAACAGATGGGTAAGTAACCCAGCTGCCTTAAAATTTTAAGTTGATTCAACTCAAATATCTAAGTTGTCACTTACTTAACATTTCAAGTTAAATAAACTTTTTTTGAGTTGACTGAACTTAAAATTTTAAGCAGCCAGGTTACAAATTATTTTAAGTTGACTCAACAAATTGTTTTTTACAGTGTAGAGCAGTGGAGCAGTAGTCTGTGTGAATGACCCCTTGATGTGTATGAAAAGCTAAAACTAAAATTCTTACCGATCCCAAACAGGATATACAGTATATAAATTATATCAGTTCACTACAATAATCGATTTAAAAGAGTCTTTCATTATCAGAATGAACACTACTTTGTCTGACAGAATACTGTACATGCTTTAATATTGAAATACTGTCCGTTGCGCTACGGGTGTCCCATGTTCGAATACCGACTTGAGGACCTTTCCCGATCACGCTCCCTATCTCTATCCCACTTTGCTTCCTGCCCATTCTGATCTGTCCTGTCATAATAAAGGCTAAAACTGCAATAAATAAATAAATATTGAAATACTGTCAAGAAAGCTACCTACTCTTAAAAATAAAAGTTCTTTATTGGCATCGATGGTTCCATGAAGAAGCGCCTTGAACATCCATGGAACCTTTCAAATGCAGAAAAGGTTTTTATAGTCGAAAAAGGTTCTTTAGATTTTTAAAATGTTCTTCAAAATGTTTTTTTTAAGAAATGTTCACTGAAAGTTCCTTTGGGGAACCAAAAATGATTCTTTTTTGGCAAAAACACCTTTTTGGAACCATTTTTAAGAGTGTAATAAATAGCTTCAAAAACTAACAACACTACTATTTGGCTACTGAGAAATGTAGTTAATCTAAAAGCTTTGCTACTTTTAGCAATGCTACTGCCGTCATTTTGTAAACAGTAATATTTTAAAAGCACCTCTTATATGTACCAATCTTTGTCTCAAACCATGTCTCCATCTTGTTCCATTGTTTCCTTTATGGCCATGTTTTGTTATGTTCTCCCTCCCCATGTGACCTGCACTCATCCACTCTTGCCCTCTCCTCTCATTTCTAGATGTCTCTCATCTCTCATCCAGGTCCTCTCATCTCTCTCCCTCTCCTCTCATCTTTTTCTCTTTCACCTCAATTTTCAGCTACTGCATGATTAATTAGCAACTGTGTTCACTATCGCCTCAATTATTCTTAGAGGAGAGGAACAGTTTTTTCCTCTCTCTTCGAAGAGACGGAGAGTTTTGTTCCGGGAGGGAAAAAACTGTATCGTATGATCTCGATTAAGTGAATAAGTGCTGCCATTATGCGAAAACTCTATTCCCGTGTGCATTTGCACAGATGACCTTAAAAGCTTTTCAAAATGGATGAACACAAAAAACATTACAGATGACTCAACAGTGCATAGAAATATATATCTAAACTTACACCCGACTCGCTCTATGCGTAAAATACAAATGCAAAGCATAATAGAGAAATAAGTGTTTAAGTGACACAGTGAATGAAGACATTAATGTGTGCCTTAAAATCAATCCCATAATGCACTTCCATGTCTCATCACAAAAAAATAAATAGCTCCATTTATGACAATCAATCTATGATTTTCAAAATTAAATCCAGAGAGTAAATTAAAAACGCAGAGGTAATTGAAAAGCAGAACGGACAGCAAATGGCGGCCATGGCGGTGCTAATTTAGAGGTACGGCGGTATGGAGAACGAAAGACAACGGTGGACGAGAGAGGAAGGAAGAAGAACAATGATGAGTGTGATTACAGAGAAACAGCTGTGTGATTGAAGGCTGAGTTTTGCACCCACGCGCCACCGTCTTCGCCCGTTAATGTCTTTTCGGCCTCCAATTTGACGGAAATTTCCATAAGGCTTACCTGGAGCGCCATTATTAAAAAACATTTACTCTAAACCTTAATGAGAACGGCAAACAGAGGACCGAGCTCCAGAAATATAACAATAAATAACAAAGACAATGCGCCGGCACGCACACACACACACAAACCGAACGGCGTGTGCTTCGCCAACCTGGAAGGTGATCATAATGACTCTAAATGCATTGAGGCGGCATTGTGTCTGGTTCTGCTGGGGTTTGGTCATTTGCATCAGAATGGATCTCCTGTGTTAATTGTTTACCCCAGGCTAATTACGCTGTGCCTGTCATTACTGACGGCGGGTGAGGCTTTGGGCCACGGCTACACAAGCGCACACACAAACCGATTCCATTATGCGTATTTACCGATACGTACGCCGGTACACATGCAAATCATTTCGACATTCGTACGTACAGGTGGAAAATAAGAAGAGATTTGTTTTAATAAGACGTTTATGAGAGCCGCTGGAAATGAGTTGCCGTACGCGCGCGCTCGGTTCAGGAGTCGCCGTATCTGATGTATCTTAATGAGAATGCCATTCCTCAGGTTGAAAGCGTGTGTGTGTGAGGCCAGTGACTGATAGACTGATAGAATCTCAATGAGGTGAGACATTAAGAAGCACCGTTATCGCTTTGATCAAGATGGAAGTGAACACCGCAGGAGTCACCAAACGTGTTTCTGGGATTGGTGTGCTCGCGTGTTCGCCGACAGTTGCAACAGCCATTACTCTGTATGACAGATTGGTGTTCTTGTATCGTGCGCACATGGCAGCCCTGAGCGCTCTTGTCTTAATGAATGCAGACATCAATGCGGGTGGCATTAGAATGTTAATGCGCACAGGTGAGGGCAGCGCCGCGTTCGCCCGCGGGCCCCCGGATCCGCTACAGACGCGCAAATCGGCACAGAGTTAACTGCTGTTGATCTCTTCCGACTGACGGGACGTTTATGAGAGCGGACAACACCGAATAGTGACGGGAGTGAGGGTTTAATGGAAAATGAAGTTTTGCCGAGATAACCGTGGAGTGTGTGCGCGCAAAACTTTATTTCCCCCGAGTTACCTCCATATGCTTGTCCAGTCTGTTAAAGTCAAGGGTTATAGAGGTCACGACCTTGCCAGAATCATGGGGAGCTGAGGGTGAAACGGGGCAGAGGCTGGCGCGAGCGAGCGTCAGCGTGAGCGTAAGCGAGTGGATCCCATCTGTCTCCCTCAAACAACATGTCATACCACACATACATATGCACGTGCCAGAGTTTCGCTTCATATGTCTTGGACCGAGGAGGAAAAAGTGGGCGTACTTGGTCTTTCACCCCAATCAGCTTGCCGTGATGTCGCCTTCGTGGCCAGATGGGGTGCTATCATTATCCATGACCCTCCCACTAAGGCTGATGGACAGCCCGACGCAGCCAGTCCCGGCCTACTCTGTGTCTGATGGACAGGTGATGAAGGTAGGAGACAGGATCACGACCCTTCCACCTGAGTCTCTCACCGGCCCCAGACTCAATAACAACAACACTATTAATCAAACTAAATGCGTGAAGACAACGTTCATTTAGCATTTCTAAAGCATTGCGGTCTTATTCCAGAAACCATCTGGATTAATACGAGACCATATGAGGCCCACAAACAACATAATTAACTTGAGTGCGCAAGCACAAAAGCCATCGTACATCTTTAGGTTCATCAGTCGTTAAAGTAACGGCTCTCTTACGAGCGAAGACACTCATCCTACACAGTCAGCACAGAAGCTGTTCATCATGGGCACCGTGCACTTTTTATGAGGGCGTGTGAGTGGCAGTCCTCTATGGAAGCCTCTTACAGCCTTAGAACCAAAAAGTTAACATGTAATTGTGAGATAAAGTTAGAAGAAAGAAATAAGAGACGTGTGAGATTGTGAAATTTAAGTTGCAGGTATCTTTTTGGTGGAAACAGACTTTAATACTAATAGCTGTAGGCAAGAAAAGACCCGAAAAACTAATCAATCAATTAATCAATCAATAATAATTATTATCGCATTGGATGCCCATTTTCCACAAGTTGGTATGATTTTTTAAGGTCCTTTTTTTTTTGTATTCAGTGGCATGTAAACATCAAAAACAAAACCAATCCACTGCATCCTCTGATGTCAGGAGAAAATTAAGACTCTTATGCCTGTTTCACGCAAGCTTGAGCTTTGTGTTAGCTTCATGTCATCACTGCAGCTGCAGACTCGCAAGAGTATTCGTACTGGAAGCGTTTGTACAAAATCACAGCAGTGGCTGTTCACGCTTGCAGTGTGAAACCAGCCTTACACTCTTAAAAATGAAGGTGCTTTAAAGAACTAAATGGTCTAAATGGTTCCATGAAGGACCTTTAACATCTGAAGAACCTTTCTGTTTTACAAAAGGTTCTTTGTGGAAAAAGAAGGTTCTTCAGATTATAAAAAGGTAAGAAAGAGGTGGTTCTTTAAAGGAACACTCCACTTTTTGAAAATAGGCTCATTTTTCAACTCCCCTAGTATTAAACAGTTGAGTTTTACCGTTTTCGAATCCATTTAGTCAATCTTCAGGTCTGGCGGTAGCAGTTTTAGCATAGCTTAGCATAGATCTGATTAGACTGTTAGCATCTTGCTCAAAAATGACCAAAGAGTTTCAATATTTTTCCTATTTAAAACGTGAATCTTCTGTAGTTATATTGTGTATTAAGACTGATGGAAAATCAAGAGTTGCGATTTTCTAGGCCGAAATGGCTAGGAACTATACTCTCATTCCTACGTAATAATTAAGCAACTTTGCTGCCGTACCATGGGTGCAGCAGGCGCAATGATATTACGCATTTGTTGGATCTGGAATAATTTTAATGATGTACTAAAATGTGCCAGTTAGTTAATTCTATTATTGATTTTGGTCTGTGTTCAGAAAGGAGTCTTAAAAGAGAAGGCAAAGATAATAGTGGTCATGAAACCACTTTTCTTTTTCTTTTTTTTTTAGCTAATCATCTTGCTCAAATGTTGTAGGTGTTGTGACTAATTAAACTAAACAATTCTGCTTGGTTGATGGTTGAAAAACCCTTTCAATAGCAACGACCCTGAACTGTGAAAGGTATCAGACAGAGAAAAATATGTGACCACAAACCAGTCATAAGGGTCAATTTATGGAAACAGATTTATACATCATCATACATGAAGGTTGAATAAATAAGCTTTTAATTAATGGTTTGTTAGGATACAACAATATTTGGTCAAGATACAACTATTTAAAAATCTGGAATCTGAGAGTGCAAAAAAATCTAAATATTGAGAAAATCACCTTTAAAGTTGTCCAAATGAAGTTCTTAGCAATGCATATTACTAATCAAAATTAAGTTCAGATACATTTACAGTAGGAAATTTACAAAATATCTTAATGGAACATGATCTTTACTTAATATCCTAAAGATTTTTGGAATAAAATTAAAATAGATCATTTTGACCCATACAATGTATTTTTGGCTATTGCTTCAAATATACCTGTGCTACTTAAGACTGCTTTTGTGGTCTAGGGTCACATATATGTTTTAGTACATCTCACATTATATAAACTACCATTCAAATGTTTGGGATCAGTATGTTTATTAATAAATTAATACTTTTATTCAGCAAGAATGTATTAAATTATTAAATGATAAAAGTAACAGTAAACAATTAATCAAATCCTGGCTTTCAAAAAATAAATAAATAATAGACAGCACAATTGTTTTCAACATTGATTTGGTGTTCAAATGTTTCTTGAACACCAAATCAGCATATTAGTATGATTTCTGAAAGATCATGTGACCCTAAAAACAGGAGACTGATGATAATTGCCTTGGCTATTACAGGAACAAATTACATTTTAAAATACATCAAGATAGAATACAGTTATTTTAAATTTTTTTTTTTTTTTTGGTTCTAGTTGGTGTAGTCTACCAGCATGTAGCCAAACACTTAACTTAATAAGTTTTGACTAGTTTTGGATCACATAAAGGAGGAAAAGCCATTTCTACACAAAGTGCATCCACCTGGAGTGTCATTTGTGTTTCAATAGCAAACTGTAAGAGGAAAATAAATGCACATGCTAAACTTCTAAAATGAATGTTCTTGAAAACCACCCTGAGACCTCCAAGAATGATATGATGACTAATTTACATTGATTCAACCAGTCAACAGCTTCTCAAGACGACTAGCAGCAATGAGTAATCACGCAAGTGCTTTCGCATGTTTATCTAAACGTTTGGTGGCAGAAACAAAGGTCTTTAATGTGGCCTATCTCTTCGTTGGCAGTAGTGATTTTGTTGCTTTGACCCTTTCTTTTTCGTTCTCTCTCGCTTAAGCCAGTTTGAACTCATCTCTCCGTCTCCCCACTTGTTCGCTTCCATTTCTTGTTGTTTCTCCACGCTGCCCCCTGAGTCACCGTGATCCTCGGCAAACCTCGCCGTTATTGAATTGGTTTACAGGGAGAGGTTCTAGGTAATGTATCAGCCCTTATCCGAGGAGCCAAAGGGAACAAATATTGACATGTAATTCTCTTTTTCACCCCTCCTGTATCTCTTTCCCTCCTTTCTCTTTCTCTGTCTTTTTTCTTTTATTGTAGCCAGAGGAAGGGGATCCGTGTTGCTGGGGATGAAAATGGATCTAAATGAAATATTTTTCTGCCTTTTTTCTCCCCCCTCTCGCATCCACACCCTCGTTCTGCCTCTCTTTCTTTTTCTCTCTCTCACGTGGAGAGTTTCTGTTGTTCTCTTTGAGAACACTGTACCCTTTCCACCAAGGCAAATAACCATTAGCGAGAGCAGAAAAAGAAAAAGGAAGAGCAGGAGCGAGTTGGCGGGGGGGAGGGAGGGTTGAATGAAATGAAAATAAGAGGTCATTTGTTTCATTTGGATTCTTTTTTTACCCTCCATCTAGGGCCTGTGTTTATCTTTGCTCAGGCAGAGGATGGCTGGTGAGGGGGAGCTGCAGCAAAGAGGTGTTTTAACGGCCGTAATTTGTGGCCGGTAATATACAGACACAATGGCTTTTCTTCTCCTGCACAAACTTTTCTCATTACGTTTCCTTATTTATCTTCCTGAGGCTGAGTGGGAAAGAAAAAGATTTTATTTAAACATAATTTCCTCTTGGAAAGCTGTCATGTTGAATGAGATATGCCTGAAGAGCGCTCTTTTCTCGGTCCATTTGTCCGTTCTTTCCACTGTACAGTCACAATATGATGAGATGCTACTATTACCGTGGCCGTCAGGAATGTCACGCACCTGTTATTTCTGAAGGGACACCGGTGGCAGTCCTGGCTCACTTTCTAAAGACATCATGAAATCGCTTGATGAGCGTAGTTTTCTTTCCTGTATTGACGTTTTCCTACTGAAACAGAAAATGGAAATATCAAAAGGCTCATCACATTTGCTAGTCCATTGGCTTCAGAGGGAGAAACATTCTCAGAGCATCTGGACAGCAGGATTTATTAACATTTTTGGTTGGTTTTCCTGTAAGAAGAATCATTTTGGCATTTTAAATGCATGTGTCTGCTAAAAGTGAAGTGAGCCAATGTTTAGAAGTACATATACTACCATTCAAAAGTTTGAAGCTGGCAAGTTTTTTTTTTTTTTTTTTTTTTTTTTTTTTTTTTGAAAGAAGTGTCTTGAGCTTACACCAAGGTTGAACTTATTTGATTAAAATACAGCGTAACAGTAATATTACTGCTTTTTAAAAAACTATTTTTTTGTTTGAATATATTTTAGGATGTCATTTTTTCCTGTGAAGAAAATGCTAAATTTTCAGCATAGTCTTTACTGCCACATGATCCTTCAGGAATCATTTTTTTATGCTGATTTTCCTGCTCCGGAAACATTTATTATTATCACAGTTAAAAATGGTTGTGCTGCTGATTATTTATGCAAAAACTCTTTTTTTCAGGATGTTTTTTTCAATATAAAGTCTTTACTGTCACTGTTATGAATTTAATGTTTCCTTGCTCAATATTAAAATCAAATATAAATACAAATAATATATATTTAAATTTCTTAAATAAAATAAAATAAAATAAAATAAAAAATCTTACTGACCTCAAAAAAAAGTACTATTTTTATTGTCTTAACACTAAAGGACAAGTTAAAGTCTCATTTTAAATGAATAGAGTCTTCAAGAACTTAGAAATGCATCATATACAACACCAGTCAAAAGTTTTTGAACAGTAACATTTTATGTTTTTTAAATAAGCCTCTTCTTCTTACCAAGCCTGCATTTATTTGATCGAAACTACAGCAAAAGCAGTAATATTGTAAAATATTTTTACAATTTAAAATAACTACTTTCTATTTGAATATATTTTAAAATGTAATTTATTCAGCATCATTACTCCAGTCTTCAGTGTCACATGATCCTTCAGAAATCATTCTGATATGCTGATTTGCTGTTCGAGAAACATTTTTATTATTTTTATTCATTTTTTTATTTTATTTATTTAAAACAGTTGAGTGGATTTTTCAGGTTTCTTTGATGAATAGAAAGATCCAAAGATCAGCATTTATCTGAAATAAAAAGCTTTTGTAACATTTACACCATACCATTCAAAAGCTTTTATAGAAAGAAATTATAGAAATTAATTCTTTTATTCAACAAGGATGCTTTCAATTGATTGAAAGTGATGTTAAAGACATTTATAATGTCACAAAAGACTTCTACTTCAGATAAATTCTGTTCTTCTGAACTTTCTATTCATCAAAGAAACCTGAAAAAATTCTACTCAGCTGTTTTCAACATAATAATAATAATGAATGTTTTTGATCAGCAAATCAGAATATTAGAATGATTTCCGAAGGACTGTGTGACTGGAGTAATGATGCTAAAAATTCAGCTTTGAAATATAAAATATATTCAAATAGAAAACAATTATTTTAAATAGTAAAAATATGTCAAAATGTTACTTTTTAGCTGTTCTTTGGATCAAATAAATGCATGAGAAGAGACTTCTTTAAATAGCATGCATTAGATGTGCAGTTTTCACTCAGCAAGCCAGGAAACCAGGGTTTAAAACCCAATATAGATATAACTGCAAAGAATGCAAATCTGCAAATGCAGACATTTCTGCCACAGAGTACTATATAAATACATTTCACCCACAATAATTGGCCAAGCAAATTATCAGTTATATATACTGCATGCATTGTGTTGTATTTCTAATCCACTTTGCATGTGTCCCCTCAGTTTAAATGGGCATGATACTTCTGGTCGGCGTATTCTCTCTCTCTCTCTCTCCCTCTCACTCTCTCTCAGAGTCCCAAAGCTCTCATATCCCTCCATCTGCCAACCCTCCATCTTCCCTTCTGTTTTGCTGTCATCCATTGCTCTGTGTTGCACAAACCCTGATTTCCTTCACCAATCTCTCTCTCTCTCTCTACCTCTGTCTCTCCTCCTTTCCCCGTTTCACTTGCTTTTTCTTGACTGAACGTGGCACGGAATAAGTTTCTGAAAGCTGGGGAAAGCGCACCCCTGGGACTCTCATGCACTTTTCATTTTGTAGAAAGAAAATTTCGAAGAGAGACAGTGAAAACAGAAAAAAAAAGAAAAAACAGAGCGGGAGGGAGAGAACGATGCAAAATGCGAAATCAAGCGAAAATCAAGTTCAAGGCCAATCGCCCTTGTCGAGTGCTCGCTGAGCATCTAAGCCATTTCGTTTGCCTAACTCATGAATAATTGATTAGATAATGAAAATCGTAATGAGGGCGATATTTTAAATTCAAATTCAAATCAAACACTGTCGACGACACCCAGACGTACTTCAAGAGCGCAGTTGTTTGTGGCAGGATGCTGATTGGTTACGGCACGTGTCACGTGACGAGGCTGAAATCATTGTGTCTCGGGATGAAGACGTTAATTTCCATGTCACGTACGTAAACGCACACATCTGGAGGGCTGAGACAGGTGCCGAGAGGCCACGGTAAACACATATAAACTGCATCCGTGTACATGAGCACGGAATTGATCGAAAATGTGACTAGATGGCGGAAAATATGGGAGGTCTCATTCACAGTGGTGGATACATACGTCAAAATCGTAAATTGTCATCAAGTGACTTTCCTTGATGAATAATTCACCAAGCCATTTTTCACCTGAGCGTGTTTGTTTGCTATAAACTATGTGCGAGGTTATCAATCTGGTCCGAAAAAGTACGTACACACATGCGTTGGGTGTGAAACACATGCAATACATCTCCGACTTTCCCGGAATGCAATTATTAAGTCACTTCCCTTGTTCTCGCTCTGTGTTCCTCCATCTTTCATATTTCCCTTCTTCAAGCTCGGCTTTGATGAATGCAATCCTTTACTGCTCAAAAGTAACACAGCAGTGTTATTACTGGCTGCTCACCTTTCTCCTTCACTCATTCTGTTCCCTAGCTGCTCCTCTTCTTCTCCACCTCTTCTTCTCCTCCCTCGCTCTGGGTCACCGTTGACATTGAGCTGTCAGTGCAGAAGGAGAGAGCGAGTTGTGTGAGTTTCTAATTCTCACAGATATTGGAACAGAGAAAGTGGCATGGGAATGAGAACATCACTGCACACACACACACTGTTTCTCCTTTATTCTCCAGTGTTTGCTGTCTCTCTTATTTGCTCCTTGAGTTTGTTGCTGCCGCACATTTTCTTTCTTGCTCTGTCACATTCAAGTGGTTTCATGGGCAAGGTTAAAAAAAGAAAAATGATATAGAAATTCATGCACAACTAAATAGATGTACACATAAACCAAAATACCAACTAACTGCCAAAAAAACATCTAAATAAAAAAATAAATCATTTAGACTGTCAAAATCAGTGCATGCAATTAATTCTTATTTTTTAATGGCCTTTGTTTTTAAAGTCGGCATGAAATGCCTATCTGTTTTCTAAACACAAGTTATAGAACTTACTGTGGATGATTCATCCATGTGTAGGTTTTTTTTTTTTTTTTTTTTTTTTTGACCTTGTCATTTTTTATTTAAATGTCATAAAGACTTCTTTGTGGTGACGTATGCCGGACTTCTCCAATCATTTAATCTGCTTAAACCACGCCCCTTTTTACAATTAAGCTGCAAGCTCTCATTCAGATCTGCGTCTGTCCAGTAAACAACTGACTGGACAGAACCAAGTCTTGCTTATTTTTCTTTAATAATCTGTTTTATCCAGTTACATTATGACTTAAAGCAAAACATAAAATAAAATAATCAAATTAAATAAGATTAATTCAATGCCACAAATAAATACATTTACATAATAATACAACTAAACAAATAATACTAAAATAAATAATTACATTTTAATTAAATTGCAATACTTCAATATAATAGTCAATAACACATTTGCTAAATTAGTTATTATAATGGTAGAAAAATGATAATTTAATAATTAATCATAAAAATCATAAAAAATGATTTATTCAATATTAATTCAATGTCACATATATCAATTTTTATTAAATTTGGTATTATAATGTCTGAAATAAAAGAATATATTCTTAATATGTAATAATTTAATGATGAATTCAATGTCATATACTAAATGTGGTATTATAATGATGTAAAATAATAAAATAAATGTGATTAATTCAATGCCACAAATAATCACATTTACATAGTAATAAAATTAAACAATAATAAAATTACTAATACAATTAAAATGAATTGTAATAATTCAATAATTATTATTAATGTCACAAACACATTTGCTAAACTTGGTATTATAATGGAGTCAAAAGAAAAAATAATAATAATCATAATAAACGATTCATTCAATATCAATTCAATGTCAGTTGTCTAAATTTGGTGTTACAATGTGTAAAGGAATATATAATATTCTTAATATGTAATAATTAATTCCATGTCATTAACTCTAAATGTGGTATTATAATGGTATTATATACCATTATTATAATAATTAATTAATTCATTGCCACAAATAAATATATTTACATAATAAAAAAATAAATATAAAATGATAAAATAATTAATTCAATTAAAATCCAATTGTAATAATTCAATGATTATTATTAATATCATTAAAACATCTGCTAAATTTGGTATTATAATGGTGTCAAAAGAAAAAAAAAACTATTAATAATACTAATAAATTATTCAATCAATATTAATTCAATGCTATAAATACATTTACTAAATTTGGTGTTATAATGTGTGAAATAAAAGAATATATAATATTCTTAATATAAAATAATTTAATGATTAATTCAATGTGGATAAAATAAAATAAAACTGATTAATTTAATGCCACAAATAAATACATTTACATAATAATAAGTTAAATAAATAATAATTAAATAAATAATACAATTAAAATGTAATTGTAATAATTCAATGATTATTATTGATGTCATTACCACATTTGTTAAACGTGGTATTATAATGGTGTTAAAAAAATAATAATTTAATAATTAATAGTAATAACAATTGGTCATTAATATTCATCCAATTTACCATATTTGGTATTATAATGTCTGAAATAAAATAACATATAATATTCTTAATACGTAATAATTTAATGATTAATTCAATGTGGATAAAAAAATATATATATACAATTTATTAACCTTTTAACTGTCACCGTCCCCTCTGTGGGACGCCTAAGTTTACTTCACCATATTACAAATAAATCCTAATCTAATCATGACAAAATATACATCGTTGGAAAGGCTGGAAACGTTGAAAAGACTCCTAAATAGATATTTTACCATATTTTTGTGTTACAAATTATGTAGGAAATTTAATAAATTAATATATGTCAAGAGTGCAACTTAAAAAAATGTACATCATGACATGAGTTCTGACCCTTGTCACAAAAGATTTTGTTTGTTGTCTTTTTCCCTATCACGTTTTAGAAATCATAAGAAATTATATCAGACACTGCATTACCACGGAAAATGTACATTAAAATCATATTACAAAATGTTTTCATTCATGAATTATAAAAATGTAAGTCTGGATAGTGCATTTTTATGTCTGTGTTCAAAAATGGGAGTGAAGTTAAAGGGTTAATTAAATGCCGTAAATAAAATTTGGTTTAATATTTAAAATATTTAGGGTGAAATAGGAATATAAAAAACTAAACTAAAATAAATAAATGAATGAATGAATGAATGAATAAATAAAATAAAATAAAATAAAATAAAATAAAATAAAATAAAATAAAATAAAATAAAATAAAATAAAATAAAATAATGGTAAAGAAGTGACATAGACCTGATACTCTAACACAATACTCCAACTCAAACTCCCTCCAATTCCCACTTGTGATCAACACCATGTCAGAACATGTCTGGCTGACTATAGTGTGACACAACCACATAAACACATGCGCACACACACACACACACACACACACACAGTGTACCTCATGTGCAGTACACACAGTCCCACACACGACATTCCCACAGCCTTGCACTCCTGTATCAGGACAGTGCAAGAAGGATTCTAATTAAATATTCATATAATAGATTTGCCTTGTTAATTATTAAGCAGGCCTGCTGTGTGTCTGTGTATCGGTCCATCTGCAAAGGACCCAAATCTCACTATTATGTCTTTCTCTCTCTCACGCACAGTGTATTTGTGCACGTCGCAATCCCGATCCCACAGAAACAGCCACAGACAGGACAGTGACGAAATGAACTTACACTTCTTTTTTACCTTCATCCTTACCTCTGCCATCACTTATCTAGAGTCTCTCTCTCTCTCCGCAGTCTATTCCTCTCTCATATAGCTCTGATAAATGGCTAGCGGTCGGAGACAATCACAGATCACTCAACACAAGCAATATCTGTAGAGCTGTGCTGCAGTCATTAACTACAAGAGATAAAACACACGCTGTCTCCCTTACACACACACACACGCACAGTCCTCAATCCTGCTCGATCCCACCAATCAGGGTTCGAGTGTGCAGGGCTTTGCACTATTTTATCCTGATTTTAAGGATGGCCTATAGACATGGAGGTGGGTAAAATGAGGGTTAACACACACACACAAACACACAAAGCGAACGCTGTCTATTGATCAACTCAGACAGACTCATTTATGGCACTTACACACAAAAGTACAACACACATATAGTGTGATAAAGAGAATGGTGTGTTTCAGTGTTTTTATTACCTAAGGGACGAGTGAGGAGGTGATTGGGGTTTCAATTTAGATGTGTGTGTGTGTGTGTTGTGTGACAAGCCATCGCCATGGTAACGAAGAGACATCCTCGTTAGCCTTGCAGGTGCTAATGGAGATAACGAACCCGCACTTATACTATTTTACCTCTCCACTCACCTAATACCCTATACCCCCTCTCTTGCTTTTCTGGTGAAAACCTCTTTTTACATTCACCCTCGGCTTACATTTCTTTTCTTTTCCACGTACATCACATCACCCCACATCTCTATTTAGCGCTCGCACTCTGTCTCTCTCCATTTTCCACATATTTTCCGGCCAGAAATGTGATGATGTATGTTTGAGAGACACAAAAGATTCAATGCAACTTATAAGTAGGTTAACTGAGACAAGAAAAGTGGCTAACAAACAACAGTGTTGGAGTAGTAAATTAGTAGCTGCTTCCTTAACTACCACCTTAGTAGCTCAGCTATTTTCAAACTTTTCTACAGTCTGATGTGACTAAACTCGACAATGTCATATTGTACTGCACAGCTTTAGAGCCGAAAAAGCTGAGGAAATCACCATACACACAAGCGAATTGGATTATCTAAACGATTCATGTAAATAAATTATTCACAGGTTCAATCAATAAGTCATTTGACATAAAATATTTAGTTAAATGTTGCTATTCATCATTGGCTCAGTTATATAAATTAGTTTGTTTTTAGATTTATGGATTTCATTAAATGCAAAGTGTTTTTAAAAATCTGTTTTTAGGGATAGTTCACCCAAAAATGAAAATTAACATATCATTTACTCACTTTCTTACTATTTAAATTATTTAATATAATATTTAACTGAGTTTTTTTATGTAATATTGATGAAAGAATGCATAGTATTGTTATGTTTTTTAAATCGCAATTTTATTTGTTGTTATATTAATTCTATGTTCGATTATTTCTTAGGGATGCAATTTTGTGGAATGACCCGTATATGACTTTCTTTTAGACGAATACAATCTGAGTTATATTAAAAAAAAAAAAAAAGTCCTGGCTCTCACAGGGTATATAATGGCAGTGAATAGCTGTTAACATTTTTAAGCCCAAAAAAGTACACTTTTTATGATGGATGGACACTTTATTGGACTTCAAAATCTCAGCAGCCATTCACTGCCATTATAAAGTTTGGAAGAGCCAGGACTTTTTTTAAATATAACTCCGATTGTATTCGTCTAAAAGAAAGTCATATACAGGTCATTTGACAAAACTGGTGCCTTTTGCTTCCCTAAGAAATAATCAAACATAGAATTAATATCACAACAAATAAATATGCGATTTAAAAAACATAACAATACTATGCATTCTTTCATCGATATTACATAAAAAAGTCAATTAAATATTATATTAAATAATTTAAATAGCATTTATGCTCATAAGGGTAAGGTTTTTGGCATGTCCCTCACTCTGATTTTTCTTTTTCAGGACTTTTCATTTGCAAAATAAAGGCAAAATGATATAAAAATCACATTTACATATTGTTCTAAATACAGTCTCATTGTTAAGCAATGTTTTTGGCATAAGTATACATTTTTTCTATAAAATATAAATAATTTTATTAATGTCTCCTGATTTCGCATCAGCCCTGTTACCCTCCTCAAAAAACCCTTATAAAATAATGGTGCATTCAAATGACATAATTTCTAGGAAGCTACATCATCTCTCAGGCTACAACACAAACATGTTTCTCTCACTCCTCTATAATGTTCTATTTTTGATGATTTATTATGCTTGACTAAGGTGGGGACATCATGCAGTGTCAATACTGTTACCATTTTTAAAATGTAAACCTAAACAATTATTTATTACATTATAATAAATATCTACAAGTGTACAACATGTGCTTTTGTGAACATGACAGCTAGAAATTAGCAAATTTTGGGGAAAAATATTAAATCTGTTACTGTCAACCAGTTACTTTTTAGAGTAACAGGTTTTGACGTAGGTAACAGGGTTGACAGATTAGGTTTCACCCTGTTTTTAAAGATAAAATTAAAATTCAAACATTTTAAAGGTCACCCTCGGTATATTATTGAGCTTTATTATTTATCATGTAGTGGCATATGAGTTCTAATTGTAGTAGTGCTTGTGTCAGTAACAAGGTTGAAAAAATACCAAAACACGATACAGATTTTAAAGTGTTTTCATTTCATGAATATTTAAAAAACGTTGATTAAACTTATTTTATTTTTCAATTTTTCCAAGTGGAAAAGACAACGATTTCGTAGAATCACTCATACATCTAGGATGGCTTGAGGGTGAGTGAATCATGGGGTAATTTTCATTTCTGGGTCAACTATCCCTTTAAGTTTAATGCTGTCAGCCTAACTGTTCAAAAACTTACAGATTAATACTGGCCTGATTCAATTTCATAATATTAAAGGATTCTGCATGTCAACTGTCTATGTATTTTCACTAAAATCTCAAGCTACTGTATTCTTCAGTAGCAAACTGTGGTAGTAGCAAACTTTGTGTTACATTTCTGTCAATCACAACTAATAAAATATGCCTTCAGAGCTTCTTAATTCTTTGTGGCACAGTTTCAACAAGATTCTGGAAACATTCCTTAGAAATGTTGGTCCATACTGACATAATAGCATAACGCACATCCCAAAGGAGCTCTATAGAATTGAGATCTGGTGACTGGAGGACATTCGAGTGCAGTCAACTCACTGTCATGTTCAAGAAACTTGTCTGCGATGATTTGAGCTTTGTGACATGGTGCGTTATCCTGGAAGGATATTTTTGGTCATAAAAAGAAGGACTTGGTCATTAACAATACTCAGGTAGGTTATGGCATTTAAACAATATTCAGTTGGTACTATGGAGCCCAAAGTGTGCAAAGAAAATTCCCTCACACCATCACACCACCAGCTGCCTGAACCTGAATGATAAAGTGCAGGATGGATCCATGCTTTTATGTTACTTAGGCCAAATTCTGACCCTACTATTTGAATGCCACAGCAGAAATTGAGACTCATCAGGCAAACTTTTTCCAGTCTTCTATTGTCCAATTTTGGTGAGCCCATGTGAATTGTAGCTTCAGTTTCCTGTTCTTAGCTGACAGGAGTGGTCCCGGTGTGGTCTTCCTCTGCCGTAGCCCATCTGCTTCAAGGTTTGATGTCTTGTCCTTACAGAGATGCCGTTCTGCATACTTCAGTTGTAACGAGTGGTTGTTTGAGTTACTATTGCTTTTCTATCAGCTTGACCCAGTCTGGCCATTCACCTCTGACCTCTGGCACCAACAAGGCATTTTCGCCCACAGAACAGCCGCTCATATTCTCTGTAAACCCTAGAGATGGTTGTTCATGAAAATCCCAGTAGATGAGCAGTTTCTGAATTAATCAGAGCAGTCTGTCTGACACTAACGTTTTGTTAATAGCTAACTAGTGCTGGGAAAGCTACTTTGAATTGCACTGTAGCTTTCTAAGCTACAAGATATTTGCAATTTAAAGTTCACTTCCAAAACAAAGATTCACATATAATGTACTCACCCCCTTGTCATCCAAGATGTTCATGTCTTTCTTTCTTCAGTCGTAAAGAAATTGTTTTTTTGAGGAAAACATTTCTGCATTTTTGTCCATGTGGTGCTATGGTGCCCCGAGTTTGAACTTCCAAAATGCAGTTTAAATGTGGCTTCAAACGATCCCAAATGCGCTGTAAACGATCCCAGCCGAGGAAGAAGGGTTTTATCTAGCGAAACAATTGGTTATTTTCATTAAAAAAAATACAATTTAAATACTTTTTAATGTCAAATGCTCGTCTTGCCTTTCTCTCCCTGAACTCTGTGTATTCTGACTCAAGACAGTTAGGGTATGTCGAAAAACTCTAATTGTATTTTTTCCCTCAATTTCAAAAATCATTTCAAAATCATCCTACATCACTGCAGAAGTACAGACCCAGTTTTTGCAAAGTGAACATGCAAAGAAGATCAAACACCCTTAACCAAAAAGGTAAAACAGTGATATAGGGCGATTTCAAAGTTGAGGGAGAACATGACCCATACGAGGGTATGGCATTAAAAAGTGTATAATTTGTATTCTTTTTTTTTATTAAAATAACCATTCGTTACGCTAGATAAGACCCTTCTTTCTCGGCTGGGATCATTTACAACCGCATTTGGGATCATTTGAAGCCGCATTTAAACTGCATTTTGGAAGTTTAAACTCGGGGCACCATATCAGTCCATTATATGGAGAAAAATGCTGAAATGTTTCCTCAAAAAACATAATTTCTTTACAACTGAAGAAAGAAAGACATGAACATCTTGGATGACAAGGGGGTGAGCAAATTATATGTGAATCTTTGTTTTGGAAGTGGACTTCTCCTTTAAAGTAGTTGAACTCTAGCCAAGCTAACTATTTTCAACTAAAAGTGGTTTTCTGAACACAGCTAACATAAAGCAGCTAACTACACTGAAACAATTCAAAAGAGCAATGAATCCATGCTTACAAACCAATTGAGAGTGAAAAAATTGTTGAAGGAAAAATATCTGTGACTAAAAGCAAAACATATTCAGATCATCTATCTATAAAAGTGGACAGGGAAAATACAAAGAGAGAAAGATAAAACCATGTTAAATACAAATATTAGTCATATCTTGCTTCTTCAAGTGTTTCTGTTCAAGGTCATTTTCTGTCTCTAAACAAAGATTACCTGACCCTGAAACCACTACCATATCCTGCTCCATCACAATTCAAGCAGTGGCTTCATTGACCCATCAAGAGCGGTGCCACCGCACTGTCTATTAAAGACCTGGCCTTCACATAACAACATGCTTATGTTATTCCACAAATGCAGTTTTTAAAACACACACATAGATTTATTCTGCAAGCAAATTTGATATATGAATAAAAATACTAAGCATAAATCCACACACACAGGAGTAGATTATCACACGACTAATTTCATAAACATACATTAGCAGATTCAGATCCGCAGAAATGGTATACATATGCATTTGTCTTGCAACATTAATATTCGCATATACAAATGGGGCATGTGTATACGTGCGGTCTTCACTCATGCATAATATGACATGTTTAGAAATTACAGACAGCAGGAGATGAATCTCAAGTCTTCATCACGAGATATAAGCAGATGCACGTGCAGAAATGCTCCAATATAAAGGGTATAGTGAACAGCCTCAGATACAAGACCAGACATGAATACACTTTCAGTATTTATTTATTGGCTTTACTCATCTTATTTAGACTGTCGCCACAGAATGAAAAAAAAGCACAGTTGCCTGATATGATATGAGACAGATTCTGAAATATGAACACCTAAAAACCAAATCAAGATGTATATTCCACTATGCTGTGCATGTTATAAACATTAGGTTATAATGAAATATGTAACGGTACACTGAACATTGGAACTCAAGAGAGCTGCAAAAGATGCTTGAGTTCAATGCAAACAGCATGTCTGAAAAAACTACTCAAGCTGTGAATTATCAGAAACTGTGGTCTAGCAGTTCAAGGAACACCAAAAAATGAAAAATTGCTGAAAATGTATTCACCCTCGGGCCAACCAAGATGTAGATGAGTTTGTTTCTTAATCGGAACAGAGAAATTACAGCCCTGTAAAATCAGTTTTATTTTTCCCAAATTCCGCATTTTCAGTTTTAATATTTTTGGATTCCGCTTTTTCCATTTTAATTTTTCTAGGCTCTGTTTTAATGATTAAATAAAAAATTATTAATCAAAAAGCATGTCTAATTAATTAAAATTATTAAAATTACATAACAGCAATTTATTAAAAGTTTATATGATATATGATATATGATATTTTAGTTCCCTAAAAAATTAAGTTTTAATAATAAATCCTCTGTTTCCCATTAATGATCTGGATACCATTTTAATAGTTTCATTAAATGTAATTGATAAAAAGCATCTCTAATTAATTGATTTTATTAAAATAATAGTAATAATAATATAATAATAATTTTTTCCCCAAAAAAACAGTGTTGTGTATTTACATTTTTCTGTTAAATAAATTCTGGTAAACAATCTTTCTGCCTAAATATTCCTTTAAAAATAATAATTCTTATTAGTAGTAGTAGTACACTGTAAAAAAAAAATTGTTACCTGGCTGCCTTTAAAATTTTAAGTTCAGTCAACTAAAAAAAAGTTTAGTCAACTTGAAACGTTAAATTGTAGTGTACATATTTGAGTTTATTCAACTTAAAATTTTAAGGCACTAGGGTAACAAGCCCAGCTTTTAAGTTTAAGAAACCAAAGTTTTAGTGTAGTCAATTCAAATATCTAAGTTGTCACTTAACATTTCAAGTTGACTAAACTTATTTGAGTTGACTGAACTTTAAATTTTAAGGCAGCAGTGTAAAAACTATTTTAAGTTGACTCAACAATTTTTTTTTTTTTTCTCACAGTTTCTTCAAGTTAAACCGAACCTTCATTATGATGGGTTGCTGTGAGGACCTTTAAGTTTCTGCTTGTATATGATATGACGATAGTTTTTTTTTGTTTTTTTTTTTTCCCCCGAAAGAAATAGTAAAATGCTCATGAAGTGACTCTCAGAGCATTTTCTTTTCTGGGTGAACTATTTCTTTGATATGTCGACCTTCGACATTTGTGCATGTTCTTACCCTCTCTACACTACTGTTTTTGAAAATTGTTTTTGAATAGAGTTTATTAAGCCAACAGCCCAATATTTATTTATCTGCATATTATGTTTATAATTCTATATTTTTTTTTTATAAATGAAATTATAATTGTAAATGAATTTAAAAAAAAAAAATCTAACGATAACAATAATCAGCGTTACTAAATTATTAATGTTTTTAATGACTAACTTTAAGTGAGCAGCAGAAGATTTAATTATATATATATATATATATATATATATATATATATATTTTTTTTTTTTTTTTTTGCAAGCCATTTGTAAGCTGTGCCTTACAGTAGATCACCTAACTCAACCAATGATCTCACATTACAGCAGGTCGTACATGCATCTCTGCATGATTGACCTCAACATTTCCCCTGCGCAAACTCATACTGACAGGTAACACAGCAGGATACGTACCTACTTTAAGTCACGAACAGAAATAATCTAAAGGTTAAGACATAATACAACATGCATTTTCAGGTAGAGGTTCAGTCAATATCTCTCCTTATCACAAAGCCTGCTGGGAAATCACTATAGCAACCAAATTTAGGGATTAGCGGTTCAACACTTTGACTGTGTCCTAAACTGAACGCAGACAGGGTATTAGCATGAAAGCACCTTCTAAGAACTGGTTTTAAACCAGCACGCCATGTCAAGACTACAACACATAGAAAGTTGAGTGACAACAACCAATTCAACCAAACCAATTTCAACCAATTCATCACAGACAGTAGACGATACATCTATGCTGTTTTTAATATAAGTATATAAATATTTTCCTTCCCCACAATGCCCCTGTAGACTGTAAGCATGGCTAAATGTTTCCTAGCAAAGTCCGTCTAGATCCCAACTCTTGTAAACTACAATCGACAGAGATCACGAAACATTTCCACTTTTTTTTACCCTCTCTGTCTTTTCATGTCTGTTCTCTTTTTGCTCATGCTGTCTCTCACTCTCTCAGTGGATGAAAACCAGGTGTGCCTTCACACCCTGTCTAGCCCCATCTGTTCCTCACTGTCTGAAAGAGCGCAGGAGCGAGAGAGAGGAACGAGGAGGAGAGAAAGCGGAGTGCAGAAGATATTCCCAGTGGCAAACAGTAGTAAAGACATTCCAGAGGTGTGAATCTCTTCCTGTGCCCCGCCCACTTTCCGTTCAACATTCTACCGCTCGCCCTGTTCCGACTACTGTTCCAAGAGCCAGAGGCAAGGTATGACCCTGACACACACACACACACACACACACACACACACACTCGCTGAACACCTGCAACCGCAGGATTGAGATGTCATCTGTCAAAAACAGGTTTAATGCTGCAAAAAAGAAAATAAGTCTTTTAAATAAACCACACATGCACACACACAACGGTTATGTTTGCATAAGATGTCAAAAGACATTTCCTCTGTTTATATATTAAGCACTGAGCAACAGAATTGAATCACACACACGCACACACAACTGTGCGAAATCAGGAAATGAGCATAATTAAAACATGTGCACGTAAACTAATCTGCATGCGAGGGGGGGCAAACACACACACACGTGCAGTATTTGCAAACATTTGAATTGCTAGTTAATGGCCTGCAGGGCCCGGGAAGTGCACGCTTAATAATCATAGGTGTGACTATTTCCTTGAACTGTCAGTCAAAGCGGAGGGGAGAAACAAAGAGAGGTTTGATCTCAGTACCCACACACACATCTCATTCACTTTTTCCTTCTTCCCATCCGTGAGCCGGTGTAACTGTCCAAGGTCATTCGAATTCTTCATGTTCTCCAGAACTGCCCGACATCTGAATATGACTCAGAAATGCGATGACCTCCTCCTCGCCATGAAGTACCGGTGGGATTCGGCCATTTTTCCACATCTTCGCAGGCTGTATTTTAATGCTCGATGCTGCCAGGATTACACACACACACACACACACAGAGGGAACGAGAGGCTCAACGTGCCATTAGTAAGAAAAATCTCATAAAGGAGCAATAATAAAATCAGAGAAGTCACAAAGGACTCCCTCTCTCTCATTGGTTTTATTGGTTGCTCTCCAAAACTCTGGGATTGTAATTGCAGTCACACACACACAAATGGCATTTGGGTTTTTGGATGGATACGTGGTTTGGAGAGACAGAGGCAAAAAGGGAACAGAACAAAGGACCGAGATGGTAACAATTAGAGTCAGAGAGAGCAGAAGGAGAGAGATTGGGGTGAGGCCGAGTCTCCATTCAAAGGTTTGGCGCACTCATACTCTGTTCCAAAAGCTGGTGAGCTACCTACCTAAACAACATTTTAAAGCATCATAGGTATGCTCACAACATGATGGCAACATTATGATGGCTTCTAAGGCACCTCAACATGACATCAGTTGCAGAAAAGGCAATACTACAATGCACTATGACGAGCTCAGTAAAAAAAAAAAATCAAAAATTGCAGACGAGTTCAGACAAATGTTGATTATAATTACAGTATACTTGGGCTTCATTCAAAACCAACAAAAAGTAAAATCTGAAAGAAATTAACTATTCTACCCAATATTTGAGCGTGTTATATATTTTAACTTAGCAACACCAAATGTTAAACTATATGTAGGGATAGACAGATAGACAGATAGATAGATACATAGATAGAATGACAGAAAGACAGACAGACAGATAGAACGATAGATAAATAGACAGACAGACAGACAGACAGACAGATAGATAGATAGATAGACAGATAGATAGATAGATGGATAGATGGATGGATGGATGGATAGATATAATGGCAGACAGAAAGATAGAATGACAGACAGACAGATAGACAGATCGAAGTCGAACGAACAATAGATAGATAGACACATAGATGATAGATAGATAGACAGATAGATAAACAGACAGAACGATAGAATGACAGAGAGACAGACAGACAGACAGACGGATAGAATGATCGAACGATAGACAGATAGATAGATAGATAGATAGATAGAATGACAGACAGATAGATAGACCAATCGAACAGTCAAATGAACGATAGATAGATGATAGATAGATAGATAGATAGATAGATAGATAGATAGATAGACAGAACGATAGATAGATAGATAGATAGATAAATAGATGGATAGATAGACAGAATGAGAGAATGATAGAACGATAGATAGATAGATAGATAGATAGACAGACAGAACGATAGAATGACTGAGACAGACAGACAGATAGAACGAACGAACGAACGATAGATAGATAGACAGAATGACAGACAGAACGATAGAATGAACGAGACAGACAGATAGAACGAACGAACGAACGATAGATAGACAGATAGACAGAATGACAGACAGAACGATAGAATGAACGATAGATAGACCGATCGAACAGTCGAATGAACGAACGATAGATAGATAATGATAGATAGAATGATGGAATGACAGAGACAGACAGACAGATATAACGAACGAACGATAGATAGATAGATAGATAGATAGATAGATAGATAGATAGAACGATAGAATGACAAAGAGAGACAGACAGATCGAACGAACGAACGATAGATAGATACATAAATAGATGGATAGATAGACAGAATGAGAGAATGATAGAACGATAGATAGATAGATAGATAGATACAGTAGATATAATGATAGAATGACAGAATGATATATAGATAGATAGATAGATAGACAGACAGACAGAATGATAGAATGACTGAGACAGACAGACAGACAGACAGACAGATCGAACGAATGAACGATAGATAGATAGATAGATAAATAGATGGATAGACAGAATGAGAGAATGATAGATAGATAGATAGATAGATAGATAGATACAGTATATAGATATATAGATAGATAGACAGACAGAATGATAGAATGACTGAGACAGACAGACAGACAGACAGACAGAACGAACGAACGAACAATAGATAGATAGATAGACAGACAACGATAGAATGACAAAGAGACAGACAGACAGATCGAACGAACGAACGATAGATAGATAATGATAGATAGAATGATGGAATGACAGAGACAGACAGACAGATATAACGAACGAACGATAGATAGATAGAACGATAGAATGACAAAGAGAGACAGACAGATCGAACGAACGAACGATAGATAGATAGATAAATAGATGGATAGATAGACAGAATGAGAGAATGATAGAACGATAGATAGATAGATAGATAGATAGATAGATAGATATAATGATAGAATGACAGAATGATATATAGATAGATAGATAGATAGACAGACAGACAGAATGATAGAATGACAGACAGACAGACAGATCGAACGAATGAACGATAGATAGATAGATAAATAGATGGATAGACAGAATGAGAGAATGATAGATAGATAGATAGATAGATAGATAGATAGATAGATAGATACAGTATATAGATATATAGATAGATAGACAGACAGACAGAATGATAGAATGACTGAGACAGACAGACAGAACGAACGAACGAACGAACAATAGATAGATAGACAACGATAGAATGACAAAGAGACAGACAGACAGATCGAACGAACGAACGATAGATAAATAGATGGATAGACAGAATGAGAGAATGATAGAACGACAGATAGATAGATAGATACAGTAGATATAATGATAGAATGACAGAATGATATATAGATAGATAGATAGATAGATAGACAGACAGAATGATAGAATGACTGAGACAGACAGACAGACAGATCGAACGAATGAACGATAGATAGATAAATAGATGGATAGACAGAATGAGAGAATGATAGATAGATAGATAGATAGATAGACAGATAGATAGATACAGTATATAGATATATAGATAGATAGACAGACAGACAGAATGATAGAATGACTAAGACAGACAGACAGACAGAACCAACGAACGAACAATAGATAGATAGACAACGATAGAATGACAAAGAGACAGACAGACAGATCGAACGAACAAACGATAGATAGATAAATAGATGGATAGATAGACAGAATGAGAGAATGATAGAACGATAGATAGATATAGATATAATAGATAGATACAGTAGATATAATGATAGAATGACAGAATGATAGATAGATAGACAGACAGACAGAATGATAGAATGACTGAGACAGACAGACAGATAGATAGAACGAACGAACGATAGACAGATGACAGAATGACAGACAGAACGATAGAATGACAGACAAATAGACCGATCGAACAGTCAAATGAACGAACGATAGATAATGATAGATAGACAGAATGATAGAATGACAGAGACAGACAGACAGACAGATATAACGAACGAACAAACGATAGATAGATATATAGATAGATAGACAGAATGATAGAATGACAGAGACAGACAGATAGAACAAACGAACAAACGATAGATAGACAGAATGAGAGAACTGTAGAACGATAGAACGCTAGACAGAACAATAGATAGAACGATAGGCAGAACGCTGCTAGATATCATTATAATAACATACTACATTTTTTAACAGCTAGTGAGGAAGGAGACCAGAATTCTGCTCTATGCTGTATGAGTGAACTCTGTGCTCCCTCACTGCAGGCCCCGGCTCATCGTGATGATGTTGTAGCTGCCAGTCACACATACACAGAGTTGACACTTACATTACGACCACAACTTCTTGGAAGGAACTCGCGTAAGCACTGTGACTGGGTGTGTGTGTGTCTCAGGTGCGGATTAAAGCAGGAGGTTCAAGAGGGGCACGTCAGAAGCAGAGGGGCGGGGTTAATTAATGTCTCTGTCTCTCACAGCAGATGCTGATATTTTCTCTCTGGGTGGTGGGAATAACGTGTGTGTGTGTGTTGATAGGTGCATGTGCATGTGTGTTCTGCTTCAGATGTGAGTAATTGCATTGAAGTCCACAGGGAGAAACTCACAGACTCAGATTGATATACAATCAAGAGAGCATGTCAGATTAGGAAGAACTAGAAACAGACTGACATGTTAGCGAGAGACATTGTATTTAGCGACTAATGAACACTAAAGTTGATTAAAGCCAAAGAATAAGTGTTTAAACACGATACCCGCAGCTTCATGCACTAATGGATAAAACTGCATTAAAATACACTCCAGTAGAGGACAAAAGTGATGGACAGAAGGAGAGTGCAAATTAAAAGAGAGGTCTGTCAGAAACGGACAGATAGCAGGAGCTGAGACTGATAAACAAAAGGGCCGATAAGAACGAGGGACGCGGGGAAGAATAAAGATATAGACAGATATGAGAAGCTGGGAGGAGATTTGAGACACATCAGTGCATACACACACACCCACGTTAATCTCACACAGACACACACTTCTGTGATCTCCCTCATTTACCCCCTCCCTCACACACACGTCTTGAGCTGTGGGCGTGGTGCTCTTTGAACCCTCCATATGGGACACATGTCATCATCAAATATTCATACTATGGTTTTGTCTCATTAAATATTCAACAACGCGCACACACACACTTAAACGTACAGCATGGAATTAAACCTTCAGTTGCTCCTCCTGGGGTGCATGTGGTGCGTCTGGTCTTGTATTGGAAATGGAAATGGCGCGCTAGAATAATTCACACCAATCTCAGTGAGCACGGAGTCAAGAGAAGCAGACTGATCTCAATGCTGTTATCACTCTCACACATACACACACATGATTGAGTGCTGCAACACAAGTGGCGTCAAACGTCCACTCATACAGTATATCCCATACAGTCTCTCTCTCGTCAGGCGCACCAGCATGTAAGGATTTCCTATTCACTTCCATATCACTGCAAAATATAAGCTAATTATGATTATAGACTAGGACTGTCAATTGATAATTAATTGTATATATCAATATTTGCCAAGATAAGCTTTCAACTGAAGATAATTCAGTGACATTATTGTGGCAACTGAGTAAATTATTGCATTCAATAGTAGGGCCCTATGATATCCACAATGCGGAAAACGTGGACGGAATCGCAGAATCGAATCATAAAAATGGAATTGACTGTATAAACTGCTACATTTTGGATGAATAAGTCAAAAGTAGGTCAGTACACTTTAATCAATACGTGATGTAGTCACGTGTCTGTGAGTATTAAGCCACAAAAATACTATTTAAATATGAATCGTGCATGTTCTCTGTGTGAATGAATGGCGCATATGCACGGTTTCATTTACTACACATACTGAAGCACGTCTGACGCTCACAATGTTTTCAGCCTCTGCTGCCTCGATACATGACTACATGAACACATAAACATAATCTAGAACTGCTCTGAGAGTCACTTCATGAGCATTTTAAAGTTTCTTTTGAGAAAAACTACTGTCGTATTATATGCAAACAGACACTTAGGTATTCGCAGCAACCTGGTTTAATTTGAAACTATGACAGAAATGTTTTACTTAATGTAATTATACTACTACCACTAATAAAATTATTATTGTAACATTACTTTAAAAAAAAAAATGAACCAGAAAAATGTAAATACACAACACAGTATATATATATATATATATATATATATATATACACATATATATATATTTATATATATATATATATATATATATATACATAATCAATTGGAGATGTTTAAAATTTAATAATTAACTTTAATTTAAATTATTAAACCAATAAAATTCATGGAAAACAGAATTTGGTAAAATTAAAAATAATAATAATAAAACCCATCGCTGGGTAAATATTGGACAGAACACATGCTGGGTTATTTTGACCCAGCTGATTGGGTTAAATGTTTCTAACAAATATGTTGGATTATTTTATTTAATTCAACTATTGTTTAAAAATTATTATATTGCTGGCTTAAAGTGGACTGGAACTTTTAAAACACACACAGAATTACTAGAGGCAACAGCAATAATCAAACGATGAACATTTATTTTTAAACAAGAACACATGTACGAAACACAAGACTTATTTTGATGAATACAGCATAGTTTACAATATTGCATACATTTAGACTTGTTTAACAAGCATTTTAGACATAAAAAATGCATTTTTATTTTAGTGCATTCAACCATTCTCTGTAATTGCTTTTTAGCGAAATAGCGCAAATTCTCGTGCCGGTGTGTCGCCGAAATCTGAGCCAGTGAAGGGCTGCTGTTCGTCAGGGTAACTGCGAACTCCAGACCGCAGCCTCGCATTTCACTCATAGCTGAAAGATGCCATGACTGATTCCAAAACCTGCCCATAAACAAACAGTACTGTCATTAGAACATATTTTAACATCAACTTAAATTAAACTCAGTCCAGTAACGAATAAAATGCATTTATTTTATGAAAGGCAAAAGGCGTTTCTATCATCCAAAGTGGCAGCTGCTGGCGCTGCTAACGCAGCTGACTGACGTCTCGTCCTTATGTTGCATTGAGTATAATAATACAATTTACAGCACAGTAAACGTTATAATTGAAATAAAACGTATACAAACCTTTATTTCGTTGAAGTAGTGCACCAAATTGGCGGCGCTGAGAACCGCTCTCTCCTGTAAAGGACCCAAAAAGCCTGTGCTCTTACTGTAACTCAGCAGCTGAGTTGTATCGTGGGAGATAGGCTTAAATCAGCGGTTGGGTAGAAAAAATAATCCAGCGTTAAAAATGACCCAGCAACTTAGTTACAGAAAAACTACCCAGCACCTGGGTAAAAATATTAAAAACAACCCAATAAAATTACCCAACGGGCTGAACCCAGCATTTGGTTTAAAAAGAATAACCTAGCCTTTTTTTTTTTTTTTTTGAGTGTAGGGCCTTAAATTTGGATTTCATCAAAAATATCTTAATTTGTGTTTCGAAGATGAACGAAGGTCTTACAGGTTTGGAACCACATGAGGGTAAGCAATTAATGATAGAATTTTCATTTTTGGATGAACTATCCCTTTAAATAAGACTAAATTTGAGTTAAATAGACAGTCATACAATACTAGGCTAATACTAACCTATAAAAAACCCAGACTATTTGGCATGTTCAGATCTGAATTAAGACATAAATTATGTCCCCTCAAGGTTTTGTTATACTTTTGGGGACATTAAGAAATTTCATGTTCACTTGGAAAAGAAAACATCCCAGAAGGTACATAAAACTCAGATAAAACATGCTTACCCTAACTTAGTTTCATTGCATGAAGTCACGGCCTAACAGGGTCAGTAAGTTTTCATCAGCCTTGGAACATTTCCCAGTCTAATTCCCCTTCATTTCCTCATCATTTCCTGTTGTCTCTCTCGTTCTACTATTCCGATAAATACAAAATAACCCACAATTTTATCAAATGCAACGTAGAAGCAGAACATGAGCCAAATAATGCACTCTGATTTCGAAATGTATATAAATGTTTTACTGGCTGTGGCTCATTCAGCTTGTTTAGTAATCAGTCAAATCAGTAATTCTGTGATCACGTTAGTGCTTGTCTGCACTGGTGTTTTGGCTCCAGCTGGCTCTGGCCCAGTTTAATCCCGTCATAAGCACACAGGTAGCCTAAGGCTCAATACAAGCTCTGTTCCGTTATACTGTTATACTTCACAGCTCTATGGTCACAATGAGAGTTTAGCCCACCAACTATATATAGCAGCTATTAGCATAAAAAAGACAAGCAAAAGAGGGAGAGAGTGTTATGGAAAATAAATAAAGAAACGGAGATTCAGTACTGACCCCTCCATCTACTCCACAGTTCAACCTCAACTGTGTTTCAGAGGCACATCTGATGTCTGCCAAACAATGAAGGATGTTTCCTTACCACTACCTCACCTCGATGGACAATAGTTCAGCATTTGATGAAATAACAAATGTAGTCATTATTATAAATGTTCAGTAACTAAATTATTATGTACACATTTTGTACTTTAGTTCCTTCCAAGGTTTCTTCTTTGTTTTAAGCATTATTGTTCACAGTAGGTATTGAAAAAAGTTTATCTTAAATTAAAATGTCATCATTTGCTCACCCTCATATCATTCTAAAAGTATTAATTTCTTTCAAAAAATGAGAAATTATATAGATTTTGAAAGAAATTAATACTTTTATTCAGCAAGGACACATTAAACTAATCAAACTCTGTTGACAGTAAGACTTGTAATGTTACAAAAGATTTCTATTTCAAATAAACATCATTCATATTAATCAAAAAGTCAGAAAAATCATGGTTTTAACATAAAAAAATCTGTATTTTATGTATATCAATTAAATTAAAATACGCCATATTTATACCTGTAGTATGTACAAATGTGATGAAATTTACAAGACAAGAAAAGAACGTGTAAACGTGAAAGTGAAACAGATTGAAACAAATGTAGACAGAAGAAAAAGAAAAGGCGCGCTGGAGTGAGTGAGCCGGTCTGGATTAACCCGACTGACCCGTTACTGCTGTGGAGTCGTAACACTGTTCAGATCACACGCGGTGAGATCAAACCTCTACTGACTGTCTCCATTACTGCTCCTGCAGCTCTCAACTCCAAACTTTGACCTTGAAGGTGTGGTGTAAACACTCAAACTGCAATATCTACTGCTAGGCATGCATCCTTATTATCATGATTGAAACAGCAATTATCTCTAGGCCAAACAAAGTATCTTCATTATGGGACCACAAATAATGGGACCACAAATAACTAATGTGTCAGTAAATACTGGATTTAGAAAATTTGCGTATGTGTGTCCAGTTTTTCCCTAAAAACCTACATACAGTATATTCTGTGGAGCAGCCAACTGTTCACAAAGAAAATGGCTTAAAAACATACCAAAATATTCACCTTTTTTCTGAGTAACCAATGAGCATCGCCATGATGGGTTCTAACTTCCATTTGGGTGCTCTCGTGTTCTGGTCTCCATGGACCCTTTTCACATTTCCAGGTTTCTCAGCAGCAGAAGTTGTCATAGTTGGGGTAACTTTGAAAGCAGTGAATGGACGAGCACCACAAATATATTTTTTGCATTCCCATTTGCTCAAATAGCAAAAGAAAAACTCCACAATAGCGTTTTCGTGACTTTCAAAAAAAGAAAAAAATTGAGAGAGACTGATAATGGCAGTCAGAAGAGAGAACGTCATGAATGTCAAATTTACCATCCCCCACCACAGACGCTGCATTAGAAACACCCTCACATTAGCGTTAACTTGTTTTTTTGGTAATTATAGTATAGTGTTATAAATGTACAAATTTTTTGTCTAAAATCAAAATATGAAAAACTTTCAAAGATTTATGATGCTGATGACTGTTGAAATGCGTCATCAGAGACTTGTGAAAAGGGTCCATTAGTGGTCGATGGTTCATTTCCGCGAACCAGTTCTTTTCAGACAGTTTGGTGCAGTTAATGAGCTTTTTCATGTTTTAGTAAAAACGTAGGCCTATTTTATAAAACTAGTTATAAGAATATTCCAGTATGTTTTATTTTATTATTAAATAAACTTACATAGCGCATGAGTCTGTTCAAGTCCTCGGTGTTACAGGTTTTCCTGCGGAATTAAGCCACTTCAACACTGTTGCCACAGGTTGTTTTTACTGTCTGTGGGTCGAATTGACTCCAATAACGTGATATTTTGCCCCTGAGATGCACATTTACCAGGGGAATCTGTATTAACAGGGGACCCCTCAAAACTCAATTGGGCTAGTTTTGAGTAACAATTGGGCAGGTTTTGTTGTGAAAACTAAATATTAAAATGTGCGCATTTAGGTGTGCAGATGTGCAGTTGTTGGAACCCACAGTAACAGAAACAAAAAAAAAAAAGCAAAAAGACGGTCATTGCACCACTTGAAAGTTACAAAACTATGGCCCCATGTGCTTTTGAAAATTATTTCCATAGGTAAAAAGGTATAGACCGATTTGGTGTTTGCAAACAGTGATGACGTTTTTTTGTGGACAGAGCCTATCTGGTGGCAAAAAATTACAGTTTTCAAGTGGCAGTCAATGAAATTTTTTTAATAGTTTATATTTCAAAATTCTGACTTTATTTATAAAGTCCGAAATACAAGCTATGAACTTGCATTTGCAAGGAAAAAAAAGTCAGAATTGTGAGATAAAACAGATAAATGTAAAATTTTACCTATTGTTTAAATTACATTTATGCTTTAAAAGTATACAAGGTTTCATCCTTAAGTCTGTCCGTTTAAACATTTGCGTTTAGCTTCAAATGGCGTTTTTTGTCGACAGTATTTTATAAAAATGATTTGCATTCCGATTCTGACACAACAATACATTTTATCTCTTATTCTGTGTATTTTTCCCATTTTCACTCCACTTGTTAACAGTGTTTTTCTGCCACCACAATGCGTGCACAGCTGCAAGTGACATAACTGTGACGTCTATTTCAAATTAGTCTATTATCAGCTTGGAAAATACATTAGTTTGACTAAAAACACAAGAGACCGGAAATGTAAAGCATCATTCCGCGTTTGGTAAAAAGATGGATATTATAATGAACATTAAAAACATACATTTTTATATAGGAATAAAAATATAAAAATTTCTATAAATGTTAGATTTAGAACTAGATGAAAAACATCATCAGCTCAGTAGAAAACCAAAAGTCAATGGGGAAAAAATCTAGACAAACACCATGGTAGAAAAACAAGTATAAGTCTGTATGTGTGTGTGTGCAATGCCAAAGAACTGATTAGCAATCAGTGGCATTGTGGTAGATTTGGTAGGGGTTTAGAGTACATTACTGCCTGTGTGTCATAATCTCCATGCAGTTGTAACTTTGTGTGTATGTGTGTGAATAATGTGCCGGAGTGAGTTGTGTGTTCAAGCATTCATATATTCCATCAGAGCATGAACACTGCAGTACATTGATGTTTGTGCATGCGTGTGTGTGTGTGCTGTACAGCATGTAGCTGTGGGCAGTACTGCTCCTAAATTGCAGTGTGTCCAGGGAGTTTGATTTGTGATGGTGCTATTTTGGATATTCATTATTAATGGACACTGGCCTAATTCAGACCACAGCTTTTAGCACTCCATTCTAAATGAGACACACACACTCTAGCTCAGTGTCTCTCAAACAAATCGCATCTCCCTTGAAAGTGCTGCCCTCAAAATTTCTCCCTCTCGTTCATTTTCTTCCAAAGTCTCTCTATCATATCAGCTCTCGTCTTTCCATCATTCTCTCTTCTTCCTCTGTTCTATTCTCTCCATTTCTCTCTCGCTCCATGTATGTTGCAGCATTAGCCGTGTGTCTCCCAGAGGAGCACTATCCGTCCCTCTTTGCTAATAATGCCACTTCATTAAAAGCAGCTCATTTCTCAGCGGGCCCATCACAGGCAGGCCTCTCCCTCAGACAGACGGCTCTGCGGAGCCATCTCTCCATCACAACACCGCCACACTAAACGCACGCTCATGCCGCAAGGAATCTCAACGTGGAGGGCCAAATGTTCACAGAAATGCACGCTGAGGTATTTCACACACCATTCAGTTTTGCACACATTCTCCTAATGCGAGTACAACATTATCTAAAGGTTAGCATAACATTACTGAAAACATAATAGCAATGTTCCTGTGTTTAAAAGGATGTTGTTTTAAAGTAGTGCTCAGAATTATGTTGCAAATAGATTATAAAAATGCTAACAAATTCTAAAAACGTCATACAGATATTCTAAAAGCTTCAAAGCAGTCCACTCCATCCAAAAATGAAAATTCTCCTCAAAACTGTTTTCTATTACAAAAACATTTTTCAACCTCCAAACACAACAAAAGAAAAAAACACAAAAGTATCACAGAAGTATATGATATCTAGAGTATATTCCAAGCAGTGTCTCTTTCTAAAAACATAGGTTGACGAAGAGCACTTGGATTTCATCATTGATATTGCATCCTATAAACAAAATCAGCTATATCCACAGCATAAGCATAAAAATACATTTTCACAAACAATAAAACAAGTAAATGGTATAATGCAACATCCTAACAGTCTCTAAGCATCTAAAATGCAATTTCAAACACAGTAGCTTCTAAAAAAAAAAATAAAAGAAAGAAAAAAAAGAAGTTAATTATAAAGTACAATCTAGAGTTCAAAGGTTGGTTAGAGTAGGTTTTTTATTTTGTTTTGTTTTTAAAAGAAATAAATGAATACTTTTCAGAAAGAACATTAAACTGATCAAAAGATTAAAAGAGACAGCATTAAAAATGCTGTTTTTTTTCTACTTTCTATTCATCAAAGAATCCTGAAAAATGTATCATGGCTGCTGAAATTCAGCTTTGCTATCACTTTGCTATTTTACATTTTAAAATAAATTAAAATAGATCACCGTCACTGTTAATTGTAATACTTCACAATGTTACTGTATTTTTAATCAAATAAATGCAGCCAAACTTTTGAACGGTAGTGTATGTATACTAACTGTACACAAAATAAAACACAAAAATATACATTTCTTAAAAGTCACAAATATGTGATAAACCATTTGACATTTAGCCTATTATCATCAAAAAAATGCAACCTGATCTCATGACGAACACGTACCTATGGGAACTTTTTGTGTTGGTTCTGTACATCGCAGTCCATTGAGTGGCGCTATAAATCTAATGCTCCGTGACGTTTTAAAATAATGTACCATCTGCACTACACCTAAACCTATGTAAAAACACAATTGCAAGCATGCTGTTTTAGCTTTCAATTTCTCATCTTTCAGCACTTTTATCCTGAGTCATGTTTTTCATGGGATTCGTACCCAAGAATTCCACAGCCTAAGTCCAATTCCGTGCCGGCTGAGCTACCGAGCAAGCTTGTTAAGTCTGGAAAGCGAAACATATGGAGCTGAAATCATAACCGTGTACAAAAACGATTACAAGTGCTCACTGTTGTACTACCTCTAGTATTTATTTCTGTTGGAAACTGCAGTGATATGTACTTACGTATTTCGTGTCTTGCAAAAAAGTTCCCACAGGTATGTTTTCATCATGAGATCAGGTAGCAGCAATGATATGGTATATTAAAGAGAGTAAAATGAATTAAATGACTGAATATTATACAACAAAACAGATATTTAAAGAAAAAGAATAAATTAGAAAATAAGAAGAAACAGAAACTTTAAAAATTCTGAAAACATTAAAATCTTAGTGTGAGGAAAAGACTGAAATCTTCCATTTTGCCATAGCTCTCAAATCTCATTTGGGCTCGCACATATTAAATCTCAGCGTACACCATTGCTTCTTGTAATACACTAAACCTAATGTACCATGTTTGGTTTTGCTAAATAATAACAATATTTGAGAGCCACAGCATAAGGTCAGTTTCACAATATTCTCTTACTGAATAAAAGTGGTAATCAGTGGGAATATTGCTAAACAACTTCTAACTCTCCTGTTTGACAGAAAACAGACCATCACACAGTTGTGGAACACAAATGAAGGTAATAATGAAAGAGTTCATATCACTTCCACAACCACAGCTTTCAGCCCATTTCCTTTTACATAGACAGCCGTGTTTGAAGAATGTGAACCATGGCACATGCACATTAGAGCAACAGCGTGCGAGAGCTCAGAGTTTACGGGAGCGCAGACACACGCGCTGCTGCTGACGGCCCCGCAGGACGACCACGACTGGGTTTGTGGAAGCGTTAGGTGTGGATTTACCTGCCTGTGACACAAAAGCTTAATATACCGAGAGGACACACATCTGTCTCCCCCAACCCCTTCACGCTTCCCTTTCTCCCTCTCTCTCTCTTTCTCCTCTCCCCGTCAGGATTTTTCCATCTCCCCGACCCCCCTCCTCCCCCCAGGTATCCATTCAAATGGACTCAGTTCCCTTGACAACCTAAGTGTGTAATGATTACCAATAATGGCTACCTGTAGCTTTATGAATCATGATTCATAAAAAGGAAATGACATAGAGTGACACACCATGGCAAAATCAATACAGCAGGAAATGAAAGATAAATGACATCAATCAAGACGCCCATCACTCTGTCAAATTATGAGAGAGGACTCGGGTGTCTATAAAATGATCAGGAAAACATCAAGATGGAGGCGAAAGGTGTACGTCTAAATTTACTGTGTGTTTCCTGGTCATGTACTAACAAATTAAACTGGGTATATTTTTTTTTAAGGTTTAATGAGGCATAATAAGAGGACATAAGCTAAATATTAGTACAATAACCACATAACAGTCATAACTAGTCCCTTGAGATGTTATTTATCAGGAGAAACATGTTTGAAATACGACAACATGTTCTGCCAACAATAATAATCAGTGGTGCTTCTATTAAATAACGTGTACGTACATACACATACACACAAGACCACTTTAAACCAGTTGAGATAAAAAAAAAATAAAAATCTTACTTTGAATTCTGCCAGTGTTATTTTAGTATCACTGAGATACTATTGTAGTGTTTGTTAATAGTTTGAACTATTTTTATATTTTTTTTATATTTTAGCAAAAGTTTTTCTAATTCTGTTATGTGTTTTTGTCATTTTTATTATTATTTGTGTATTAAGTCATATTTTTAGGTTTCAGTTCATTTAGTTTGTTATTTTTTTACTTTAAAATGAAAATGAGACTTGTTGACTTGGCAACTAACTGAAACAACTTAGAATTTTTTTTATATATAATTTATTCTATGAGGCTGTTGAATGCTTGAATTTGATTACCAATTATTAATGGTAATTATTTTCCAGGGAACACACAGAAAAAGTAGTTCCACACAGGTCTTGACTGCAATACAATTCCATATCACTTTGCCAAATGATTTTATATATGTATATCATATATATAGATATCATATCATTACTATTTTTAGTTATTTTAGCCCTACTGCAGTTTGATAGAGATTAAAACATGAGATATGAGAAACATGATTTTTGAAAATTGTTAAAAACTGAGTTATCTGTTTTTGCGATACAGATACAGATATAGATATAAATAGATATAGATATATAGACATAGATATAGATAGATAGATAGATAGATGTGTTTGTGGTCTTGTTTTTATATCCTGGTGGGGACCTAAACCTGAATACACACAGACTCATGGGGACTTGTGTCACCTAAATTGAGGTCCCCATGGGGAAACAAGCTTATAAATCATACAGAATAAGGTTTTTTTTTGTTTGTTTTTTTGAGAAAGTAAAAATGCAGAAAGTTTTCTATAAGGGTTGTGAATATGTATATCCAACTACAGCCTACAGCAGCAAAAAGGGAAAATAAATAGCACACAAAAGAAAATAAAAATGAAATATATACACCCACACACACACTCCTAACCTGTGGTGCTCCCAATTAAATAACACAATATTAATACTAAAGCAAATTTAAGAAAAAACGTCTGAGCTGTCTTTGCAAGGAAAATGAAGACACATTCACATTCCTATAGGTGTTTATAAAGAAACAATGCATGGAAACTATTGTGGTTGGAAAGAAATGAGAGCACCCTAGAATGTTTACAGACGGAGAGAGTTCTGATGAAAATTTGAGAAACTAAATGTCATGTGTGGATTGACACTGAGACAAACAGAGTGAGGACACTATACAAACACACATCTCAGAGAGACGTGCACGCAAACAAGCGGTAAAGCGCAGAAGAGAACTTGCTGTTTCCTTCACCCCTCCATTTCCCCTTCTTCATCTCTCCCTCTGCCCTCCATCACTCCACATGTGTGAGACATGTTGTCGTGGAAACGGCTTGCAGCGCCGCGTGTTTATAAGAGGAGGAGAGGCTGTGTTCGGTCGCTCTCTTTTGCTTCCCGCCTTTTGAAACAGAATAAAGCGAGTCGGAAAAAGAGAACGTGAGGAGTGAGAGAAATGGAAATTAATCATCTTTCTCCATGTTCTCCCTTTCATCTCTCTTCATATGTACCTCAGTGTTTTAATTTCCTTTTTGTCTCAGGTCGTGACCCGTTTCAGTCTCTCGCACTTTGATAATAAGCACCAGGATGAAGGAGAAAGTCTCATATACTCAAAGACGTGTGTGAGAGGTATACGATATGCACAAACACACTCTAACCTGTTATACTAGATTAAACACATTCAGCAAGGAAATACATGCACATTTACACAAAGATTAAACTACTACAGCCTCGCAGTTAATCTTAAACCAGGTTTACTAATTTTAGAGGGATTTCAGACAATTTTCATCAGGAAGACCCATTAGCTGCTTTGCTAAATACCAGCTTGACCAGGCTGGTGACCATTCTAAACCATATTAGTTTGGCTAGTGTTATATGGCTTGTCATGAAACATGTTCATGTCTTTCTTTCTTCAGTTGTAAATTTTTTTTGGAGGATCTCTCTCCATATAATGGACTTCTATGGTGCCTGCAAGTTTAAACTTCCAAAATGCAGTTTAAATGCAGCTTCAAAGGGCTCTAAACGATCCCAGCCGAGGAAGAAGGGTCTTATCCAGTGAAACGATTTTCTAAAAAAAAATTACAATTTATATACTTTCTAACCTCAAACGCTCATCTTGTCTAGCTCTGTGTGAACTCTGTGTGAACTCTGTGTATTCCAGTTCATGACAGTTAGGGTATGTCGAAAAACTCCCATCTCATTTTCTCCTCCAGCTTCAAAATCATACATTGTACACCTACATCGCTGTTTTACCTTTTTTTGTAAAGGCCGTTTGACCTTCTTTGCAGGTTCACTTTGTAAACACTGAGTTAGTACTTCTGCAGT
This sequence comes from Labeo rohita, assembly GCF_022985175.1. NCBI lineage: Eukaryota > Metazoa > Chordata > Actinopteri > Cypriniformes > Cyprinidae > Labeo > Labeo rohita. The sequence goes on from NC_066875.1 coordinate 38,417,892, forward strand.
ATGTAGGATGATTTTGAAGTTGGAGGAGAAAATGAGATGGGAGTTTTTCGATATACCCTAACTGTCATGAACCAGAATACACAGTGTTTATGCAGAGCTAGACAAGACGAGCGCTTGAGGTTAAAAAGTATAGTTTCTTCCTCGACTGGGATCGTTTAGAGCCTTTTGAAGCTGCATTTAAACAGTATTTTGGAAGTTTAAACTCAGGGGCACCATAGAAGTCCATTATATGGAGAGAAAAACATAATTTCTTTACGACTCAAGAAAGAAAGACATGAACATCTTGGATGACAAGGGGGGTGAGTACATTATCTGTACATTTCTGGAAGTTAAATACTTATTTAACATTATGATTAAAATTTCATTTTTATATTTTATGCTGTAATCATAGTAATTTTAGTTTTAGTTTATTTAGTTTCAGTTATTTTAGTACTTCAAAACTATTTTTTTTAAATATTTTATTTCACTTAAAGAGATAGTTCACCCGAAAAGAAAATTCTGTCATTAATTACTCACCCCCATGTCGTTCCAAACCTGTAAGACCTTTGTTCATCTTCAGAACACAAATTAAGATATTTTTCATGAAATCCAAGGGCTTTCTGACCCTGCATAGACAGCAATGCAACTGACAAGTTTAAGGCCCAGAAAGGTAGTAAGGACGTCGTCAAAAGTCAATATTTTAGTTTTCTTTGCACACAAAGTATAGCTTCATCTTGTATAGCTTCATATAAATTACAGTTGAAAAATATCTTAATTTGTGTTCTGAAGATGAACAAAGGTCTTATGAGTTTGGAATGACATGAGGGTGAGTAATTATGACAGAATTTACATTTTTGGGTGAACTATAACTTTAATGCTTATTTCAAGTAATGAAAATGTTTTAATGTATATTTTTGATTTTAGTTAACAATAATAAACCCAATTTAAATAGACTTAGGAGGGTTTAAGAGAACACTAAAGTATCAACTTCATCTCAGATGTTTCTCATAAATTCCACAAAAGAATGTGGGGAAAAGGATCTGGAGCTCTAACATTATTGCAAAACGTATTTGCAATCATATCGATATCTCTGACTTTTTGAACGCAGACTTTAGTATCTTGGCAAATCTGAGCACAGTCTGAAACACTGTTGAGATTTCTTTTTTTAAAACCAGAGAAGCCACATGTGAAATTCCCTGGGTCTTTTTTCCTACAAAAACTTGAGACATAAAAGTCTCAGTTTGCTTTAATGCATTGCTTTAATAAGCAATGCTTTATTCACAATGGTATTAAAGAGATCTCATTTGTGATTTTTCTTTCCAATGTCTGCTTGGACAAATTTCAAACGTTCAAATGACATGAAGCAAAACCTAGTATAAAGCGGATGAAGGATGTGCAGGAAGAGATGGTGATTGTATGTTCTTATGTGTGTGAACTTGACACTATACCGTAAAACCTTCTGGCCATTGGCTTTTAGTTCTGCCTGGTATATCCCTGCATGAAAACCATCATGTGAACGTTCACCAACACACACAGAGACACACACACACACACATTTGGCTCATATGACATATATAAAACACAGATGTCCGTGTGTATATAGCTGTGTTTGTTCTCGCTTTGTTTTGTACTACACTGACTCTCACATAAAACACAAGCCCTTTAATCAAGCCTGTATGTCTACAGAGAACTTCACTGACAACAGCAATAGATCCACCTGTCAACGTACATTAAACACACTGTGTGTTTGTGTGCACGTTCATTAATTATACTCCGCCTTTCTGTGGCATTTTGCATTTTGACAGTTATGCCAATAAAGCGCTATTGAACTGAAACTACATTGTGTCAGAGTGTGTATGTGTGTGAGAGAGAGAATGAAAAAGAGAGGGAGACTCTGTCCATCGCTGCGTGTGTGTCAATAATAATATCAGTCTCATGAATGAATATATTGAGAGTTTAATAAAGTCAATAGACTGATTCTCTCTCACACATACACACACAAAGAGACAGATACACACTTCACCTTTTCTCTGCCGTCTGAAGCTCTCCTGTCCGTCTCAAACCCTTCTCTCTGGCCAGACAGACCACTACGCCGTCGTCAGGGTTACCGCACCATTGTGTATCCCGTTGCCAGGTAACCGGTCGCTGTGGCAATGATGGAGAATCCTAACAGTGGGGTTCTGATATAAATCTTCCCTCCTGTTTTCATTTCTTGTTTTTCTTCCTTCCTCTCTCTGTGTCTCCCATCTGCTGTGTAAAGGGACATGGCGACCTGTGAGAAACTGGACACTGCAAACAATGAGAGCGACGGACAGATGTCTTGTTTGTTTTCTTTTCCCCATTCCCTCCATCTTCCCCAGCCTTTAATAAATGTCTCGATTTTGTCATTAATTTCTTCTACCACTCTTTCCCACTTTTTTGTGTCTCATCTAGGTCACTTGGTTTTTTCTTTTATTAGTTTTCTCATGCGTTTTCACAACAACGTCTAAGAATTTGTCATGATACCAGCATTGTGATTTCAGCAACCCTCAACCTTCAGGAAGTTTTTAACTTTGGCACGTAACTCAGATATGAATAGCACTTTAAATCATGCAGCTTGTTGAAGAGATGTGTTCTTTTATTTTTGCAAAGACTTACCAATTTTGGCTAGTGGTGCACCAAATGAAAATCCATTCAATGGAGTCAAAGACTTTCATTCTGCAAAGACACACTGAATGATCAAAAGTGACAGCAAAAACATTTAAAATGTTACAATATATTTCTATATAAAATGAATGCTTTGAACTCTCTATTAGTCAAAGAATCCTATTCAGAAAATGTATCACTGTTTCCATTATAATATTAAGCAGCACAACTGTTTTCAACAATGATAATAAGTAATGTTTCTTAAGCACAAAATCAGCATATTAGAATGATTTCTTAAGGATCGTGTGACACTGAAGCCGGCTGCCGAAAATTTTGCTTTGCATTAACAAAAATAAATTATATGTTAAAAACTAATATATATATATATATATATTTTATTGTAATATTTCACAATACTACAGTTTTACTGTATTTTGATCAAATAAATGCAGCCTTGGTGTGCATAATAGACTTATTTTGAAAACATTTTAAAAAGCTTAATATTCACAAAATATTATGCGTATTAATATACATAATTTCCTTTAATTAACATGACTTTACAATAATATAAAAGGTCTAAATAATTAAAAAATATTTTTGAAATACTGTAAATTACATGAGACGTCGTGTACATCTCTCACTGTCTGTATAATGCATGGATGTATGCATGCAATCTGTTTGAAAATGGAAAACACTCTCTATTAATCAGCCAGTATCCAGAGGAGTATCCTGGAAAATGCAAATATGTGATATAGTATTTGAATAATGTATGTTATCTCATCAACTGAAATCCTGAAAGAAAAAAAAAAAAGAAAAAAGAATTTTTTTTTTTTTTCCAAGCTAAAGTAAAATGTTAATTATTTTACCAAAATAAGAGGGATCATACAAAATGCATGCTGTTTTTTATTTAGTACTGACCTGAATAAGCTATTTCACGTAAAAGATGTTTACATATAGTCCACAAGAGAAAATAATAGTTGAATTTATAAAAATTACCCCGTTCAAAAGTTTACATACACTTGATTCTTAATACTGTGTTGTTACCTGAATGATCCACAGCTGTGTTTTTTGTTTAGTGATAGTTGTTCATGAGGTCCTTGTTTGTCCTGAGCAGTTAAACTGCCTACTATTCTTCAGAAAAGTCTTTTTCAGGTTTTTCAGCATTTTTGTGTATTTGAATCCTTTCCAACAATGACTGTATGATTATGAGATCCATCTTGTCAACACTGAGGGCAACTGAGGGACTCATATGCAACTATTACAGAAGGTTCAAACGCTCACTGATGCTTCAGAAAGAAACACAATGCATTAACAGCTAGGAGTGTAAACTTTTAAACAGAATGAAGATGTGTACATTTTTCTTATTATTTTTTTCATTTAGTACTGCCCTTCAGAAGTTAAAGAAGATACTTACATGTTTCCCAGAAGACAAAACAAGTTAAATTTACCCTGATCTTCAAATTCAAAAAGGTTTCACCCCCCTGGCTCTTAATGCATCGTTCTTCCTTCTGAAACATCAGTGAGCATTTGAACCTTCTGTTGCATATTGTGTAAGTCCCTCAGTTGTCATCAGTGTAAAAAGATGGATCTCAAAATCATACAGTCATTGTTGAAAAGAGTTCAAATACACAAAAATGCTGAAAAACCAAAGAATTGGTGGGACCTGAAAGATCTGAAGAACAGCAGGCAGTTTAACTGTTCAGCACCAACAAGGGACTCATGAACAACTACCACTAAAAAAAAAAAAAAAAAAAAAACTGTCGTGGATCACTCAGATAACAACACAGTAATAAGATGAGGTCATTTTTAAAAAAATTCAACTATTATTTTTTCTTGTGGACTATACGTAAGCATCTTTTATGTGAAATATCTTATTCAGGTCAGTACAAAATAAAAAATATCATGTATTTTGTATAATCCCTCTTATTTTGGTAAAATAATTAACATTTGGCAGATTCTGCAAGGTGTATGTAAACTTCTGACGTCAACTGTATTTTTAGTCAAATGTTGGTGCATTCCTACTTGAAACACTAACCAAACACCTGGCAACCACACAGCAACACCCTGGCAACCACCCACAATGCTCTTGCATTACACCAGTGAGTTTTGCAGGGACAAGCACCAATCATATTTTCTTTAAACCCCAGAAAGTGTAAAAATCTAGTTTTGGTAACAGTTGCAGACACACACTTGCCATCTCATTTTATTCGCTCTCATAATACACTGGCAACAAACCCTGAGTTATTGCCGACATGATTGCACTCTCTATCTATCTGCCTGTCAGTCTCTGCTATTGTGTATTATGTGTGTATCAGGGATCTCCTGTCTATGTGTGATGATAATCGTGATCCAAACTGGCCTTCATGGTTACAGGAGAACAGAATGCAGTTTGCATCTGATGTTTGAATCTGAAATCAGCGAGTGATAGAGTGCGTGTGGCGCAGACGTTGAGAAAATGCTTCGCTGATTTGTATGGTAATACCGCCTGTTCACGCAGCGGGTTCTACCTTCTGAAACCATCAGAAAGAGAGAGTGGGAAAACGAGAGAGAGAGAAAGGGCCGCAGGTCAGTAACGTCCACAACAAACGTATGTGTGAATGGATGTCTGCTCACCTATGTACTATATGTGCGAACTAAAGTATGGACTTCCATAAATCCAATCTTAGCTTCATTACAAGTGTGTTGCATGTGTGAGACAGGGTGCTGTATGCTGAAATACATGGGTTCCCTATGGATTCCATATCTCTTCTCTTTCTTTCCCTGGAGGGGGCTATTTACAAAGTTTGAGTCCTAAGGGAATATCGACCATCTTCTAGCAACCAAATAAACACCTTATGGTGCCTGTCTTCCTGTCTGTCTGTCTGTCTTCCACCTGCGAGATGTGAGCCTCCCACCTCTTTTTCATCTGCGGCGTTTGCTCTCCCTGTCTGTTTCCTCACACTCATCTTCTCTCTCTCTTTCGCTCTCTCTCGAGGGCTGAGATTGAATCAGCGTCTTGACCCTCAGCACAGCACCTGCGCCTCTTCAAATGACTAACCTGAAGAGGAGGAGGGAAAGAATTATGGGTAGAAAGCATACTATGGCGCCTTCCGCGCACAATAGTTTCATTATCTGCTATATTGTGACTTTTCCATTCAGGCTTTTTCAGCTCGTGAAACAGAAACATTCAAGTGTTACGACTCATTACGTTGAGTGAATCAGTGAGGGATCTGACTTGTCTATGGTCAAAAGAAAGAAATATCACAAATGAGATCTTGTCCGTGTCTCAATTGTTTCTCTTAGACAGCTATGAGATTGAATTGAGAGCAAATGGAGAGTGTCCTGCTTTTGAGAACTTTCTCCTAAGAAAAAGACCCTAGCGATGACACTTCTGAAGAGAGATGAGATTTCAATGTCTCAGATTTTCCAAAATATCAAATAAAACTCTGACATCTTAGAGATGTGGGGGAAAAATGAAATAAAACGTCAAAATAAGTGAATAAATGCATTTTAAAATAGTAGTTTTGTTCAAATAAATGCAGTCTTGGTGAGCGTAAGAATCTTTAAAAAACAAAGACTCAAGACTCAAAATGCTAACTTTTGAACAGCGGTATTTATTTATTTTTTTTACTTGTTATTTATTATAAACACAAAAGTCTGTGCCTGAGGTTTATTTTGAAGTGAACTGAAGCACAACACCATCTGTAAATGTCATCATAAGCATTTGATTTAAAGTTGAGTGATATCATTTGTGTTCTTAGCTACTAGTGTTTTTTTTTACGATGACAACAGTCGCCTGGAGTAGTGAAAATAACTGATATTATTGCTGTATGTGTGTGAAAGCATCATGCATGCAGTTCCTCAACCTCAGGTTTGTGGTCTTATGGGAGTTACCTTGACAGTCAACAGAGCAAAGTGTTGGCAGAATAGGACACATTACGTTAGATAGGCCTCATAAAACTGGAGCGCCTGTAAAAATCACTCACGCACACCACAAGTTATCTGTCTCAGATACACCAGCGTTTTGAACAAGGCTTTTCATCTTTTATTAAAGGAACAGTTCGCCCAAAAATGAAAATTTCCTTAGAATTTACTCACCCTCAGGCCATCCAAGATATAGATGAGTTTATTTCTTCTTAAGAATGGATTTGGCAGAATTTAGCATTACATCGTTTGCTCAACAATTGATACTGTGCAGTGAATGGGTGCCGTCAATCCAAACAGCTGTTAAAAACATTACAACAAACCACAAGTACATACAGATGAGGACAAAAGTTTACGTACACGTTGCAAAATCTGCAAAATGATAATTATTTCACCAAAACAAGAGGGATCATACAAAATGCATGTTGATTTTTATTTAGTACTGACCTGAATAACATATTTCATGTGAAAGATGTTTACATATAGCGCACAAGAGAAAATAGTTGAATTTATAAAAATGACCCCATTTCAAAGTTTACATATACTTGATTCTTAATAGTGTGTTATTACCTGAATGATTCACAGATGTTTTTTTGTTTGTTTGTTTGGTGATAGTTGCTCATGAGTGCCCGCTGTTCCTCAGAAAAATTCTATAGGTCCCACAAGTTTTTCAGAGATCCATCTTTTCACACTGAGGACAAGTGAGGGACTCATATGCAACTATTACAGAAGGTTCAAATGCTCACTGATGCTTCAGAAGGAAAAACGATGCATGGGGGTGAAAACTTTTGAACAGACTAAAGATGTGTCATTTTTTCTTATTTTGCCAAAATATTAAATATTTTTTCATCAAATACTGCCCTTCAGAAGATACTTCCATGTTTTCCAGAGGACAAAATAAGTTAAATTTACCCTGATTTTCAAATTCAAAAAGTTTTCACCCCCCAGCTCTTAATGCATTGTGTTTTCTTCTGAAGCAAGTTTGAACCTTCTGCAATAGTTGCATATGAGTCCCTCAGTTGATCTGATCCCTGAATGATTTTTCTGAAGAACAGTGAGCTGTTTAACTGTTCAGGACAAACAAAGGACTCATGAACAACTATCACTAAACAAAAAACACAGCTGTGGATCATTCAAGTAACAACACAGTATTAAGAATCAAATGTATGTAAACTTTTGAATGGGGTCATTTTTATAAATTCATCTATTATTTTCTCTTGTGGACTATATGTAAACTCTTTTATGTGAAATATCTTATTCAGGTCAGTACTGAATACAAATTACATGCATTTTATATGATCCCTCTTATTTTGGTCAAATAATTTATATTTTGCAGATTCTGCAAGGTGTATATAAAATTTTGACCTCAACTGTAGTCCATCAAGTCTTGTGAACCGAAAAACTGTGTGTATGAAACAAATCCATCAAGAAGATGTATTTAATGTCAAACCTTTGGTTCTCTTTAAAGGTCTCTTTTCAGTACCTATAATATTGCTTTCTTCAGTGAAAAAGTCATCCTGTCTGAATCAGGAGAGAAACATGAACAAATCAAGCATTTTTTACAAGCAAAAACAGTCTAAAGTCGTTTTAAACAAATACGTTGGTGGATTTTGATGTGTGAGCACAATGGGATAGACTTTAAGGAAGCTTTATTGGATAGCGTTATGGATTATAAAGTGATATTTTGGCCGGAAGCAATGGTTTAAAGTTAAAAAGCTTTAATAATGGGTTTGTTTTGTACAAGCATACCGTTTTTCACTTCACAAGATGATAATTGATGAACTTGAGTCATGATGTAATACAAAATTTCTCCAAATCTGTTTCAAACTCATCTACATCATCGATGGCCTGAGGCTAAGTAAATTTTAATTTCTGCATGAACCATCTCTTTAACCATCATCTCTCTCTGACTTTATTCATCGTCTGCCTTCATATTTCCTGTTTTACTTCCTCTCCTTTCCCTCCTCATATCCATCTCTCCCTCCGTCTGTAGTGACCCTGTTTCCTTCGCTCTCCAACAGAAGGTGGTGGTGACTCTCCGGAGACGAACCCAGAAACAATGAATGGAAATGGGACAGTGGCTGAATACATTTGCCACCACTGAAAGAGGAAGAATGAGATGAAAAGATACATAGATGGATTGCGTCCATTGCATTTCCCTGTATGAAATGCATTTGTTTGAGTGTGTGTGTGTGTGTGTAGCCTCACATTCACCCAACAGGCTTTGCCACTGATGCAACATAATTATGACAAGCTCTCTGCTGTACATCAGTGTGCGTTTCGTACTGTACGTGCATCGCCACACACACTGATTTATCTGGTGTCCCCCGGCAGGCATCGCCACATTCATCAGCGCAGGATTAGAGAGGCATGATGCTGAGAGACGGATCGATACTGAAATATATAAATAATCGCTAACAACTGACCCAGGATCAGCTGCTGAAGCAACAAGTGGCAGCTGCAGCGCTGCACTCTGACAGCAGAGGGAGAACAAGAACTGCCCACTGCAAAAACACTATAAAAGAAACCATTACTACATATCAAACACGTGCTCGTAACACCAAAGCAAACATTCACACTGTTATAGCTGCTTTCAAACTAATTCTTTCATGAGTGGGCACACAACAGCTGGCAGAGGGCATGGATGTGTGTGTAAGAAAGACATAGATGAAATAGATGTGTGTGAGTCAGAGTCTCCACAGCTGCTTTTCATTGTGGAGTATGAGAAAGTTGAGTGGCGTTTTTATGAAGCAAAAGCACGCAGAGTAGGATGCGCACGGTCTACACACACACTTATGGATCGTACTGGCTGGAGGGCACACGCACAAAAATACAAACACACACACACTGTAGTGTTCAGTCCTGAAACCAAAAGCTCCGAGATTCAATCCTAATGGAAACCATATTGCCGGAGAAAGCGAGTGTGTTTTCCGTGTGCATTAGTATGTGATTGATGGCTTTTGCATTCTGGTGAACATGTACTTCCATATTCTGTTAATTAAACAGACTCATTTAGTGGGTCTGTATGAATTAATGTCTACACACACACACACACACACAGACACACACACTCTCACAGAGTCGTGTGGAATAATATTAGCACTCTAGTGCCGTGACGCTCACAGCTGTAATTAGTTGAGTACACTCAGCTAACTGAACAAACTCACTCGCTCTCTCCATCCACAATGTGGTAAAACTGGAAGAACGCTGTTTCCAGGTACATATCTGCATAATTAAACCTGTTACAAATGCATTCGATTTAAGGCCTGGAATTAGATTTGACAGGACACCTTAATTATTTCTGCCTAAAACGAAAAAGTGACATTTGGAAATTGCGCTTTTTAAAGCTTGATGAAGCTATTCCTGGATAAACTGGTCAGACATTTGCAGCAAACAGTATTTTACCCAGCACTAAAACACTCAAACAAAGGTTTTCTATAATGGTGGAGACTTTACATCTTTTTTTTTTTAATTGAGCAAACAAACCTAAATATATCCATAACAAAAACCATTGTGCATTTTACATCTAGTCACTATTTATTGGTATTATATTTTGCTTAATGTGGGCAGGTTCAGATTTTAATATACTTTTGACCTCGCAATGTAGGCAAAACCTGTCCCGCTCATATACATACACTGAAAAACTATTTTTACTCAGAAACTAATATATTTCACAAATTTTTACAAAGAAATGGCAAGTAATATATTATATTAAACATGAAATTTTGAAGTAGAAAGATTGAAACAGATCCAAAAAATAAATTTTTATTTAAAGGATTAGTTCTAGAACAAAAATTTACAGATAATGTACTCACTCCCTAGTCATCCATGATGTTTATGTCTTTCTTTCTTCAGTCGTAGGGAAATTATGTTTTTTGAGGAAAACATGTTAGGATTTCTCTCCATATAATGGACTTCTATGGTGCCCCCAAATGTGATCGTCCAAAATGCAGTTTAAATGTAGCTTCAAAGGGCTCTAAATGATCCCAGCTGAGGAATAAGGGTCTTATCTAGTGAAACTATTTAAAAAAAAAAAGATTTATACTTTTTAACCTCAAACGCTTGTCTTGTCAAGCTCTGTGTGAACTGTATTTTTTCCCGGTTTATGACAGTTAGGGTACGTCTAAAAAGTCCCATCTCATTTTCTCCTCCAATTTCAAAATTGCCCTACATTGCTGTTTTTATCTTTTTTTGTAAAGGGTGTTTGATCTTCTTTGCATGTTTACTTTGTAAACTCTGGGTTGGTACTTCTGCAATGATGTAGGACAGTTTTGAAGTTGGAGGAGAAAATGAGATGGGAGTTTTTAGATGTACCCTAACTGTCTGGCTGAAAAAAAAACCAAAAAAAAAACACAGAGCTATAGATGAGACAAGCGTTTGAGGTTAAAAATGTCAATTGTAATTGTAGTTTCCTTGCCTGGGATCATTCAGAGCCCTTCGAAACTGCATTTAAACCGCATTTGGGAAGTTCAAATTTGGGGGCACCACAGAAGTCCATTACATGGAGAGAAATCCTGAAATGATTTCCTCAAAAAACATAATTTCTTTACGACTGAAGAAAGAAAGACATGAACATCTTGGATGACAAGGGGGTGACTTCATTATCTGTAAATTTTTGTTCTGGAAGTGAACTAATCCTTTAAAGCCTTGAAAATTTTTTTTTTTTTTTTTTTTTTTTTTTTTTTTTTTCCAGTGCACACAGTGTACTTTTTGAGTAATAAAACAGCATTTTGCTTATATAAAATAATATCTTTGAGCAGGTTTTGCTGCTTCTGGAAACATTTTTCAGCACATTTGTCCCTAACTACAAACATGCACATTTACTCACACATACACAAAGAGCCAAATCAGAAATACAGCGATGAAAAACAACACATCACATTCGTCATATACAAAATATCTCATACTTCCCTTAAATAATGTGTTACACACCCACAGACACATGGTCTGTTAACGCTACGCTGGTTTATGTGTTGGGTGGCGGACAAAATCCACGACAATGCACTTTAAGAACAAAGAAGAAAATCTCTTTCTCTTTCCACTACAGCGAACAGTTTGTGTGCATGTGTTTTTACAATCATTTCACAATCTGCACACTTTTTTTCAACAGATGACTGCAAAATCACTATCTTTGTCTTGTTGCCCAATACATATATAGTTAAAATGAGATGAATTTACCAGAAATCAACACAGAAATTGCATAGGCTGTTAGAGGATTGACAGAGCACAAAATATATTAAGGTACAAACAACATTTCATCCCAGTGGCTTTCATTGTATGGACAAAAATATCTCAAAAAATATATTCTTCTGTGTCCCCTGAAAGATTTTCTTTTTAATTTGTAATAGTTAAAACACACACACACACATACAGTTGAGGTCAAAAGTTTACATACACCTTGCAGAATCTGCAAAATGTTAATTATTTGACCAAATAAGAGGAATCATACAAAATGCATGTTATTTTTTATTTAGCACTGACCTGAATAAGATATTTCACATAAAAGGCGTTTACATATAGTCGACAAGAGAAAATAATAGTTGGATTTATAAAAATGACCCTGTTCAAAAGTTTATATACACTTCATTCTTAATATTTTTTGTTGTTGTTTTGTTTTGTTTAGTGATAGTTGTTCATGAGTCTCTTATCTGTCCTGAACAGTTAAACTGCCTGCTGTTCTTCAAAAAATCCTTCAGGTCCCACAAATTCTTCGGTTTTTCAGCATTTTTGTGTATTTGAACCCTTTCCAACGATCACTGTATGATTTTGAGATCCATCTTGTCACACTGAGGACAACTGAGGGACTCATATGCAACTATTACAGAGGTTCTCACTGATGCTCCAGAATGAAAAAAAACGATGCATTAAGATCCAGGGGTGAAAACTTTCGAACAGAATGAAGATGGGTAAATTTTTCTTATTTTGCCTAAATATCATATTTTTTCATTTAGTACTGCCCTTCAGAAGCTACAAAAGATACTTACATGTTTTCCAGAAGACAAAATAAGTTAAATTTACCCTGATCTTCAAATTCAAAAAGTTTTCACCCCCCCTTAATGCATTGGTTTTCCTTCTGGAGCATCAGTGAGTGTTTGAACCTTCTGTAATAGTTGCATTTGAGTCCCTCAGTTGTCCTCAGTGTGAAAAGATGGATCTCAAAGTCATACAGTCAATCGTTGGAAAGGGTTCAATAACACAAAAATGCAGATTTTGTGGGACCTGAAGGATTTTTCTGAAGAACACCTGGCAGTTTAACTGTTCAGGACAAACAAGGGACTAATGAACAGAACAAAAAAAAAAAAAAAAAAAAAAAAACAAAAACAAAAAAAAACAACAGCTGTGGATCATTCAGGTAATAACACAGTATTAAGAATTAAATGCATGTAAACTTTTGAACGGTCATTTTTATAAATTCAACCTATTTTCTTTTGTGGACTACATGTAAACGTCTTTTATGAGAAATATTTTATTCAGGTAAGTACTAAATAAAAAATAACATGCATTTTTTTCAACCCCCAATTCACCATTTACACTGAATCAATACTTACATATAGCAGTCTTTGCATATTGAGAGAGTAGTTCAACCAAAAATATATAAATGAGCTTTTATATATAAACAAACATACACAGGGCACATCACATATGTCATACAGTAAACACTAAAGCTTATGTGTGTGTCACACATTAGAACAGACCTTACTGGCTTCTGCTTTTACCATATTTGATGTGCTTTATGCGTTTTTGCTAATTGTTAAGATATACAGTAAATAACAGCCTAAATTAAACCTGTTCATGTTCAACCTGCTACTCACACTATATTATACTGTCTATGTACTACAAAATGGCATATAATAGTGCATAAACAGACAAATTGGGATGCACCAATTGTTTTACAATGCTTTATTTGGCGTTTCTGGATTTTCAAAGTTTTGGTTATCTGCACTTTCAATGGAGGGACAGAAACCTCTCAGGTTTCTTTAAAAATATCTTAATTTCTGTCTTACGAGTTTGGATCGACTCCTATATCCATTTAAGCTGTTCTATGAGAACATATTTTAACATTCCTTTAAGCATAAAAACCTCAGACAATAAAATAATTATTGTATTATTAATATAACAGACATTTTTTACAGTAACGCATCTGTATGTTTAGCTGCAATAGCAATCAAATATGTCCAGTTTAATATTGTATGAGTAAAACACACACATACACACACACACACTGTAAGTGTCTGTGTGTCAATGCTTTTTCCAGCTCATGTGATTTTCACATCATATATTATATCCATACGGACATAACACTCAATAAAACTACAGAGCAAAACAGGGTTTACCTAGAGAGAAAAAGAGAAAGACATTATACCTGCTCAAATGCACAAAAACAGCTTTATATCATTCTTACTCCGTAAAAGAACAAGCCATAGTTTACAGAGAAAAATCTACCTCCTCTTACACACACCCGCAGGACAGAGAGAGATGGGGATGTGCGTGTGTATGTGTGTGTGTGTGTTGTAGACTCATACTAGCGCAATATTGTTCCAAATGTCAGGGATGAGACACCAACCCCACAGAGACTGCGGGAGCTGTCAGCACACACACGCCTCTCCTCTCTTTTCCTGTCTCACTCTATCACTCCATCTTTCTTTCCCTCCTTTCCTGGATTTTCAGCCCATAACGCACAATCTCTCTCTCTCTATCGCCAGCTCTCTCAGTCAGTCAAACTCCTCATCCCTTCATTTTATAGAGGTGAGTATTTTTAAAGGCCACAGATTGTGTGGTGGTATATGGCCGATAAGGTCTTATGGGAGATTAGAGCTCATGTCAGTTATTGCTTTTTCCTCCTGCCATAATGAGGCCCGACAAGCTTCAAGAGAATTACATATAGAATTCACAAACACACACACACACCTACATGCTGAAGCATCATTCACATACTGCTTACATTCTGGAGCCATTTGAATTTAGAATTCAGTTCTCTAAAAATTGTTTGGATAATTAAGTTTTTTAGTGTTTGTAAAATGCTTTATATACAGTAGTCAACCTTTGAAGTGGATCAAAACCTTTCATCAAAGTTGTCCTAAAACCAAAACAATACACCGTTCTTGTCTTAGGACAACTTTGATGGGCTTTTTTGATCCACTTCAAATGTTGACTACTGTATTCCTATTCACGGAATTTAGTTGGCTCCTAGTTAGCTGAACCTCCTGCGGTTCATTTTTTTAAAAACACAAAATCAATATCTAGCCACCACACTAATAGTGCTCAAAACTCATATGAGCTTTTTCCTGTGGAACAGAGAGTCACTTTAACAGCTTTATTTAATTTATTAAGTAAATAAATAAATATTTTACTTACACATAAACATCATAAATAACCTACATAGCTTTAAAAATATATATATATAAAAAAGAAATATACACTACCATTCAGATTTTTAATGTTTTTTAAAGAACTCTCTTCTGCTCACCAAGCCTGCATTTATTTGATTCAAAATACAGAAAAAGCAGAATAACTCCTTTCTATTTACATATATTTTAAAATGTAATTTATTCCTGTGATCAAAGCTACATTTTCAGCATCATTACTCGAGTCTGTTACATGATCCTTCAGAAAACATTGTAATATGCTGATTTGCTGTTCAAGAAACAATTTTATTCCTTTTTATGATCAGTATTCAAAACAGTTATTCATTCTTTGAACAGTTATTCATTCTGTGATGAATAGAAAGATCCAAATAGATACATGCTGATCTTCTGAACTTTCTATTCATCAAAGAAACATAAAAAAATTCTACTCAGCTGTTTTCAATATAATAATAATAATAATAATAATAATAATAGTTTTTTATATATTTATATATATATATATATATATATATATATATATATATAATTATATACAATGTGTATATAATTAAATACAATTTATATATATATATATATATATATATATATATATATATATATATATATAATAAAAGTAAATAATAGCTGATGGCAATATACTCAACCTACACACAGACACTACAAATAAATAACTTTAAAAAGGATTAAAAACTCACATATTTTTATATATTTTTGTATATGTATAAATGATAAATCCCTCCAGTTTCACAAGGAAAACCATAAAAAGTATCCCGTCTAGAGAAGCAACACAAAAGTCATAAAACTACAATGACTGTGCAAACAGAATGCAAACAACCAATTTACACACACTTTTGACCGATTGCCTGTGTTTTATAACTGATGTCTTGTCACACACAATTTTCATGTTTGAGGCGGACGGACAAATTATTTGTTGCTTAAAATGTCATTCCATTGTGGTTGGTTTGTACACAGTGCCATGGAATGAATTCCCTAAGAAGCTTTTTTTAAGTCACATCTGAACTGCAACAAGTGGGCCAGGACCACCAATGGTGCCCCTCTTATAAAAAACACACACAACAAAAGCACCCATAAAAGAACAAGAAGACTGACATGAAGCTAACGATGACCCTAAAGTCACGTAAACACACACACTCGGGCTCAACAGTGAGCTTTAATTAATGCGACTGCAGTGACACCGGTGAGAATTTACGTCTGCCTTCCGCTCAGCAGCGTACACAAACGCACACATGCGACGGCAGACAAATGCACACATGTGTGTAGCATGTGTAACGGTGGTTTAAATTAAGACGGTTGTAAATCTCGTTTTTGTTAATTAGACAGAAATGAAGGTTTAAGATAAATGTTGCCATGTGCTCGACATCACAGTGTGTGAAATGCGGTGCTCCGGCTTCCTGTTTTAAAAGAGCCGCATATGAGGGCGTGTGTGCGTCTAACAAGGAGGTGTGACATCAAGGGTACGACCGCAGAGGCTGGTAAATGGCGCCATCCGGGCAGAAATACCCACAGAATGCCACTCACATTGGTGACAGGATCGAGCTGCAGCATGTCTCTGTACGGGAAGCGAACAACTGATTTTTTTTTAAAGGATATAAAATGAAGTGGGAAACTCCCAGCTAGGGTTTTTAATCTGAAGGCACACACACTCACATATGCTTTAGCTGTGGGACCAGAGTCAAAGGACCTGTTGTTGATTCATAGAGTGGGGCGAGAGTGGTTTTTGCGTGTCCTAGGCCTGGATATTAACTTTAGACTCAATCCTATAGAGGCTTAACCCCTAAACCCCAACTAACCAAACCCCCCTTTAACCTCAACAAACCTCCCCCCGTGACCTTATGCCATCAGTTTCTCTTACAGTGACCTCTGACCTCACTCTCCACCTTCCCCCCCTATGCACACACACACATCCCCATCCGTCTGTTTCTCTCTTCTACACGACAAGAGTCCAAATTGGGATCCCATCTGAAAAAACAGGCTGTACAGATAAGAGCGTCGGCCCGTTACGTTGATTCAGCGTTGATTTAGCGTCGATACAACGCTGCAGATAGCCAGGTGCCTGCAGCGTTGGCAGAGATAAGGTAACAATTGCGGACCGGACAAACGTTTGCTTAAATGTAAGGCATCAAGCTAGAATCTTGCTGGCCTAAACGTTTTTAACCAGATAAAAATAAGCTAAGCTGGAAAAGTGGGGTGCTTTTAAAAGCGGGCGAACGCATCAGCGTGGCACAATGATAAAGTGTGCGTGAATTTGTGTGTGCGCATGCAGAAAGAGTAGCAAAAATGAAAAAGGGACTTAATGACGGCAATCACTGTAAAGAAGGTGCGAATTGGAACTGGCAGCAAGATCAAATCAAAACGCCACAGGAGAGAAGAAACGAGAGACGGAAAGAAAGAGAGAGAAAAAGAAAGCTATATACTTTTCTTAAGAAAGGGACAGGAGGGCAGAGAACAAAGAGGAAAGAAAAGACAGGAAATCACGTTGAATGAATCATGAGAAACAAACAGACTTTGAGAAGGGGGGGGGGGGGTAATGAGTAAGACCCCTACATGAGGAGTTCAACCAAAAACTGAAAATTTGCTAAATGATTAGCTAAATGAATGTTTGAAAGGGAGTGAATCATGAGTCTTTTTAAACCAGTGTTGAAAAACATTTTATTAAGCGATGACAGTAAATGAAGGTTGGTTGATTCGCATCTTTCACAGATCATTCACTTTAAACTCAAAATCAATATCTAGCCACTCTTTTCTTGTGGAAAAGGAGAAATCATTTTTCACAACATTGGTTGATTAAATAAATACCAATATATTCACTCTACAAAAACAAAGAAACAAACAAAAAAAAAAACAATAAATATATAATTGTCAATGTACTTAACCTCTACATAATTATTAGAAATAAATAACTAAAAAAAGACATATTAAATCTTATTTATACACTACCAGTCAAACGTTTTTGAACAGTAAGATTTTTAATGTTTTTTAAAGAATGTCTTCTGCTCACCAAGCCATTTATTTGCATTTATTTGATCCAAAGTACAGCAAAAGTGGTAAGATTTTGAATGTTTTTACTATTTAAATTAACTGTTTTCTATCTGAATATATTTTAAAATGTAATTTATTCCTGTGATTTCAAAGCTGAATTTTTAGCATTATTACTCCAGTCACATGATCCTTCAGAAATCATTCTAATATTCTGATTTGCTGCTTGAAAAACATTTATTATTATTATTATGTTGAAAACAGCTGAGTAGAATTTTTTTCAGGGTTCTTTGATGAATAGAAAGTTCAGAAGAACAGCATTTATCTGAAAAAAAAAAAAAATACTTTGTAACATTATAAATATCTTTATTATCACTTCTGATCGATTTAAAGCATCCTTGCTGAATAAAAGTGTTAATTTCTATAATTTCTATCCCCCATAAAAATAAAAAATTATACTGACTCTTGAATGGTATAGAGTATAATGTTACAAAAGCTTTTTATTTCAGATAAATGCTGGTCTTTCAATCTTTCTATTCATCAAAGAATCCTAAAAATTGCTTTAAATATTGATAATAATAATAATAAATGTTTCTTGAACAGCAAATCAGCATATTAGAATGATTTCTGAAGGATCATGTGACACTGAATACTGAAGTAATGATGCTGGAAATTTTGCTTTGATCACAGGAATAAATTTCACTTTAAAATATATTAAAATAGAAAGAATTTTCAAATAGTAAAAATATTTCACAATATTACTGCTTTTGCTGTATTTTGGATGAAATACATACAGGCCTTATGAGCAGAAGAGAATTCTTTAAAAAACAGTAAAATCCACTTTTGACTGGTAGTGTACATATAAATATTAAAAATAAATAAATATAAAAAAATTCTGAATATTTGGTATTTTGTAAATTATATAATACTATTTTTGCTATTTCAGTATAAGTTTCATTTTGTAAAACTGACTGAAATGTATTAATATTATGTATAAATAAAAATGAGTATACATTTTCAAAGCTATTTTCTACAACAAAAAACTTGGAAAAACAAATATAATGTCTCCAATGCACATGTAAATTATGTAAATGTAAATGATCAGAAGAGTTATTAATGGACGACTGTCAATTAATAATGAAATTAGTAACTAAACCATTTGAATATCTGCACACACTATATACCAAAATATGACATGTCCTCCCACATATGACATGAATGACATCAAACATGGTTTGATCATGTGTGATGTATTACATACAAATGCAATTTGAGAGGTGCAGTAGAAAGAAACATTTTCAGTGAAGAATGTTACATGGCTCTGGGATGAGTGCGAGCAAATGAAGACAGAATATTTCTTTTTGGGTGAACCATTCCTTAAAATACACTAAAATGTAACAGAGAAGAGAAAAGAGAGACCGAGAGGAGAGTGAAGGAAAGAGAGCAAACGGGCAGGGAGGTTAAAGCCAAAGTCAATTGAACAACTAATGTGAATCGATCAGTTTCCTCTGCCATGCTCTTAGGGGAGGGAATGACATTTTACTGGCATATTTTATTATTGAGAAGAGAAGGAGCAGCTCCATCTGAACTACTGCACTCACACCACACTGACAGCTGGGCTTTTCCAGGGAAGAAAAAAAAAAAAAAGCAGAAACTGGGTGTGTTTGTCGATGCGTGTGTGTGTGTGTGTAGATTTTAGAATTATTTATTACGACTGAGTGAAATCTGGTAGCCCTCAGAGCCAGCCTGGAGCAAAGACGAGAGGAGAGAGGAATGATGGGGGGTGTCTGGGAAGACGGGGGGGTGAGAATAGAGCTCAATTAAAAATTAAAGCCCTTTAAAACGAGATCCACCCTGCTGCCAGGGGCATCGCTCCCAGAGGACGACTCAGAGAGAGAGAAAGAGAGAAAGAGCAATTGTCACACTGAGGAAGAGCAAAAATCTTTTCTTTAGTCCTCTTCATATGTTTTTTTTCCGTCGATGGATAGTCAATAAGGCCTGTACATACAGTACGGAGGCTCTAACCTGCAAAACAGTGTGTGTGTGTGTATTAACGTGAAAAAACGGATATTTGAAAGAGATGCAAAAAAGATGAGCAAAGAGAGAAAGTAAAAGATGGTAAAGAAGAGACAAAGGCAGAAGAAAATGGAGGAGAGAAATATTTTTTAATGCACGCATATTCAAGGATGAATGCTTCAAAGACAACACAGATAATAATCCCTCACACACACTCTCACAGGTGCTCGCACTCAGACACACACACACACACACACACACAGAAAGAATGAGAAAAGACGTACGTATACAAACACACCACTCACTCTCTGTCGTGTGTGATCAAGTGAGAAATTAAATTTTTCTGATGAAAAACTTGTCATCCCTTCCCCTTCTCCCCCCTTTTAATTTATTCACTTGTTTATCAAACGTTTGTTTCACTGGCACAGAAAAATGAAAGGCACACAGCCGTGTGGACTATGTCACGGAGATACGCAGATTATCAATGGCTCCTTGAGTTAGTGGCAAACGAGTTAAGCTTTAAGACATAGGACACTCTGGAAACAGGTAAATAAAAGAAAAACAGGAATCTATATAACAAGTTGTGCTTACGAGTCTGGACTGAAACATATATGTGTATTCGAACACACATGTAATATCCCAATAAACATAATTATCATAAAACATCTGAATGTCCAAATGTAATATGTCCACAAATTTACTTGAATTGAATATAAACGCACCTACCATATCCAAAACGGTACTTTGAATGTGTTGTTCTTGTTAAAGGATAAGTTCACTTTCAGTACAAAAATTTCCTGATAATTTACTCACCCCCATGTCATCCAAGATGTTCATGTCTTTCTTCAGTCAAAAAGTAATTAAGGTTTCTGAGGAAAACATTCCAGGATTTTCCATATAGAGGACTTCAATGGGAGCCAGCGGGTTGAAGGTCCAAATTGCAGTTTCAATGCAGCTTCAAAGGGCTCTACACGACCCTAGCTGAGAAATTTCTAAAAAAAAATTATATATATATATACTAATTTATATACTTTTTAACCACAAATGCTCGTCTTGCACTAGTCTGACCTTATGCATTCCATAATCACGTTGGAAAGGCCATGCGTGACATAGGTGGAAGCACCGACCCAGTGTTTATAAAGCAAACGTGCAAAAAGTCAAACGCCCTTTACCAAAAAAGGTAAAACACATCAGATAATTTGAAGTTGGAGGAGAAAATGAGATGGAGTTTTTCATCCTACCCTACCTTTTTTAATCAAAGTGCACAAACAAAGAACTAGCCATGCATAATCTTTTTCAACGTGATTGCATAATGCGTGAAGTCACAGACACACATCGCAGAGCTCATGCAAAATGAGAATTTGTGGTTAAAAAGTATATAATTTTTTTTTTTTTTAGAAAATAACTGATTGTTTTGGTAGATAAGACACTTATTGCACAACTGGATCGTGTAGAGCCCTTTGAAGCGGCATTGAAACTGCAATTTGGATTCCCCCTTCAACCCGTTGGCTCCCTATGAAGAAAAATCCTGGAATGTTTTCTCAGAAACCTTAATTTCTTTTTGACTGAAGAAAGAAATTAACATCTTGGATGGCATGGAGGTGAGTCAGTTATTAGGACATTTTTATTCTGGAAGTAAACTAATCCTTTAACTACAACTAAAACTTTTAAAACCTATTTGTTATTGAAATATACCTAAAATAAAATATAAACAGCAGATGAAAAACAAATGAAAAAAGCTACATTACCTTGGCAGCTAACTGAAACAAAACAATTTTGAAGTACCAAAATTAACTCAAATAACTAATTTACAACTAAATAGATATATTTAAAAAAGAAAAACTTTATTAAAATTAGTCATTAAAAAAAGTACCAACATTAAAATAAAACATTCAGAAAAATAGCCAAAATACCATGTGCCATGATTAATCAAACTAACAGGTGATTAAACATTTGAATTCATTTGTGATTAATAATTGTTTAGCCAACTTAAAAGGTCATATGTGACCCTGGGCCACAAAACCAGTCAAAAGGGTCATCCACTGATGTATTGTTTGTTAGGACAGGACGATATTTGACTGAAATACAACTATTTGAAAATGTGGAATCTGAGGATGCAGTTTTGATATATTTACAGCAGGAAATTTACAAAATATCTTCATGGAACATAATCTTTACTTAATATGCTAATGATTTTTGGCATAAAAGAAAAATTGATCATTTTGACCATGTTACAATGTTTTGTTGGCTATTGCTACAAATATACCTGTGCTACTTACGACTGGTTTTGAGGTCCAGGCTCACATATTTGGCTATTCTTCATCGGCCTAATCATACAATATAGGGTTATTTTACTTGACTTATCAACACCAATATGACAGCTGATATATTGTGCATCCCTAATTGAACTGAAAATTTGAATATAACAAGGACACCCAAAAAATCTTTGAATTTAGACACCTAAGGTGCTAAAAAAGCAATTATATGCAAAAATGTTATTTAAATCACACGTAAAAACTACAATGTCTAAAACCGCAGTTTGAACTGAAGCTTCAAATGCATATACGATGATCAAAAAAAGTATTTGAACCAAATACTCTATGATGCCAAGAGTGCGGTCTAGGTTTTTGAAGCAGAGCCTAAGTGTGTATTAAGTAGCTCAGTTACCCCTTTTCAGCAATCTTGCCTGGCAGCGGTGCACAAAATGTTACTCGTTGTCTCAGCAGACAACAACCATCTCACTGCACATCTTCCTTTGCCCCCTTCCCTTTAACAAACACACAACTGAACATATGCAAGGATCCTGGAAAGTAGTAGATCTTGTGCACTTGTGAACGCGTTTGGCTCCCGTTTCATTCCATACGGCATTGTTACCCTGGTAACAGCCGCCGTGCAATTTTACTTGTGTGAGTTCAGTGTCCTTAAACATGAAGAGCACTTCACTTGGTATAGGGAACTGAGGTGTATTGATGGAAATGTTTTGATGTGATGCTTGTGTGTGTTTGCCTCTCTGTGAGGCATCGGTGGGATTTAAATATCGGTTGTGCTCATGCCACAGCAGACCTGTCGCTCTAGTGTGGAGAGCCAGTTTTTAACAGCTTGACCTAAACTGACAGAATCTCACCAGAGCTATCGTGCTCAGACCAAACAATTAGGAAGGGACAGAAGGTGTCCACTATTAACTCTTCTGAGGTTTGGCTGAGTGGATGAGACGGATTGAAGAGCAAAAGCTGATCCTAGAGTGGTCTCAGCCTCACGCGGACCACCCACAATCCGCTCAATGCTTGTCGTCTACTGCACACAAAATCAGAAAATCACAGCTCCAATCAGCCAAATTGCGACACACTCCAGACGCCAAGGTACAAAGATGCTTATCTGTCTATTGGAAAACTACTGTACATTGTTGCTGAAAGGTATGAGTGTTTTTAAAGAATGACAATTCATGGAATCTTTTAAAGACATTTACAGTTTAGTTTAAAACACTTGATAGCAAAATATATACAGTGGGGCAAATAAGTATTTGATACACTGCCGATTTTTCAAGTTTTCAAGAATGGACAGATCTGTAATTTTCAACGTAGGTACACCTCAACTGTGAGAGACAGAATCTAAAAAAAAAAAAATCCAGAAAATCACATTGTATGATTTTTAAATAATTAACTTCCATTTTATTGCATGAAAGTATTTGATCACCTACCAACCAGCAAGAATCCTGGCTCTCACAGACCTGTTAGTTTGTCTTTAAGAAGCCCTCCTATCCTCCATTCATTGTCTGTATTAATTGCACCTGTTTGAACTCGTTACCCGTATAAAAGACACCTGTCCACACACTCAATCAGACTCCAACCTCTCCACTATACGCAAGACCAAAGAGCTGTCTAAGGACACTAGGGACAAAATTGTAGACCTGCACAAGGCTGGGAAGGGCTACAGGACAATAGGCAAACAGCGTGGTGAGAAGGCAACAACTGTTGGCGCAATTATTAGAAAATGGAAGAAATTCAAGATGACTGTCAATCTCCCTCGGACTGAGGGTCCATGCAAGATCTCACCTTGTGGAGTATCAATGATCCTGAGAAAGGTGAGGGATCAGCCTAGAACTACACAGGAGGACCTGGTCAGTGACCTGAAGAGAGCTGGGACCACAGTCTCAACGGTTACCATTAGTAACACACTACACCGTCATGGATTAAAATCCTGCAGCATGTGCAAGGTCCCCCTGCTCAAGCCAGGACATGTCCAGGCCCGTCTGAAGTTTGCCAAAGACCATTTGGATGATCCAGAGGAGGCATGGGAGAAGGTCATGTGGTTAGATATGCCAAATAGTTCTATTTTGGTCTCAAACTCCACTCGCTGTGTTTGGAGGAAGAAGGATGAGTACAATCCCAAGAACACCACCCCAACCGTGAAGCATGGGGGTGGAAACATCATGCTTTGGGGGTGCTTTTCTGCAAAGGGGACAGGACGACTGCACCGTATTGAGGGGAGGATGGATGGGGCCACGTATCATGAGATTTTGGGCAACAACCTCCTTCCCTCAGTAAGAGCATTGAAGATGGGTCGTGGCTGGGTCTTCCAGCATGACAATGACCCCAAACACACAGCCAGGGCAACTAAGGAGTGGCTCCGTAAAAAGCATTTCAAGGTGCTGGCCTAGCCAGTCTCCAGACCTGAACCCAACAGAAAATCTATAGAGGGAGCTGAAACTCTGTGTTGCCCAGCGACAGCCCCAAAACCTGACGGATCTGGAGAAGACCTGTATGGAGGAGTGGGCCAAAATCCCTGCTGCAGTGTGTGCAAACCCGGTCAAGAACTACAGGAAACGTCTGACCTCTGTAATTGTAAACAAAGGTTTCTGTACCAAATATTAAGTTCTATTTTTCTACTGTATCAAATGCTTATTTCATGCAATAAAATGTAAATTAATTATTTAAAAATCCTACAATGTGATTTTTTTTTTTTTTTTTTTTTTTTAAGATTCTGTCTCTCACAGTTGAGGTGTACCTACGATGAAAATTACATTTCTCTCCATTCTTTGTAAGTGGGAAAACTTCGGCAGTGTATCAAATACTTATTTGCCCCACTGTACATATACTCTAGAAGTCAAAAGTTTTTGAACAGTTGTTTTATGTTTTTAAAAAGTCTCTTCTGCTCACCAAGCCTGCATTTATGTGGTCCAAAGTACAGAAAAAAGTCAAATTTTGAAATATTTTACTATTTAAAATAACGTAATGTAATTTATTCCTGTGATTTCAAAACTGAATTTTTAGCATCATTACTCCAGTCACATGATCTTTCAGAAATCATTCTAATATTCTGATTTTCTGTTAAAAAAAACATTTATTATTAATATTATTATTATTATTATTATTATTATTATTACGTTGAAAACAGCCGAGTAGATTTTTTTTTTTTAGCTTTCTTTGATGGATAGAAAGTTCAGAAGAACAGTGTTATCTGAAATGGAAATATTCTGTAACATTAGAAATCTCGATATCATCACTTTTGACTCCAAGCTTTTGAATATTATAGTGTATAATATTACAAAAGATTTTTATTTCAGTTAAATGCTGATCTTTGGATCTTTCTATTCATCAAGGAATCCTAAAAAAAATTAACTGAAAATTGAACGGTTTTAAATATTGATGATTATAATAATAAATGATAAAAATGATTCTTGAAGAGCAAATCAGCATATTAAAATGATTTCTGAAGGATCATGTGACACTGAAGACTGAAATACTGATGTTGAAAATCAGGAATAAAATTTAGGTTTGATCAGGAATAAATGACTTAATTTATTAAATTAATAAATAAGTTAACAATTTACATTTTAAAATATATTCATATAGAAAGCAGTTATTTTAAATAGTTTATTAGTTTTAATAGTTTAAAAGATATTTCACAATATTACTGCTTTTGCTGTATTTTGGATTAAATAAATGCAGGCTTGATAAGCAGAAGAGAATTCTTAAAAAAAAATCATACTGTTTAAAAACTTTTGACCGATAGTGTATATAAATAAAAACATGGAAATAAAAACAGTGTGGGTGCTAGTTGGCTGGAATAAACCGAAAATTGGACCAAATTTTACACCGACAGCTAAAAATCTGGCTTTGTGAGACTAGTCCCAAAGAAGCATGAAGTGCCAGTACTAAACAAAGCTGTTCTGTACATCTCTTCAATTCTGTGTTCTTGCTTTAAATAAACATCATGTGTCCCTGAATACACTTCAAGCCATGACATGCTTTGCTCAGTTGTACAGCGTCTTCCTGCCTTTCCTTCAAACCGTCTTGCGCTCAGTCTATCCTGCCAGACACGTGTCCGTCTGGCGTTCCCACGCCCACGTTCTCCCAGCATGCATCAGGCGCTGTTGCAGTGGGTGACTCTGTGCAAACATACGACCCCCCGCATAGTGCCACACTTCTGTCTGCGTTTCACCACTCTACAAACAGTGGGCAAAGGAGGCGGGGCCTCGGTTTTTGACAGACAGCTGCGTAGGTTGCGGTCAGGCCCAGACATGTTAAAGACCACTGGGATGCAATAGAGCTCGTTGACACGCTGATTGGTGGAATGCTGTCGTTAAGTGGCAGTATATATGTGTGTAGGTGGACGGCTCCATGTCTGACATGCTGCTCGTGTTTAGATTGGACAAGCTTTACGCCCACAACATCCATGCCTGTCACTCTCCGCTCCCACTCCGGCCACAAGGCCTCACGGACAGGAAAAATCCCCTTCTGCGCCCCCTGTCAGCCGATAGATCAACACTGATTGACATCTTGTTTAAATGAGTTATAGAACAGTCTCGCAGCATTGATCAGCAGACGTAAAAACCGCTAATCAATAGCTATTCGTGGTAAAGAAGACGATGAGGGTTTTTTTTACCCAGATTTACCAGTTCCTCAAAGGTCTCTAAGGTCACTCTTGGAGTCATAACAACTACTTAAGCCATCAATCACATATTGATCGTCTGTTAAAAGCCCAGAGCCAACATCATCCATCGTCTTTCTCTGCCCTGATCCCAGCTGGGTTGGTCTAATGGACATATATACATGATATATGTCAACCACAAATATATTTATCAGCCAATCAGTGACCTGTCTATGCTTTATGTAAGCCAACCAATATGATTTACCAAGCCATTACTGCGTAGTTATACATAAGATGTCATACTGATGTAATATGTGTATGTATATGTGTATATACTGTACACTTGAGGTCAAAAGTTCACATACACCTAGCAGAAAATGTTAATTTAGTTTGCCAAAATATAAAAGGGATCATACAAAATGCATGCTATTTTTTATTTAGTCCTGACCTGAATAAGATATTATACGACATAAAATATGTTTACATATAGTCCACAACAGAAAATAATAGTTGAATTTAGAAAAATTACATCGTTCAAAAGTTTACATACACTTGATTTTAATACTGTGTTGTTACCTGAATGATCCACAGCTCTGTGTGTTTGTTTTGTTTGTTTGTTTAGTGATAGTTGTTTCCTATCCTAAATAGTTCAACTGCCTGCTGTTCTTCAATAAAATCCTTCAGGTCCCACAGATTCTTTGGTTTTTCAGTATTTTTGTGTATTTGAACCCTTTCCAACAATGACTGTATGATTTTAAGATCCATCTTTTCACACAGAGGACAACTGAGGGACTCATATGCAACTATTGCAGACAGTTCAAATGCTTACTGATGCTTCGGAAGGAAACATTATGCATTAAGAGCTGGGGGTTGAAAACTTTTGGAATTTCAAGATCAGGGCAAATTTAACTTATTTTGTCTTCTGGGAAACATGCAAGTATCTTCTGTAGCTTCTGAAGGGCAGTAGTAAATGACAAACATAAGATATTCAGGCAAAATAAGAAAAATGTACACATCTTCATTCTGTTCAAAAGTTTTCACCCCCAGCTCTTAATGCATAATGTTTCCTTAATTCATTGTTTTTTCTTCTAGAGCATCAGTGAGGGTTTGAACCTTCTGTAATAGTTGCATACGAGTCCCTCAGTTGTCCTCAGTGTGAAAAGATGGATCTCAAAATTATACAGTCATTGTTGGAAAGGATTCAAATACACAAAAATGCTGAAAAACCTGAAAAAGACTTTTCTGAAAACAGTAGGCAGTTTAACTGTTCAGGACAAACAAGGGACTCATGAACAACTATCACTAAACAAAAAAAACACAGCTGTGGATCATTCAGGTAACAACACAATATTAAGAATCAAGTGTATGTAAACTTTTGAACGGGGTCATTTTTATAAATTCAACTATTATTTTCTCTTGTGGACTATATGTAAGCTATATGTTGTTAATTTGAAATATCTTATTCAGGTCAGTAAATAAAAAACAACATGCATTTTGTATGATCCTTCCTTACTTTGGTGAATAACATTTTGCAGATTCTGCAAGGTGTATGTAAACTTTCGGCCTCTGGTCACTAGTGGGGCAAATATAATTACGCACAAAATTTTAAAATTACACAAAATCCTACATCATACACACAAAAATACTATATATACAGTATATATATACACCGAGTAGCCTAATGATTCGTTAAATAACAAGCTCAAGAGAATCATTTGTAAATCAGACTACTCTAATCGTGCAGTGTTTTTACATGCATCACACAAAGACAACTGTAGAAAGATGCTTTCTTGTCATTATTTTCAGTACACCATCTTTTCCTGTCACAACATTCAATTGCAGATTGCAAACACATCTGTGGTTTTGGTGTGGAGCTGTTGATTCATCAGCAGCGGCGCTCGAAGCAGTGCGGAACACTGGTGTATGGCCATTATTTATCTCTATGTGAATGATCCAAATCAATTGTATAAACATATAATCAATGGTATTGAATATCTGCAGCTGAATTTTGCAGCTCTGCATACCAGACGTGAAAATATCCAGACTAATTTCAGGGAACTAATTAAGAACCTACGCATAGATTCTCTACTTGTTTTCATGATTGCACTTCATCAATCTATCTACATCGGTTATATAGGTGTGAGAGGCAAATCATCCCCTTACAGCCTTTTTTCTATCTCTGCTAACCCTGCTCCTTATCTTTCTGGGTTAAAAACAGAGTGTGACTTTCCGTGTCAAATGCATGAGATGCAGTGAGAGGAATTGACATCTTAACACAATAAAGAGCAAAATAAACAGAATAACCCTCATCGTTATAATTATCTACTGCCCTGAGGCTCGACTATGAATAATTCATTTGGTAGTTAATTAAATGCATGCGTGAGGGATGCGGTGACAGTACGTTGCAGGGACGTAACATTGATATGTGACGTTAAGGAAATAAATCTTTGTTTCCTGCAATCACACCCAACCGTCAGCTCCACGCAGGAAGGGAAATCTGAATTATTATCATTGTTCAGAATTGTATTCTCATACAAAAGCGCAGAATATTTATGACGTCCAAGTTTCATATCTGTGCAGAATAAGCCAAGCTATTCGGGACTTGATTGCTAATATTATGGAAAAATTGTAGTCTATTACAGCCAGACAAAAGGTCACATGGGCCTCTTTTTGTGGTTTAATGCTTTGGTTTAGTCTTTACCACACATATATGACATAACGTCACCTCACCCAGTCTACAGTGTCCAATACCATAACTCAGAAATATTACTCAGAAGTCACTATTTTTATAATGGCCTTATTAAAAGAGTGTATGTGAATAGAGAGCCTATTACGTTCTGACGTGTGCATGTGTGCGTGTGTCCAAGACCGCTAATATCATGGTCTGGTCTGTACTGTAATAACATTACACTCCATTCACTTTATTACACATTACAGGGATTGTGGTCGAATTCATTTTGCTCTAATGGCATTTGGTGGGTTTACTAATCAGTCTCTAGGGAAGATTGTGTCTCCTCTAGTATCGGCATGCACACACACACACACGCACACACAGCCCTGTAAACAGGACAGATAACACTACATTCATGCAGCATGGGTACAAATCATGCCATCAACATCAAGAATCTTGCATCAGACCAGCTGAAGCATTAAAATTCTTCTGTGCAGTTTCAGGCTGCTTTCAAAATGCAAGCTGAATACTGGCATTAAGAAAGGAATTCTTAAAACAGATGCACACTTAGCAAAATGTGCAATATGCCCTGTGAATAAGAATAAGAACTGAATTGGCCACACTCCACAAGAAGTTTTAACAGGAATTTGAATCGGAACGAAAGGAAGATGAAATTACTGAATTGCAAAAGAAATTCAAATGCATTCTGGGAAATGAAATATTACCTCTTATCACAGCAGTTCTCAGCTAGAGTACGGAGGCAGAATAAAGGACCTGAAGGACCTATGACTTAAAATAATTTAAAACAAGACAAACAAGCATTAAAAACAGCTAAGACAACTAAATTTCTTACTTTAATTCCATGTCAATAAATGGTTTTTGTTCTCTAAAGATCCAGAATCTTAAAAGATCTGGATATATGAGGAAACCTTTCTAAACCTTGAACTCATATCATTTAAAAATTAAATGTTTAAACTCTATGGACATACATGTGATCCCGGACCACAAAAACAATCTTGAGTAGCATATGGTAGGTATATTTAAAACAATAGCCAAAAATACATTGTATGGGTCAGAATGATCCAAAATATGCCAAAAATCATTAGGATATTAAGTAAAGATCATGTTCCATGAAGATATTTTGTAAATTTCCCACCCTAAATATATCAAAATTTTTGATTAGTAATATGCACTGCTAAGAACTTTATTTGAACAATAAAGGCAATTTTCTCAATATTTTCTTTCTTTTTTTTGCACCCTCAGATTTCAGATATTCAAATAGATGCATCTCTGCCAAATACTGTCCCAAACAAACCGTACATCAATGGAAAGCTTTTTTATTCAGCTTTCAGGTGCTAAATTTCAAATTAAAAACTGACCCCTATGAACAGTGGTCCATGGTCACATATTATTATAAAATGTAGTATATTTTCATAGTTATGCCAAGTTCTAAAATATTTTATCGAGAAAGAAATTTAGAGTAAAATACAATTAACCTTTAAAAATTGCTATACTTGATTTCCTGCGTTTAGATATACCTCGAGATCCCCTACTTTTTCTATTGGTAGACAATTCCATTCTGCAGCTGAATTCTCATTAAAAAAGGACCCTATCAGCTGCAAGTACTGCTGCCAAAAAGACTGTTTTGAAGTTATGGATAGAACCATCCACTCCCACAACTTTTACTTGGCTATCTTACTTCAGAGATATTATTGTTTTGCTGGAAGGTACCACTGGCAGGCTCAATGGCGCAAAGGACAGCACTATTCAGAGTTGGACAAATATTGCAGTGATGTTGCTAGATAGACTGAAAAGTTGACATTCCTACTGTGCTTATGTGACTTTTATTTCTTTTATTTCTCCTCATCCTTTTTCTTTGTACAAGTCGACAGCTTCATGGCATCTGTTTGTACATAGTTCTTTTGAACTGTGAACTGTAATACGTTTCTGAAGTGGAACTATATTTTTTTTTTTTTTTTTTTTTTTTTTTTTTTTTTTTGCTATTTTAATTCAAATTCAAACTCAGAAATGGAACTACACTTTACAAGGCATTCTCAAATAATTTCCTAATAGTGCACAACCATGCTAGTTACTGAAAACCACAACGCAAAGCACCCAGCTTGCCCTTTCATATCCTGTTCTGCTTAACCTGATCAGCTGTGATTTTCAACATCTCCTTCTTGACTTATGACTAAAAAGCTAAAAGGTACTGTATTTTTACACAGACTTGAATTAAAAATGCAAAACAATCACATTAGCAAGATGATAACTGAATGCCACTTGCTGAATGAAACACAACAGATGATGAGGTCAAATGACGATAATGTGACACACAACTATTTAAAATATTTATAGCTACATAACGCATACTGTTTTGCATGCTATTTTTAAAAAATAGTAAGCGGTGAACAAAACATACGGTGCATTATGAGGTAAATCAGCATTCTGTTCCAAAAACTGTGCATTTCATGGCAGACACTATGGTTTCACTGGTGGCGAGTCTGGAATGGTTTAGTTTGTTTGCAGAGTTCCTTCACACCTTTCACAGTAACCACATCGCATACCTTTATTAAGCACACATGTGTCGCTAATAAACATGAAGGTGTTAGATGATAATTGCAGCTCAGAGAAAATTAAAAAAGGACGTAGCAATTCAAAACACTCTCACATTTACCTCAAGGACCTACATAAACATTTGCTATATCAAAACAAGTCTCCACATGAGCACAAATACATCTCGCCGTGAACAATTGGAGACACGAACACATAGAGGGCAACAAGCTCAAGGTTGAGCACCCTGGGGGCTCTTGGGTGGGTTTGAGGCTCAAGACGGCTAATGTTCTTGGCACTAAATCTTCATTACTGATTCCACCAACACACCATCACAGCCCTCGGTCCAGCTGGGTCTCCTGTACCGACAGACTGGCAGACTTTAAGATGCCCAGGTGGCACAGGAAGCCCTGGAACTACGCCTAGACGAGCGGACACATGCAAATACACACATTAACTACGCAGCGAATATAATACATTTTGCACACAAACACAGACGAAAACGTCGCTCCACCTTTGCACAATTAGCGTGGCACACATTGCTCGAGGGCGCGGGAGGAAATGAGTTTTTTTGCTAGGTGCGGGGAAGATGGGGGAAAGGAGGGAGGGATGAGGAAGGAGAGCGAGGAGGGAAGCGGGGTTCAGGAGGATTAGGTAGGCGGTGGGGGTTATGCTTGGAGGAGGGAATATAATGCATGGTATGGGAGAGTATGTGCTCAGTAAGGTAATCGCCTGGCGCCCATATACAAAAAAAAAAACCTCCGGTTCCCACACGCTCTCCTCACATGTACCTGTCTCCATCTAGCGCTCTTGCTCCCCGGCCCTCACGTCGCGGCTCTCGCACTGTCACGCCTAATTACAGGGAAAAGCGGGATGATGACAAAGCAAAATGCATTATAAAAGCGAGCTGCGCTTAAACAGGCTAATTAACTACTGTCAGCCGCCTTTTCCACATGCGACAAAGCGGCGGGTTTAATGGGATTTAATTAAAATTTATCAAAAGGCAGTTCATTACAAACACTCTGTTTCCACATTATGAATCATACAAATTTCAACAAATAAATGTGTCACGGGAAGGACGCATAGTTATTTATGAACTGCAATACTGGCACGCTGTGCAGAGGAACTCCAGATCCGATGTTGTGAGATTCTAGGTTAGGACTACAACCGTCAGACTATCTGACACATCTGCCCTTGCCGTTAAATGATCTTCTGGGTTGGCAGAATACATATGAGGTCTTATGCTCACTATCTCTGCAACTCAGATGTTCAACCCAAGTCAGAACGTGCTTTAAATCCACTTTTGAAGGAACAGATCATGCAAAGTTCTGTTGTCATTTACTTACCCTAATGTTCAAGGCTGGTGTCATGAACAATTTGGTTCGTGCCTTGAATCCCATAGGGTATGTTTGTAATGCCCTGTTTGTAATGTTTATAAAAACATATAATTTGCATGGGTTAAATGAAAATTGTCCTTTACTCACCCTCTAGTTTTTCCAGTCCTGCATGAGTTTCTTTTTTCTGTTAAACATAAAAGAAGATATTTTGAATAATGATTGTCTATCTTCTAGGTTTTCTAATAAAGCACCAAACAGAGCACTCATTACAAGTTATTTATTTTTTCTACACCATAAAAGTAGCATACTGAAAAGTTGGACTGTTTTAATAAAATATGTTAAGTGTTCGATGCACTAAATTAAAGGATTAGTTCACTTCCAGAATAAAGATTTCTTGATAAATGATTCAGCCCCATGTTATACAAGATGTTCATGTCTTTCTTCAGTCGAAAAGAAATTATGTGTTTTGAGGAAAATATTTCAGGATTTTCCAACAGGTTGAAGGTCCAAATTGCAGTATCAATGCAGCTTCAAAGGGCTCTACACGATCCCAGCCAAGAAATAAGGGTCTTCTTTAGCAAAAAAAATTAAATTTATATACTTTTTAACCACAAATGCTCACCTTGCACTAGCTCTGCAATGCACATGCATGACTTTACGTAAGGAAAGTTTACTTCAATTCAAAATGGTAGTCATTTTCTCCTCCAACTTCAAAATCGCCCAACATCGTTGTTTTACCTTTTTTTGTAAAGGGCTTTCTTTGCATGTTGCTTCATAAACACTGGGTTGGTACTTCCACCTTTCCAACGTGACTACGTCATGCATGAGGTTGAGCTAGTGGAAGACGAGCATTTATGGTTAGAAAGTATATACATTTGTATTTTTTTTAGAAAATGACCGATCGTTTCGCTAGATAAGACCCTTATTCCTTGGCTGGGATTGAGTAGAGCAATTTGAAGCTGCACTGAAACTGCAATTTGGACCTTCAACCCATTGGCTCCCATTGAAGTCCACTACATGGAGAAAAATCCTGGAATGTTTTCCTCAGAAACCTTCATTTCTTTTCAACTGAAGAAAGAAAGACAAGAGCATCTTGGATGACATGAGAGTGAGTAAATTATCAGGAAATCTTTATTCTGGAAGTGAACTAATCCTTTAAGAGAAAAAACTACAAGTGAGAATAAACTGAGATGTTTTTGGCACATGCTACTCAGCAGCTCATTTCATATTCAACCAAAATGAGGAAATGTCTGCTGGCCTTGCGCAGAGGACCCTGGTGTTCAGCTTACTTTGGCAGTCTAGGGGTGCGCAGCCTGAGGCTTTGGAGGCCCCTGGCAATCCGAGGTCCCGAGGCGTTGGGCCTACTGGCTCTATCCATAATCCAGCCCTGCACATGTTCTTCTAAATCTGTATGAGTTTCTTTCTGCAGTGGAACATAGAAAGAGATGTTTTAAAGAATGTTTTTTTTCATACAATGAAAACATAATGTGATAATGAACTGGCAAGCTTAAAAAGGGTCATAAATACTATAAAAGTAGTTCATTCAGCTTGTGCAAGCATTGCTTGTTTATAGAAGTGTCAACACACAAAAATCACACCAAAAAGTAGTTATTAGGCCAAACATTTTGTCCCAAAACGCTGTAGTGTACCTTACACTATGTAACCGCTCTAGAGCTTAATAAAGAAAAAAAAAACATGCTTCTTGAGGAAGAACAGTGTAGCCAGAGCTTCTTCTCTCTGTTTATGAATCTGATGAGTCACTCGGTCTAAAATAGAATATAAACACTTATTATAGGCATACTGTAGGACTTGTGATGTACTCGCTCATTATATTTTGTATACTTGAAACAAAAAAAAGTTTCATGGTGTACCTTTCACTAATGTTAATGTTAACTAAAGCTAAAATAAAAGACAAATACTATATGTAAATGTAAACTTAATAAATAATCGAGATCTATCATCTGAAATATTTGACTGAGATACAACTGCTTGGAATCTCTGAGGGTGCAAAAAAAATAAAAATATTGAGAAAATCGCCTTTAAAGTTGTCCAAATGAAGTTCTTAGCAATGCATATTACTAATCAAAAATTAAGTTTTGATACATTTAAGGTAGGAAATTTACAAAAAATCTTCATGGAACATGATCTTTACTTAACATCTTAATGATTTTCAACATAAAAGAAAAATCGATAATTCTGACCTATACAATCTATTGTTGGCTGTTGCTACAAATATACTCGTGCTACTTAAGACTGGTCTTGTGGTCCAGGGTCACATATGATAAAATTTTAATATTATAAAGCCACTTTAAGGCTAGTCTGCAGTGTGAAAGTGGTTTATGAATAAATTAAATGAATAAAATAAGTTGAAGATGAACTAAAATTACTAAAAAATTAATTAAAAATAAAGCTAAATAGAATATTTTTTAAATAATAATAATAAAAAAAATGATAAAACCACATAACAGAATTACTAGAACTTAAAACTAAAATTAAAATGAAATCTGGAAATATTCAAATAATAATTAATCAATTCTATAACAGTACACAAAAAAAAAAAAACGTAAAACAATACTTGGCCAAAATGCGCTTAGGAAAAAGTTTCATCTGTGCTCTTCTGGGTTATCCCACAACACAGAACATTTCAGCAACCAACTAATTACTTTGACACGCAACTCTTGTAGAATTTGAAAAACACTTTTATCCACTCTTTAACAAAACATAAATATGCCAATAAAGTGAAAGCAGCGAGCAAGTAATGACTGAGTTTGAGTCAGTAATGGCCGGCCTAATGAAAAGTATTGGCTAGGGAAGAGAAAGGGAAAGTCATTAGTGTTTTTCACAAGCAAGAATGGAGGGAGGGCCTGACATTTGACAGCCTCCTCTCTGTCTTACACTCTCCCTCTGTCCTGTTGTGTCCTGATGGCAGATGGATACTGCATGACAACAAGGTTATGAGGTCACAACCACACAAGGGGGCATATGTGTGTGTGTGTGCATGTGTGTGTGTGTGTGCGTGTGTTCCCTGCCAGTCCAGTACATGGATGAATGTGAGCATTACATGTGTCAGCAGACGGGTGACAGCACGGCATTCATTAGCAAAAACAAAAAGAGTTTAGCTCCAGTAGTGCAGAAGAGGGGCTCGAAAAGGGGACGCAGAGAAAAAATGGGAGGGATAGGTTTCACAGACAGGCCTGAGTGTTCAATACTGACACGGTTGTGAGCTTTCTCCATCACTCTCTCTCTCCTTTTCTTGCTCCCTGACAGAGCCAACAAAGAGCTCACACTCCAGTCTATGCTGAGGTAAGCCAGATCATAATGAAGCTGAGGTCTCAAAGGGGATTCCCTTGTGTGGCGGCAAATCTCGGTGTGTGAGTGTGTGTGTAGATACACACTATGAAAGTATGTACCCCTGAATATTATGTCTCCAGAAGTACGTTCAAACATCTTGGAGTGTTTAGTAGCTATCCAAACTCTCTCCCTACGTCTCCATCTGTCTGTTCACTGCTGAAAGGACCAGGTTTTCCTATCAGGCTGCTTAACTTAACTAAGTCAATGAGCTTCTTTCATGGCTATACTAATTACACCAAACAGCAGCAAAACCAGAATGGAAATTCATCAGTGATAGGTCACCCAAAAAAAGAAAATCCTGTCATTGTTTATTTACTCTTCTGTCTTTGTCTATACAATGAAAGCTAATGGCTGCACAATACACTTAAAATAAATTATATTATTGCAGTGGAAATTTGCATTCAAATTGCAGTGTATATTTATTAAAAATAAAAAAAGTCAAATTTAATATATATACATATTTTTATGTAATATATACATATTTTCCTTCATTTTAATTATAATATTTCTTATTTGAATATAAAAACAACAACAACAATTATTATTATTATTATTATTATTATTATTATTATTATTATTATTATTATTATTCTCTGGTTATACTGATGCATAATTAAAATGTTTGACCAAAATTTGCAACCTATAAACAAGTAGAAAACTGGACCCCATTGACTTTCATTGTAAGAACAAAGACAGGTATTTAAAAAAAATAAATAAATAAATAAAATAAAATAAAATAAAATAATAAGGTTCTTTAGTTAACATTAGTTTATTACATTAGTTAACATGAACTAAGAATGAACAATACTTCTACAGCATTTATTAATCTTAGTGTCAATTTCAGCATTTACTAATGCATTATTAAAATCACAAGTTGAGTTTGTTAAAATTAGTTAATGCTCTGTGAACTAACATGAATAAACAATAAATGACTGCATTTTAATTAACCAACATTAACAAAGATGAATAAATAATGGGTAACACTTTATTTTAAAGTATCCTTGTTACATGTACTTATTATTATATTAAAAAATTAATTATCCATAATTACTTGGAAGTAACCCTAAGCCAAAGTTATGTAATTAATATTACTTAAATGTATAAATACACTGTAACAAGGACACCTTAAAATAAAGTGCAACCAAATAATGTAATAAATGTATTGTTCATTGTTTGTTAATGTTAGTTAATACATAAACTAATATTAACAAATCTCATTGTAAAGTGTTACAAATAAAATAAAATAAACAGAAAGGTTTATAATGACACTCATACTAGTGAGTAAATGATGACAGAATATTTGGGTGACCTCTCCCTTCTAAATTTAATGAACATTCAATAAACAGTATGTTTAAATGCTCAGCCTCCCTCCTGAAATCTCTCCGTCTGTCAGGACACAGAACTGAAGCCCAGTTTAGTATTATAGCTATATGGGATGGAGACAGAGAGACACATTATACTGTTCAGGGACCCTGCACAGCCCCAGACCCTCGTGGACTGGAATGCTGAAAACGAAACAAATTAGGAGTGGATGGAGGTGTGCGGGGGATGTAGTTACGATTGGGAAAGAAAAAATGTGCGATCAGTTGTTTTTGGACACGCATCATTTTCCTTGCAAAGGAGCCTGGCAGCTGCTGCGTGAGCAGGAAGGGGGTGCTGGGGTAGATGGGGGTCGGGGGAGGAGCCGAGCAGAGTTTGGGTGAGTTTGTGCTGGTGGACGAGAGAAACCCTCCCTTCAAGCATTGTTTGGAGAGAGAGAGAGAGAGAGAGAGAGAGAGAGAGGGAGGGATGGAAAGAGAGGAGGAGGGGATGCAGTGACTGAAATCACAAATGAAAAGGGGAGGAGGGGGTGTTACACAGAGACCACCTGTTTTGTTAGGGAAACAAACAAAAACATGCTTTGAACTGATGAATGACATAAAAACATTTATCAAAAATCATTTATTATTAGTGATCCAGGGTGATTTGAACAAATCCATAACTATAATTATTAAAGTGTAAGTTCACCCAAAAATAAAAAATTCTGTCATTAATTACACACCCTCATGTTGTTCTAAACCCATAAGACCCTTGTTTATCATATTTTAGATGAAATCCGAGAGGTTTCTGACCCTGCATAGACAGCAATGGTTCAACCATAATTTCGTGATAAACTATATGATGGCGATAGGGTGACGCAGAGGAGAAGTTGAATGAAGTCATTATTTTTGTTTTCTTTGCGCACAAAAACTATTCCCGTAGCTTTGTAAAATTACGGTTGAACTACTAATGTCAAACAGACTATTTTAACAATGACCTTATTACCTTTCTGTGCCTTGACTGTGGTAGAACCATGCTGTCTATGCAGGGTCAGAAAGCACTTAAGAAATATCTTAATTTGTGTTCCAAGATGAACGAAGGTCTTGCTGGTTTGGAACAACATGAGGGTGAGTAATTAATGACAGCATTTTAATTTTTTGGTGAACTATCGCTTTAAAAAAACATGTGGCATGTTAAGAAGAGGCGTGCTTTTACTTTTCTAAGCAATCAGACTAATGATTTTCACCTGGAGGACAACAAAACATGCCCAAAAAAAACAAAAAAAAAAACATAGACTTACACCACAAGAAGGATGTGAGTCATATTTGGAGGCTAGAATATATGAGGTAATTTATGCCTGCTCTGACCCACCTCAGATTCTAGTATAACTATATACAGCATACAAATTGCTGTGTAAAACGCATTTACTGTAAGCCACCTCTGAGCAGCATTAAACTGTCTGAGCAACCTTCGCATTTGGCAAAACCACCCAGAATGCCCTAGTAAGCAACTAGTTGCATAAACAGTTGCTTAAACTACGTCACAGGTACCGGACCAAAAATACAGTGTAAAAAAAAACTATTTCAAAGGAGACTTATTATGCCCCTTTGTACAATACATAATAAAAGCCTAAGCTCAAAATACCCCACAGATCATTTATTATATCATTTTGAAAATGCCTATTTTGAGTGAAAGCAGAAATATGCTGTTTTCATGCATGTCTCTTTAAATGCAAATGAGCTGCTGCTCCCCGCCCCCTTTTCCAGAACATGGCTGTGCCTTTAAAGCTCATACATCAGATATCCTGCCAAAATACATCTGTTTGGTTTTGATTATCACATCTATCGCACTGAAATCATGCGTTTTAAACCATATTAGTTTAAACTTCTAACATAACGGTTTCTGAACGCACATATCCGAAGCACACGCATAGAAAGCGGCTGTCACACAGCATATGAGTACTAAACTAAGTTCTCTTTAATGTCTTATTGCACTTATACTGTCAAATACAAACAAGTTTGTTAAAAACTAAGAGAAGTTACAAAAATTTACAAAAAAAAGTCAGTTATATCTTTGAAGGTAAACAGCTGGGAAAGAAATCGCATGTTTATATTAGATCTGTGTAGCAGCAACGAAATATACAGTACAGTAAATAAATAAACACTCTCTTGTCTCCTCTGAGGCTGCAAATCTAAACAGTGTTCTGTGCTCGTCTGTGTAGCCAAAAACAGAACAGTTAGCATGCTTTGCTTGACACCTTTGCAATGGTGTTAGAACTGGTACACCATTGTCACTTGCGAAAACAAAATGATGGCGCCGTGGGTGGAAACATGGTTGCAGAAAAAGTCTTACCAAAACAAAGTTACTGGGTTGTCCTTTTTCACATTTTATGGCTTGGTAGATGCACTGAGGACCCAATTATAGCACTTAAATTTATGATGTGTCATGATATGTCACCTTTATATTAAAATGTAATTTATTCCTGTGATGGCAAAGCTGAATTTTCAGCAGCCATTACACCAAAAGCCAGTCTTCAATGTCAAATGGTCCTTCAGAAATGATTTTAAAATGCTGATTTGGGGCTCAAGAAACATTTCTTGTTATCAACAATGTTAAAAACAGTTTTGCTGCTTAAAGGAAAAGTCTATTTCCAAAACAAAGATTAACATGTAATGTACTCATCCCCTTGTCATTCTTTCTTCAGTCGTAAAGAAATAGTTTTTTGAGGAAAACATTTCAGCATTTTTCTCCATATAATGGACTGATATGGTGCCCCGATTTTGAACTTCCAAAAATGCAGTTTAAAAGCGGCTGTAAACGATCCCAAATGTGGTTGTAGACAATCCCAGCCGAGAAAGAAGGGTCTTATCTAGCGAAATGATCGCTTATTTTCATAAAAATAAAAAATGTACAGTCTTCTCTTACTCTGCCTGGACTGTTTTTTTCCAGTTTGTGACAGTTAGGGTATGTCGAAAAACTCCCATCTCATGTTCTCCCTCAACTTCAAAATCGTCCTATATCGCTGTTTTACCTTTTTTGTTAAGGGTGTTTGATCTTCTTTGCATGTTCACTTTGCAAAGACTGTGTCGGTACTTCTGCAGCAATGTAGGATGATTTTGAAATGATTTTTGAAGTTGAGGGAGTAAATATGATTGGAGTTTTTCGACATACCCTAACTGTCTTGAGCCAGAATACACAGAGTTCAGGGAGAGCAAGGCAAGACGAGCATTTGACATTAAAAAGTATTTAAATTGTATTTTTTTAATGAAAATAACCGATTGTTCCACTAGATAAGACCTTTCTTCCTCGGCTGGACTCGTTTACAACCGCATTTGGGATCGTTTGAAGCTGCTTTTAAACTGCATTTTGGAAGTTCAAAATCGGGGGACCATAGCAGTCTATTATATGAAGAAAAACGCTAAAACGTTTTCCTCAAAAAACATAATTTCTTTACGACTGAAGAAAGAAAGACATGAACATCTTGGATGACATGGGGGTAAGTACATTACATATGAATCTTTGTTTTGGAAGTGGACTTCTCCTTTAATACTTTTGTTGAAACTGTGATACATTATTTCTCACGATTCTTTGATGAACAAAGTTTAAAAAACAGCATTTATTAGAAATGTGTTACATTATAAATGTCAAGCCCAAACTTTTGAACTGTATTGTAGATCTACGCCAAGAAATGATCAGGATTTATTTTTATTGTCCAAAACCCCACTTGGCCGAAGGCTTACAAACTTTTGGACCGCACTTTCTGTTAGTCACTGTTTTTGTGTGTAAAATTGTGAGAATTGAGATCCATATGTAATCTGTTGAGGTCGGAGACCTTAAGGCCGCCGTCAGCATATGGTGGAAATGCTAGGTTCAG
This sequence comes from Labeo rohita, assembly GCF_022985175.1. Lineage (NCBI taxonomy): Eukaryota > Metazoa > Chordata > Actinopteri > Cypriniformes > Cyprinidae > Labeo > Labeo rohita. The sequence goes on from NC_066875.1 coordinate 38,459,730, forward strand.
TTCAGCTAGGCTGAAGAGATTTAGGGCCTGCCCAAAACAGGACCTCAAAGCGAATCACATCACACACTCCTAGATGCTAGACTACACATATACATCTGCCATCCACCTCAGAGATCGATAAAACCAAGTGTGTGTGTGAGAGGATTGAAAAGAAAATCATCAAGCTGCCCCCATATCTCCGGAAACACACATTTTAAGGCAAAGCGTGACGGAACACCTTTGTCTGTTCGTAGCCCAGCTGCACAACCTGGACACACACACACACATTCCTTCTCTGAATGCAGCATTTGGCAGTATTTGAGGCTGACACTGCTGATGTCATTTGCAGCAGTGAGTCATTGGGCCCACACTCCTGCTGTGTGTACTGGGCCCCTCACACACACACATACACACACACACACACGTACGTCTAAAACCAATCATGGGGCCATCTTTTTGCTTCCCTTGGCATCGGAAGTCATATATTTCTGAGTGTGCCAAGACAAAACAAATATCCCTCATCTCTTCTCGTCTTTTTTTAAATTAAACTCATTTTCTCTCTTCTCTCACTGTCTGTCCGTCCCCCTCGCCGGTTTAGCAAGCTAGCACGACTCATTGGCCCTCTGGACACACTCTATTCTGCCACTCTATTGTCGATCCGACAGCCTTTGTTGTATGGAGAAAAAGCGACCCCCGCCGTTCTTTCTCTCTCTCTCGCACACACTCACACCCACACATACACACACATTCCACAAGCACAGAGGTCAAAGGGTGCAGCTGCCTCAATAAAGCAACGAGAGTGTGTGTGCAAGTCTTAAAAGGAGAGTAAGTGGGGGGAGTGAGGGAGGTGGTGGATTCATTTTTACTTTATTCCTCTTTTCTGGGCTGAAAGAGTGAGCGAGGGTGGGGAAAAGAGAGGACGCAGGGCAGCTATTCTGCTGCTGAAGGACTCTTGTCAATTGGGGAATTTTTGAAAAAACTTCTCGAATTGAATTTTGAGGCTTTGTGGGGGTCCATTATTGTCTCATTGTTTAGGTGACTGTGCACGTTCGCGCATGTCCTCAGGGCTAACATTTTTGCCTCGTTTTCCTGTGACATCTTCTTCGATGTTAACGAAACACCACAGAATTGAACACTTTTTCCTTTGGGATTTGAAAAAAAAAGAAGAAATCCCTTCAGACGAAGGCTGTATTGATTTTTGTTGTTGTTGTTGTTGTGCTATCTCAGGGTGTTGAAGTGTTAAAGCAGGGTGAGACTGACCTCAGGTCACTGGGCATCAAAATAGGTTGTGAAGCAGAGAGATGGACGGTTGGTTTAGAAACAACATGCTGAGTGGATGTTCTTGAGACAGCCTTTCTGTCCAACCTGAAAGAGACATGATAGCAGGGTTTAGAAACAGACAAACTTTAAAGGAATAGTTCACCCAAAAATTTTAATTCTATCAATAATTACTCACCCTCACGTCATTGCAGAAGCCAGCGCTCTGACGTAGAACCTAGATGCGCTGTGTCTTGTTTACAAGCAGAAGAAGACAAATGCTGTACATAAAACAGTCTTTGTAAAAACGTCTGAAGAGTTCAACAGAGAAGATGACTTGCAATTTTTTGCCCAGCCTTACTTTTTACATTATTTTTCTTTTCTTTGCACATAAAAAGTATTCTCATAGCTTCATAACATTAAGGTTAAACCACTGATGTCACATGGACTATTTTAATGATGTCCTTACTACCTTTCTAGGTCTTGAACGTGTCAGTTGCATTGCTGTCTATGCAGGGTCAGAAAGCTCTCAAATTTCATCAAAAATATTTTCATTTGTGTTCTGAAGAAGAAAAAAATATCCTACAGGTTTGGAACGACATGATGGTGAGTAATTAATGACAGAATTTTCATTTTTGTGTGAACTATCTCTTTAAGTGAACATACGGACTAACAGATGCTTAACAAAGTTATTCTTTTGAATTCACAACCCTCTTAAAACATTGTAGCTTCCTATCATCACTGAACCACACATACATCCATTGTGAGGAAAGAAAAAAAGAACTAAGTGAAAATCAACATGGAACAGCATTTGCAACCCATGTGACTTCCATAATGTGATGCATTTCTGGAAAAAAAATTAATAAATAAATAAAATAAAATAAAATAAAACAGAACAAATACTACCATTTAAAAGTTTGGATATGGCCCAAAGTCTCTCATGCTCATTAATGCTGAATTTATTTGATCAAAAATATAGAAAAATAATTAATACTGCAAAAAAAATTTAAAATAACTGCTTTATTGTTAAATATATATTTAAAATATAATTTATTCCTGTGATGACAAAGCTGAATTTTCAACAGCCATTACAGTCTTCAGTGTTACATGATCCTAATATGCTGATTGAAGCAGATTTGACACAATCTGTATCGTAAAAAGCGCTATACAATAAAGCTGACTTGTAAGACAAGAAATACTGCAAGACAAGAAACATGTCTTATAGTATTACCACTGTTGAAAACAGTAGAAAACTAAACAGGAAAAAATTCTATCCAAGAATTGACTGGACCTTGAAAAGTGGATTTTTTCATTCCAGAATGTCAGGTACAAATTTGCAGGAGATTTTTGTGCGGATTAAATTTTTGTCCCAGGCATCAAGCCATATTTATTTGAGCCTCTACCAACTGGAAAACCAAGATGGTGGAGAATGTCAAGTTCACCCTCGAGAGCCTCTTGATGTATCCCAGTCACTTTATTCGCTATTATTGCTGTAACCTTTACAGTTACACAATTTTAGGCAATCTGTAATGTATTCAAGATACACATTTAGTCAGTTCTTGTGTTCTCTGGGACTCATGACTTTAGCATTGCTGGCACTGTTCGAGCTCCAGAAACGCTGTAGGTTGTAACTAGTTTTAAATTACAGCTTTGCAAGATTATAAAAAGGCTGAATTACCTACAACAGTAGCCTCAAACAATGTCTAACTAGTAGCTATCAGACTAAATAGCAGCCTTGGTGACATCAGACAAAAAGTAAAGCTGTTTTAGTTTGATTATAAAGAATAAACGTTTAACTTCTTTGGCACAACGTGCAGAATTGTTCAAAACAAAACCAGAAAACTTGCGGCAAGAAAGTAATAAGCCAATTTTGATTTTTCCTCGACTCGAATAACAAAAGCAACCGAAGATGAAAGAAACACTCCAGATATAACGTAAATGAATGATGGATGAGATCATGGGACCACCGTGCAATTTTCTGTGTGAATATCCGAGGGCAAACGATTACCCATAACTCACGGTGATGTTTTCGGATGCTATCATATAGATCTAAGGGTTTGTGAGAGCGTGCTGTTTGTGGATAAAGTGGAAGAGAGAACATGAGACCGTGTGGGTGTATGAACTGTATTGTATCGGATATTCGGCTGGTATGGTGTCATGTTAATAAATTAATCATCTGAAATGAACACCCTCTAACGACTCTCTCTCTCTCTTTCCAATTCTGTTGCTTTATCAGCTTCATTTTTACCAGCCCAGCTGTACTTGTCATCAGCCCCATTATTAACTGTAGCAGTTTGTTTTTCTCTCTCCTACAACATGAAGAATGCAAGGCTTGAACGAGAGAGGGAGGAGAACGTGTCGAAAGCGGGAGAAGAAAGAAATTTAGACGGAGCTAGAGAGAGAATGTCCCTGTCAGAGATCAGAGCTGTGGTGGCTGTGAGACCCAAAGAGAGATTAAGCAGAGGGGGTTCCTGGTGACGACTTAAAGACCCGTCTTTTCATCAGTCGCTTCCAGTCGACGCTGCCTACAGGTGCAATCAGAGACGGCGAGAGAGACACTTGACTTTCAGCCCTCACCTTTCCTCACCTCGGCCTTTAGAAAAGAAAACGCAGGGGAGGTGGCCTGTACTTCATTCTCCTTTCCCTCTTGTTTCTCCCCATCGCTCCCTCGCTCTTTTTGCGCATTTGATATGCAGATGACTGACCGGCTTTTCAAATGGCCAAATTGCAGGCGGCTAGGAAACGCTATCTCGCTCTCTCTGACCTTCAGGAGGGTCCCCATAGCAACACGGTCTTAAGGCTCCCGTGGCGACATTCAAGTCAAGCGCGCCGGTCTTCGGGATTTTTAGCCTTGCCGCCAAAACCTGTTCAAATCTGATTATAGAGGATTATCTCCTAATTGATTTCACTCCAGGCCAAGTTTGAGTTTTTTCTTTCCTTTTTAATAACACAACAGAAACTGTGCTCTACTTCAGAGAAAAGCACAGCTGCTGTCTGGAAGAAAGCGGGATGTGTGTATTTAGGTATATTAAAAAGACTAAAAGCATTTATGTTGGTACATATTATATGTAAATGTACATTTTTTTGGAAATAATTACTATACACACATTATTGTCTTTCATTATAATACTGACTGTTAAAACAATGTTAAAATACTTACTTATGTTATGTATCGATGTATCGAGACACTGGACTTGATAGTATCTGGTAACTGATCGAAAAGACGAGCGAAGGCCTCATAACATTTCGACGAGCACATGACGTCATCAAAACAACCGTCTGCGTTTAATATTGTCTCACACACCTGGCATTGTCCTTGTTATGAAACACAGGCGATAAAATTTATCTCACGCCACAATACTCAGCTCAGATTAATGGGCCAATGATGTTGAGAGTTCAAGTCCTTGTACTTTGAATCAAAGCGCGTAACCGTTTAACGAACTTGAGACTGAACGAACGTGAGGTGCGCCCCCGACCGGAAGTTGACTCGTGACTATGCAGAGTAAATGCCTTCGAAAGAAATAAAGAACAAAAGAAATATGTGATCGGTTATTTATTTATAATGTTTTTGTGACTATGCCCACTAAACATTGGACGTCGGATAGACGTGCAGATCATGTCTATATTGGGTCCGTCGGTCAGGGTCACGTCACTACGACGTCACATTGCGCAGTGGGTGCGCAATTGGAAAAATAGTGGTTGCTTTAACTCCTTTTTACGTGAGTATATATATATATATATATATATATATTAGTACTGAATGATTGTCTGATGTGCATTTCTTTTTTTTTCTGCTTTACTGGGGTGCCTCCATTTAATTTCTTTGAGGTATATTTCTTTCTTTCTTTCCGCAGCCACAGAATAATGAATTGGAATTTGAAAGGAAATTCAACAAAGTGGATTTATGTGCAAAATTGATCAAATATAAAAAAAATAGAAAATAGAGAGTTTGCACTTACGTCACGATTTGGTCATTTACCCAGATACACGCCCATATTGGCGATACTCGAATGTAAACAACAGCAATGACTGCATGGTTAATGTACCACTGAATATGTTGTCCTGCTAATTTATGCTGTCGAAATCATGGAAAACCTGTGTGGAAGCTGCTAAATCTTATAGAGAAGAACTTAGTAAGGAGGAAAGGGCACAATATAAAGTGCAAAGTAAAGTCAAAAGGTGGTAAAGATACGTACAAGAAGTATTAATTAAGATATTAGCCTAATATTTCACCTACCTGACCGTAAATGATAAGGTCAAGCACAAATGTTGTCAAGACTCTTGCCTTGGAAATCCTGGTTCAGTCTGGCCAACCTCAAACACCTTTTGTTCCTCAGACAGATTTTTTCACTCTTCTCCTTAATAGTACTCCAGATGTTCTTCCTAGTTCAACCGATTAGCACGGCCCAAAACATGACATTAATAGACCATTTTCAGCAGCAATATTCAGCCAAATATGTGAGTTTCATTTAGTTCAGAGGCACTGTTTACGTTTAGTGCCGCCAATATGGCCAACTGATGGCGTTGTGAAAACACTTGGAATTTGAAAGGAAATTCAACAAAGTTTATCTATGTGCAAAGTTAATGAAATATATAAAATATAAATGTATTACATTTGATACATAGACTATTGTATACTATTGGTGGGATTTCAAACCGATTTTTTTAGTGGGTGACAAGATGCAGGCCACAGGCTCATGATGAAATATCAATTCATTAAATTAAATGAATAGAACAGAATAAAATATCTAGTCTATTCCTAAATATATCATATTTATGCTATCAAAAGTAAACACTTTTATCACAAAATATGTATTTTTTCCCAAAATAATGTGATGAATTTATAAAATTCATTACCTTTTAATAAAAGGTTAGCATTATTTAAAATTCTGAGGTACTTTTTTACGTTTTTATGGCTTTTTTCCCCTTTCTGAACACAGATTTGATTTATTTGTAGCACTTTTTGAAGTTAAGCATGTAATTAATTTAGGTCCTATTCATGCAACTGGGAGGAAATATGGGTAACCACTCCTAGAGACAGCAGTGATATTAAATGGAGATTAAAAGGAGATTTTTGCTTGAGCTTATATGAGCTCAAACATTTCTTATTAATTTCCTACAAAACCTAATTATCTATGCAATCCACATTCATTTTTATCACTAATTCTATTCATTTTATCACCAAATTCTTGCAAAACCCAGTTATCTTTACAATCCACATTAATTTTATCACTATATATCAACAATGGTCTAATTTTCTGACATTTTATTTTTTTAAACCAAGGAAAATGTAGGAGAAAAACCTGAGACACAGTTGAGAAATTCCCTGAGCAAACCACTGGCAATAAAATGCTCCTCTGGGTCATTAAAGGCATACAAGCACATTTTAGAAAAATGATTACGCAATAAAGATGACCGCAGAAGCCTGTAAGGACATTTTTTAAGTGTTTTTCTTTCTCTCCCCCGTGTTCCAGAACCTTCCCCTTCACACCTAAATCACGTTACACCAATTGGAGGATTGTAGCACGACATAAGCGTTCCCAGGCCAATAATACGGCCGTCGCCTCTGCATCACCTGTAACTGTGTGGAAACCTCACGGGGACAATCAATACCAGATTTCGCAAGTTTTCATAAAAATGAAATTGTCGCCGGAAGGCAATGGTTGCTTTGGCAACTGAATGGCATTACGGGAAACATACAGACGGATCTAAAGGAAAGCAATAAAAGAGAAAGAGAGATACAGTCTAAAATAACTAATACAAGAAAAGGTATTTCTCTGCACTTAAAGAACACATTCATTTCTCTGCTGGCAATGGATGGTGACTGTAAAAGCCGGTGTTTACTTTAGAGAAGATGAAATACCAGGAAGAAGAGATTGATGGTAGAGTGGAAAGAAAAATAAAGCACATTAAATGGTTTCTCTATCTCATTCACTTGTGGAAGTCCACAAAACTCAATGCATTCGAAAGCAAATACACACACAGTAAAGAGAACCCAAGAATGCATTGTAAAGTTTTTTTTGTGTGTTTTTTAATCAACATTTCTTCAAAGGAATGTATTAGTTGTTTAACCCTTTTAAAGGCATGTATGCAGGAGGAAAAACAAGAGAGGGATTGTGAGGGGCGGGGGGAGATGGCAAGATGGACACGGAAAAGAAAACAGCACACACAAACATGGTGTTTTACAAACGTCTGAACACATCACTGGAGAGGAATGGAGGTCTTTAAAGTGGCCGCCACCCGCTGGCTATTGGCACAGAGAAACACGTACACACAACTGAAGCGTTCTCTAAAAAAATACACACTTTGTGGTTCGTCCCCGCTCGTGTCTGCGTACAGAATACTGGTCCCAGCGTTCGTGGCGAAAGCAAGTGCACAAAGAACCGCTCGACGTGAGAGACAGAAGATGGACCTTTCCGAGGCCAGATGTTCGATAAACGAGACCTAAAAAAGGGAGGATGGTGAGCAAGAGAGTTTGTGTCTCCTCGTGTGTCCTCTGTGATCCGAACGCAACGGCACACCCTCCGCAATCGGTCCGTCTTTGAACGATGTCCACGCGTGTTTTCGGACATACGCACGCCTGCACGCACACACACGTATCCAAGTCCATGTGCACAGGGTCAGAGACATGGCTTACGCTGATTGTTTTAGTAAATGCAACAGAATCTGAACAGAAATCGAACGCTTAAATATGTATGAAACAGCCCACGAATACAACAGTGCCGAACAAACGTAACACCTCCACATTTTAGGCAACTTGATATTGAAGTAACAAAATCCAAATTTGCGTGTAAGAAGAAAACATCGATGTGACAGGAAAACAATGTCATGTTGTTTCTTTTTTTTTCCTCACAGTCTTGATGCACCAGAGTGATACAAAACTAAATGCTTTTGAGAGACAAATATTGAAGCTTTCTAGGCAGATTGAAAACAGTAACAGATTGTTCAAGTCCCAACGTCAGTCACAAATCACATCTGCAAAATAAGACCACCAACATATTTGGGTATGAATGGCTTGTTATTATGTGCGTGTATGCGGTGTATTTTTTAGCGATAACATTCTTTACACGCATACAAAACACACTGTGACAATGGCAGTGAAACAGAACACAACTCGCACTCCTAAGGCCAGAAACAAATTCTATGCAAGTATGCAGACGCAAATACTTGGTCAACACTTTGGTCAATGTTTTTGGAATAGCATACTAGCTTACTACTTTTATTACAAATAAAATAAACACACAGTCCTTCTTAAGACTTATTAATTAGTGGTCACCTTGTATTCAATCATTTCCTACCTAGATAGCACACGTACGTCTACAAGATGTCTGTTAAAGATCACTTGATCTGGAAAGCATCTGCTGTGTACAAACATCTGACAGACATCTGTAAGATTACATATATTTTAAATCATAAACATCTTAAAGACATCTAATAGACATCTATTTGACATCTGATAGGAAACGTCCTATAGACGTATTGCAGATGAGCAAACACTCTAAAAAAATACGTCTTCCAGATGTAAATGCAGACATCAAATAGATGTCTCTGTGATGTATATGTGCTATCAGGGTACCCTGCTAAAAAAAAAAACTATAGAAACCATCACAAAATTTGTAATGGTTATAATGGGAATTGTACTGGTTTTAATAGAAACTGTAATGGACCCTGTTGGTCTCTACTGGCAATTTTTTGCGTTCTATTGGTGAGTTGTTAAAACAACTACATCCTTATGAAATATGTCCTAAAACACAGTACAGGAACCATTTTTATTGATTTTATTAGTTAAAAGTTGATGGTTTATGTTTTTAATGGTATTGACCAGAATTTCTCTAATGGTTTCTATTGGTTGTTGTTGTTTTTTTTATCACAGAATTTGTAATGGTTTTACTAGTTATAATGGGACTTGTATTGGTTTCAATGGAAACTGCAATGGACCCTGTGGGTTTCTACTGGTATTTGGTCACCTTCTATTGGTGGTTTGTTAAAACCACTAAATACTAATGGAATGTATTCCATTTTTTAATGGTTTTAATGGTTAAAGGTTGATGGTTTGTAATGTTTGGACTAGTATTTGCAATGGAAACCATTAGAATTTCTGTGATGGTTTAAATTCATTATTTATTTATTTATTAGTTCCCTTGTTTTAGTTTAACTAGTTTAACTTGTTTCCTCACTTCAGTTCAGTTGTGGATTTAACTAAAACAACAAAGCAAATTAATTAAACATGGCCACAAATTAATTCTTAATTTGTTTTGACCTTGCATGTCTAGTATATTGCTCTGTAGTCACTATTTCTGCCATACAGCTAATTTTTTCTTTGCTAATTAGCTAAAGCTAGTCAAATGCTGCATTCGTAAATAATATACTTGCTTGTTAGTATGCTATTTTGAATTCAGCCTTTGAATCGCTTTAGCTAACATTTTCAAATAGCATACTATGACAGACATCCCTGCTGAAACAAACAATAGACACCATCATAAAATTTGTCATGGTTTTACTGATTATAATGGCACATGTATTGGTTTTAATGAAAACTGTAATGGACCCTGTGGGTTTCTACTGGTATTTGGTCGCCTTCTATTGGTGGTTTGTTAAAACCACTAAATACTAACGGAATGTATTCCATTTTTTAATGGTTTTAATGGTTAAAAGTTGATGGTTTGTAATGTTTGGACTAGTATTTGTGATGGAAACCATTAGAATTTCTGTGATGGTTTCTATTATTTTTTTCAGCTGGGATTTTAAGAGTAGCATCCTATTCCAAATCCAACCACGCTAACTAGCTTTGTAAATTCTTTCCCAAGCTGTTGAGAAAACTGACCATAAAACACGACAGTTTATGCTAATATGTGCTGAGAATGCAACTGAGTTCTGACACGTTTCAGAAAGCAACGACGTGTAGCTGGAAGCGTTTGCGTTCACATACTTGCGTAGACTGTATTTCAGGCCTAAAAGAGAGATTTTCATTGGCACTAACAGAGATACACACACACAGCTAGTTACAAGGCTGCATGATTGTGTGTGTAAGTGTGTGTGAGAGAGAGAGGAGAGAACGAGAATGTGAGAGAACAATGCTAATCACGGCATTTGTTGAGGTAACCAGCATATATGCCCAATCAGAATGGCTTTTGATTGTGTTTTGGAGCTGTGCATGTGATGAAAATCACTACAAGAGCTTTTCTGTGTGCCATGGCCATTGAATCGTTCTCCGTATGTGTGTGCGCGGACACGTCTACTAAATTGAGACGTGTCCGATACTCAAGAATTTGAAACGAGTCTAGAAATATTTCCACTTCACTTCATGTGAACAAAAAAGCGCACTGTGTGTCTGTAAAAGAGTAATTCTGTGTGTCCATCTATCCTGTTGTCCATCTGAGAGAATGAGTTTCTTTCTTCCCCTCATCTGTCTCTTTGTACCTCAGAAGACCATCGGGCCCAAATCTGCCTCTTCCAGCGCTTCAGAGGAGTTTATTAAAAACCTTTCCATTCCTCTCTCTCTCTCACTCTCTCTCTCTTCTCCTTCAATCATCTTTCGACGTTCCTTCTCTCCCCCCACCTCCCCCTCCCCTATTTTTTTTCTTTTAATGTGTGATTCTTCCATAGTTTCACAGTCTTTCTAGAAGTTTCCTTGCGCGTTTGCTTTCCCAACAGGCGGTGTTCGCGTTCTTTTCGTTTTATTTCACCCCCTTCCAATTCTTCCCTCCTTTCTGGATTTTTTTCCCTTTTTTTCCAAGCGTCTTTAAAAATAATAATAAAAAACTTTCTCGGATTGTTCTACCTCAACACATTCACAAACGAGGTCTAGGTTCAAAACTACATCAGAGTACAAGGAGCTATAAAAATATATGTGTAGAGCGGAGGAGACTCCTGGGAAAGAGGAAAACGAGGGGGAACCAACCAAACAAACTCGGTTTCTGCAACAGAACGAAAGCATTAAATTAATTTACAACTCAAAAAGGGGTAGAAACAATGTCAGCATGTCATAAAAAATAGGAAAAAAAATTAGGCCTAGCAAACTGTAACTTTACATGAAAAAAAAAACAAATCTAAAAATTATTTTACTGAGTATTCATATATAATTATAATCTATGTGTTGAAAGCGATAAAAAAACTTTTTTGATGTTCGCTCATATTTTTGTGTTTTGGTTTTGAAACAGTCTAACAAACACACGCGCCCATGCTCACGCTAACACTGTACTCAAACACGCACTCATCCGCACGCAAAAACACTCGCGAGTTGTACTGAAGCGCGCCGGTCGCAACGTGCGCGACAGCAGTGTCGGAATATTTATCCTACACACTCACAAAATACACACGTTATTAAAATATACAAGATTCTCCACGCCACTACAACTCCACCAATCAAACACATGGGTCCTAGATCACGTGACTGCAGCCCTGTGTGACGATTGGCTGAATCAATGGCCCCTCCCCCTTCCGAAGGAGTTTAACACAAACTAGACCGCTATTTGTGAGTAAATGTAGCATTCGAAGTCAAAGTTCACAAGTTGTCTTTGTAGGTTTTGGAGTTGAGATGTCTTTTTTTATGCGTTTAGTCTTTTTGCAAGTACATCAGAAAAAGTTTTGATGCTTGTGCTCCAGAATGCCCTCCAAAAAAGGAGTTTATGTTTTTTCAGTTGGCTGAATCACTCCAGGAGGTCTTCTCTAGCTTTAAGGACGTTTCCCATGTGGGACGTCAGAGAGAGGGAGGCCCTCACATCAGGACATCCTCTCTCTAACAAAAGGCCGAAGTTGGGTGAGTTGCGAGGAATGGTAGCGCACACACATACAGACACGCTCGACCACGAATGGTCAGTGTGTCGGAGAAATGCGCGTGAACGTAAAAGGATCTGATCTACGGGGATGCAGAGTGTGGGGGCGGGACTTAGGTAGTCGTTTAAGGTGGGTGTGGTCTTAGCAGATGTTGTCGTTAAGGTGGTCTCCGGTTCTCATACTTTATAGTAGATGTTGGCGGGACTCTGAGGGGGCATCTCCTGTACGATGTACACCGGATGGCCGTAATCCCCGCTCACTTTCTCGTAGTGCGGGCAGTAGGCGGAGTCAGAAGTCCGCAGCGGGATGATGATGTCGCTAGGCTCCGAGCCGTTGTTGTTGCCGCCTCCCACGCCCCCGCCGCAGCCTCGTTTGGGCGAGGTCAGGGAGGAGAGGGAGAGGGGAGGGTGGTGCGATTCGGAATGCTTGGCGTGTCGTCGTCGGTAGCACACCACGCAGATCACGGCAGTTACGAGCAGTAGGAAAGCCGAACCGCCGGCTGCACCTGCGATAACAGCGATGTTGGAGGGAGGAAGGGGGCCGTTTTCTCCACCAGGACCTCTAGGGGGAATTCTGGGATGTGTGTTGTTTCCAGCACCTGCAAAACAGAAGAATTTGATCAGTTCAAAAGATATATATAGATATATATGTATATATGTGACCTGCTCCATCGTTCTGAAGTTTATTTATTTCAAGATTTCGAGAAAATAATATTGAATAACTAAATATGTAGTTATTCAGTGATTAATTAAATGTAATCAATAATAATTTTTGAGAAAATGGCCTTTTTCAGACATTTTTAAGAGTTTAGGTGATTCATTCTAACATACACTACAAATGTTTGTGGTCAGTAAGACTTTTTTAATATAATAATAATAATAATAATATTTCAGGATATAATTGTTTTTACTGTATTTTTTTTTAAATAAATGCAGCCTTGATGAGAATAAGAGACTTGATCCCAATATACACAACCAGTCAAAAGTTTTTGAACAGAAAGATTTTTAATTTCTTTTTTAAAGAAGTCTCTTATGCTCACAAAGCCTGCATTTATTTATTTTTATTTATCCAAAGTACAACAAACAGTTTAAAACAGTTTGAAATATTTTTACTATTTAAAATAACTGTTTTCTATTTGAATATATATTTAAAATGTAATTTATTCCTGTGATTTCAAAGCTATATTTTTAGCATCATTACACCAGTCACATGATCCTTCAGAAATCATTCTAATATTTTGATTTGAAAAAAAAATTCTTATTATTATGTTGAAAATAGTTGAGAACTTTTTAAGGAAAGGAAGGAAAGGAAAGGAAAGGAAAGGAAAGGAAAGGAAAGGAAAGGAAAGGAAAGGAAAGGACGTGACATTAGCTTTTCAGGTTTCTTTGCTGAATAGAAAGTTCAGAAGAACAGCATTTATCTGAAATACAAATCTTTTGAAACATTATAAATGTCTTTATCATCTCTTTTGATCAGTTTAAAGTATCCTTGCTAAAAAAAAATATATTAATTTTCATAATTTCTTTCCAAAAAAAAAATAAATTATACTGATTCCAAGCTTTTGAATGGTATAGTGTATGTTACAAAAGCTTTTTATTTTGGATAAATGCTGAACTTTGTTTTTTTTTCTATTCATCAAACATTCCTGAAAAAATGTACTCAACTGTTTTAAATATTGATAATAATAATAATAATAAATGTTTCTTGAACAGCAAATCAGCATATTAGAATGATTTCTGAAGAATCATGTGACACTTAAGACAGGCGTAATGATGCTGAAATTTAGCTTTAATCACAGGAAGAAATTAATTTGTAAAATATATACACAAATAAAAAACAGTTATTTTAAATAGTAAAAATATTTCACAATATTACTGATTTTGTTGTATTTTAGATCAAATAAATGAAGGCTTGGTGAGCAGAAGACAATTCCTGTAAAAAACCTAAAAAATGTCACTGTTCAAAAACTTTTGACTGGTAGTGTATATATGTATTTATACAACAGTTCTTTCTGGTCCTCGAATCTGATTGGCTGAGAGGAGTGCAATATTCTAGTGATATCTGAGCTCCAACCGTTTCATTGTTTGTATCACTCCACTTGTGGTATTTCTCACAGCGGCCGTGCTGCACTCATGAACCCACCGAGAGCAGCCTTACTTCGGCCAGATCTTCTGGAATTTGCCACTGGCTCTGATTTCTTTATAGTGGTTAAACATGAAATATATTTCATTTTGGGTAAATCTAACAGGCCGTCTTTGGTCTCATTAATCAATTATTTGTTCCAGAGCAAATAGCGACGTTTTCGAATTTGAATCCATGGTGGAAGGAAGCAGTTCACACAAAGAGGGTTTTTAAAGACACTTTGTTGTTGTTTCTTATGTATTTACACACTCGTTCCATCGAACTGTTGCATAAATGCAATATCACACTCATAATGTGATATGGCTGTATTTCAGCACACATTGTAATGTACAGCACTTTGGAGCTAGTGTGTAACCTGCAAGGTGGTATATAAATAAATAAACGAACGGCCGAACAGACAAACTGGTAGCAGCATATGGCTGTGGACATTGCTGTGGACACTGAATGACTTTCAGCAATGCAGCAATCTGTCACACCACATTAAAAAGTGACAAAACAGCTCACTGTGATATCTGCTGAAATGATAAGACTGTCACATATTGCTTCCTTGAACAAACTTGGATATTAGATTAGTTCGCATAAGTCCTCTAAATTGGCGTCCCTTGGGTAAACACAGTTTCCTAAAGTTTAGTGCTTTTTGGCAGGGAAACTTTTGCGAGTCCTTCTGGACTGCATGTGGTGATGACACCCATTAGTGAGATGACCACCTTTAACTTGTTCCCATATTGGAGCGCGGACTCAGAGAAGTGCCCTCTGACACTTACATGAGTATTAGTCTGATGTAGCGGGTTCATTAGCGCTGCCACATCCTGCCCTCCAGCATCGCCCTCCTCCGTCTACCTCGTCATCTGATGGGCTAGTTAATGACTTTAACCAATCAAATGGAACAAATTAAACAGGGCCAGTCATCTAACCCTTTGATTGGCTTGTTCATGTCCCTAACAGATCAGACCGAACCAATTAGAGCCCTCCGTGTTCACTCAAACTGTCAGAAATCTGAATAAAGTTTGGAGGATGTTGAAAAGAACCGGACTTTTCTCTGAACTCGCTGACCAGTGACTCACATCACAATGAGTCAAGGTGGATTGGGTTTCTGCAAACATGCACATTTTGGCACGGGCGTAAAACACGCAGTGTAAACCTGTGGTCAACCACTGCGGTCTGGCAATAGAGACGTGAACCGCAATCATCAGACCGTTGAGTTGGAAAATAAAGACGAGGAGGTGAGTATTCGGACATAGCGTTAAGACCTGTTCACAACAACGAAACGTAAAAATGATAAATCGCAGACAAAAGGTCTGTTCACAATGAGAGTAAATTGGAAAAACCGTCCATAATCAGGCAAAGTTTAATCTCCAGTATGAATAGATTCAAAGAATTGCTCTGTTTTTTAACTCAAAGTCTCTTTTGAGTGAATATCCATGGTGAATATTTCCTCTCTGCGTGAATTGGCCTTTACAGTACTTGCAGACGAGGCTACGCCATGAATTATTCTTAATATAGCAACTTTTCTGCTGCTGGAAGTTGTTTATCGTTCATTTTTTTTGCCCTAAAAGCTGTTAAACACTCAGAGGACACACCAGGGAGCAGCAGCTCTAAACGTTCCCCTCTGTAATAAAAAAACATAATAAATAAAAAAAAAATTTACACTTGGAAACATGAGCTGTGGTTTATGTGCTGCTGCTTTAAACACTGGAATCGTGTATTTAGCCTCTTCTATGAACAACAGCTGAGAGAGCATTTTAATAGATGTGGGATCTATGAGGCTATATTAGTCATTTATCTTTACATAACGGGATTATGGCGCGTAGGAGGCATTTCGCAAGGGAAATGAAAGCCAATCTAAACGCTGTGGCTTGATTGGGCTCTTTAAGATGGGGAACCTGAGGAAGTACAAAACCACACAATAGAGATGTGCTAGATAACAACCACATGGTCATTCTCAAAGGTGAACTGCCTTACTATAAAGACTTTATAGGTTATTAAAGGGGCAGTTCAGCCAAAAATGAAAATCTAAAACTTTTAGGATTTTCTTTCTTGTGTGGAACACAAAAGGAGATATTCTGACACGCATAAAAATTGTCCATATGACTTGTTATATTTAAAGTCTTCAGAACCAATGTGAGTGCTCTGAATGAGCAACAGACTGTTATGCAAGTTATTTTTACAATGCAAATCTTGCCCTTTGTTGCCACAGCATGATTGGTTGTGCAACATGTAAGAACCAGTGGTGTTTGGTGAGACTAAATTTGCTTGAAATGGCAACTAAAATATATTTTCATGAAATAACTACTTGACACAATCACTTCTGGCTTCTTGACTACAACATTTGAAACAATATGTATTGTGGGAAGTGCTTTACAAATACATCTGAATTGAACTGAATGAAATTTAAAGGGATAGCTCACCCAAAAATGAAAATTCTGTCATTAATTAGTGACCCTCATGTCATTCCAAACCTGTAAGACCTTTGTTCATCTTCACAAATTAAGATATTTTTGATGAAATCCGAGAGCATTCTGAGCTTGCATAGACACCAATGCAACTACAACTTTCAAGGCCCAAAAAGGTAGTAAGGACATCGTAGTAACGACCCTGCACGTCCAAAAGTGACGCTAGTGGGGTACCACGAACATCAAAAAATGACACCAAGGGGTCCTGATCAAGCATCAATATCTGACAAGTTTGTGCAAAGTTTGTTCTTCTCTTCTGTGTCAGTCTTTGACATGAATAAAGATGTTATTTTTGTTTTCTTTGCGCACAAAAACTATTCTCATAGCTTTGTAAAATTACAGTTAAACCACTGATGTCATATGGACTATTTTAACAATGTCCTTACTACCTTTCTGGGACTTGAACGTGTCAGTTGCTTGGATCTCATAGCTCTTGGATTTCATCAAAAATATCTTAATTTGTGTTCCAGGTTTGGAACAATAAGAGGGTGAGTAATTAATGAAGATTTATCAAAATATTCTCATTTTGTGCTCCACAGATTTAAACACTGTTGATTTTGTGTGAACTGTTTCTTAAAGCAAACTACAGCTTATTGGGAATGGGAAACACAGATTGGAAAGGTACAACAGGTTTGATTACACACACACATTAAATACAAGACATGGAACAAATGACCATTGTGCTTACTTAGTCGGACATAGCTGATCTGAGTTTCAGCGTGTGTGTACATGTGTATGTGCAGTTGCGATCTCGACGGGAGACAATGAGAGCCCCTGCCGAGCACGGGAACGGTCGGAAATACAGGGATCTGACTGCAGGCGCTCTCAATTGGCCCATCATTATTCTTGACACAATTCCTCTCGTTTTCTCTCTCCATCCCTCACTCTATTCCTCCACCTCCTCCTTCGCTCCGTGTCTCTATGACTGTCCGTGTTATTGTGCTCGTAATGACCTGCAGCCCCCCAAACCCACCTACATCCTCCACCACTCCAAGTGATGACAGCTAGACAGACAGACAGATAGACAGATAGATAGACAGACAGACAGACAGACAGATAGATAGATAGATAGATAGATAGATAGATAGATAGATAGATAGATAGATAGATAGATAGATAGATAGATTAGATTTTTTGTCTTTGTATGTCGAATAAAAAACAGAATAGGACACAAGGCAGCAGTCTCTCGCTCCCAAATGTCAAACCCGTGCAAACAAAGAGTGTGAGTAATTTTCCCTTTCTATCATCCTACACTAATCATCCTCCTCTCCCTCCCATTTTCTGTGTCTTTCTTCCTCTCAGGACCAACTAAACCCAAGCCGCTAAACTAATGGCATTAATAAGTCTCCGAAACGACGGCTCTCTCCTCCTCTCATCCTTTATCTTTCCCCGTGCGGCCATTACCCCCACCGCATTCTGCCTCCAGTTCGCAGCTCCAGGGCCTTTGTAGAAGACGTCGAACGGAGGAAAAGAGGAGAAAAAATAAGGGAACTTGAGGAGGAGAGAACAAACAGAAGGGTGGAATATATCAAAAAGAACCCGAGCGCCAAGACGCCTGTTTCTCTCCATCCATCTGTCGCTTCCTTCCCCTGTTCCTTTCGTTAGTTCTGTTCTTTTATTAATGTGATGTCTGTTTGGGATGAGCCTTGTCCTCATGATACCGAAGGCAGCTGTGTTTACCTGGATTCAGGCTGTTGATACGGTCCGCGGGGTCAGGTTTGGGAGATTTGGCCGGCAGACCATATGGACCTGCGGACACATGATTGAGAAACCGTTTAGTAACAATAATGGTTCAGTCAACCTGAGCACAACATAACAAATACAAATACACTGCCATATTACAATCTTGCAATCTTGCCTCATTGCTATATATAAGCATTTTAAGTCATTTTAAAGGCTATTGTTCTCTTAGGTCTATTTTTGTTACTAAAAAAAAAAAACTATATTACTCGATTAATCGTTAGAATACTTGACAGATTACTCGATTACCAAAATAATCATTAGTGACAGCCCTAATAAAGTCATTATTTTGTTTTCTTCACGCACAAAAAATATTCTCGTAGCTTCATAAAATTATGGTTGAAGCACTTTTTAATGACATCCTTGCTATGTTTCTGAGCCTTGACCGTGGTAGGACCCTTACTGTCTATGGAGGGTCAGAAAGCTCTCGGATTTCATCAAAAATATCTTAATTTGTGTAACGAAGATGAACGAAGCTCTCACAGGTTTGGAACGACATGAGGGTGAGTAATTAATGACAGAATTTTCATTTTTGGGTAAACTAACCCTTTAAATTCAACTTTGCCATCACAGGAATAAAATTTGATTTTTAAACATATAAAAACAGAAAACAGTTATTTTAAATGTTACAACTATTTCACAATATTACTGTTTTTGCTATATCAAACAAATGCAGCCTTGATGAGCAGATGAGACTTCTTTCAAAAACGTTATTAAAATCTTAGTTCTTCCAAAATTTTGATTGGCAGTGTATATGTGACCCTGGAACACAAAACAAGTCTTAAGTAGCACGGGTATATTTGTAACAATAGCTAAAAATATATTGCATGGGTTAAAATTATCTATTTTTCTTTTATGCCAAAAATCAGTAGGATATTAATTAAAGATCATGTTCCATGAAGATATTTTGTGAATTTTCCATTGTATATATATTAAAACTTAACTTTTGATTAGTAATATGCATTGCTAATAACTTCATTTGGACAACCTTAAAGGCAATTTTCTCAGTTTTTTTTTTTTTTTCAGATAATGTATGAATCTCAGTTTCAAAAAATGGTCCCTTATGACTCAGTATCAAACGAATGGCAATCCTCAAGAATTGCATCTGCATAAATCTTAAAGGTACAGCAGCAAAAACAGTCTGTTTAATTTTAAAGGGGAGAGAGCAGGTACAAAGATTTCCTGTAAAAATCAATTACAACTGCGGTTTATTAGTATAAAAAGCAAAAGCGTCCAACAGGGTTCCTTTAAGATGTTTCACACCGCAATGTTGTTGTTGAGGGGCTACCGCTGAGGT
Source organism: Labeo rohita (assembly GCF_022985175.1). Classification (NCBI taxonomy): domain Eukaryota; kingdom Metazoa; phylum Chordata; class Actinopteri; order Cypriniformes; family Cyprinidae; genus Labeo; species Labeo rohita. The sequence continues at coordinate 38,479,374 of NC_066875.1, forward strand.
TACAAACACTTTAGACAGCAGACAGACATTTCACACACACACAGAGTCATCTCTGAGCTTATGGTGAGCTGTCACACTTGTCAAAATGCCATGACAGTCTGTGTGTGTGTGCAGGCACATCTCATCAGATATCTCCAACCGAAACGGCTTTTATTTAGATGACAAACAAAACAGACGTGACCTTTCAGCCACGAAGCAGATAACAACTACAGTGAGAGAGTGAGAGTGAAAGAGAGCGACCGAAAGGGATTTTTAAGTAAAGTCAATAAATGTTGTGGAAAAAAAATCTAAATCATAGCCAAAAATGGAGACTGAAAATAAAAAAAAACTAAAACGTTTTATAGTCTTTGAGCTGTGTTAATCCTCTCTTATTCAACAGTGTAGTGTGATAGGCATGACTGATAAATAACTCTAAACACACAACGGACACGAGTGTTTGTGGTGTACTGTTACGGCTCAGGGACTTGTGTCCACAGTCTGTTGGGATTCACTTACCGCTGTTTTCCTGAGTTTAATAATGAAAACTAACAAGGGGCCAACAGAGTTTGTGTTTGCGTGTAAACAAAAGCTATTGGTCACAAGCGTGTGCCACTGAGAGAAACGCTTTACTGAGCCTAAGTTTCTGCAAATCCAGCATCCGTAACTGTTTCAGGTGACCAACCCTCTGGCTTTGTCTGCCGATATGGTCCCTAGAGTGTGTGCGCGTGTGTGTGTTACTCACTCTGTCCCACTTTCAGCACCACCTTCATGCCCTGTGTAGCGCAAACTCCTCCTCTCATGCTCTCCAGCCCCTGACGCGTCCCATCTGATGTAGCTGTGAAAGAAAAGAAGAGATTTACTACTTATTATACCATACACATTCCAAACAATCAACAGCAATGCAAAAAATGACACTTTTACTACTTGTTTTCCAGTAAAAATAGAAAAAAGCAACACTGCATAAGTCATTAAGCCTTGTTTACATTTATTATATTTTGAATGTAAGTGTATTCTGGTATTTTTCTTATTTACAGTTTTTCTCAGTCGCTTTGGTGCATTTCTCACAACACTATTTACATTTGCACAACATTTACTTCAACCTCCACAACATTTAGTCATTTGTGCACATCATAGTAGCAGTTTCTCATTCCTTCCAACAAATTGCAAATGCTTTTGGACATGCATCAATTGCTTTCATACAACTCTCTGCTGTTTTATAACATTATCATTTGCTTATGTCATGTCAGTCAAAATTAACTAAACTTGTGAATGCTGAATAGTCATTCCATATAAAACTAATAGTCCTCATTTCATTGCTTGAGTCATTACATACAAAAATGTTGAACTAGTTGTCAAAATCTGTCAAGCAAATTTTATAAAAAATTTTAAATCTTTTTTTTTCCTGAAAATGTCTTCTAAATTGAACAATTTCTGCAAATGTGCATGAATGATTTACAGACCTATGTATGTTGTAGGTTCAGTTCCAATATGTACTGCAATATTGTTTACAATTGTGCACAGCTCTACCCAAAGGTAGTTTATGTTTGTTGTAAATAAGGGTGTATTTATTCGTTTGCACAATGCTTTGAATAAATTAGAATTGCAAAGAGCATATGCAGTAAAAATGTGAAACATACATATTCAGTGTCTTGTACTCAGATACCTCACTAAATACAGTAATGTCTAGCTTTACTGTAGTTTTCAAATGGCTGTGCAAATAGTATATAGTGCTGTCTTGAGCATTTTCAGGAAGTTTCACCAAAATCTGACTTTTTTGCATAGGAAAAAATTTACAGAGTAAACTGTCATAATGAAAACATGACAAAGCCATTTGACTATCTTGTTCATAAACAATGGTGTCAGGACTTTTTATCTTGATGACACTGACACTTTCATTGACATGAATACTTGCTTTTGAGGAATGAGCTATCCATTTTGAGCAAGTGACACGCTTTTGCAGGTTATCAACTAGGTTTTGCAGTTTGTACTAATTGTTTTGAGAAATGCATTAACTGTTGTGCAAATGTAAATAGTGTTGTGAGAAATGCACCAAAGCGACTGAGAAAAACTGTAAAATGTTGTTCTTAATCCAAGTTTGTGTAAAAATGTCTATGCAGCCTTATCAAAAATTGAGTCAAGAACGAGATGTTAACAAAAGTGATTTGTCACTATCAGCATAAAAGGTCAAGTTAAGAGCATTGCATTGTGGGATACAGTATCTCACACGTGCTTTGGTTGTATAATACACATTTCGGCAAATTACCGTCTGGTACATTTTTTTCAGAAACGGCATACATTCTGCATGCTATGAAAAAATGTGTAATATGGTGTCACAAACAGACTCTCAGACACAGATCTGATACTGTAGTAATAATAGTTCCTACTGACACTCAGCCATTCTGCACAGATATTTGATCTAATGTAGATTAACACACACAAATGTCATTCTGTATCATGGTACAGCTCTAATGAGGCCTAATTTCCGGTCCCAGAGGAGGTCATTTAACATCCTAAAACGCCTCAAACTGCATCCATCACTCGTGCACACACAAACTCGCTTAATCCAGCACTCTTCCGAAATGCTGACAGGAACTTGAGAAATGATATCGGTGAGCTTCATGGACCTAAGTGGGCCAGCGATGGGTGCTCTTGATATGAAGTGGGCTACAGGTGGACGTCATGCGAGATGCATGTGGGTTGAGGTGAGCTAAGAGCGGCCGACGGCTGGTTACATGTGGGCCAGACGCACGGGCTTAAGACAGGACAGGACAGCTTGTCCTTGGTAATAAGGTCTGGCCGTCTTAAATGAGAGAGAGAGACAGAAAGAAAGAGAGAGAAATAATGATCTGATGTAAGTGAGAGTGCCAGATCTTATTTACTGAGGGATGGTGTGCGAGAGAGAGTGAAATAAAATGGAGGACACACCTCTGTCCCACACTTGTGTAATATGTTATTGTCTTTTAATGTCTCTTGATTCTAATTCCTTCATTTATTTAAAATGTATCATTGTCTGTCAGTCTCACATGGACTTCTTAAACGTTTTTGTCCATTAAAAAAATACCCCTGGGCAGGAGAATAACATTCTCACCAATGACCCATGGAGGGTGTGAAAAAAGAGACCTTCACACCTTCATCTCTCTGTCACTCACGCTCTCAGCCTCACTGAAGGACTGCACAGTGTGTCTGGACAGGGGCATGAAAAGACAGACGGACAGATGACGGACAGATAGATAGATAGACAGATAGAGAAAGAACAGTAGAACGATAGACAAAAAAGACAAACAGAACGATAGATGGAAAGATAGATAGAACGATAGATAGTTAGATAGAACGACAGAACAACAGATAGATAGATAAACAGAATGATAGAACGATAGATAGAACGATAGATAGATAGATCGATAGAACGACAGAACGATAGATAAAACGATAGAACGACAGATAGATAGAACGACAGAACGATAGATAAAACGATAGAACGATACATAGATAGATAGATAGATAGATAGATAGATAGATAGGATGACAGAACAACAGATAGATAGATAGATAAACAGAATGATAGAACGATAGATAGATAGATAGATAAACTGAACAATAGAACGATAGATAGATAGATAGATAGATAAACAGAATGATAGAACAATAGAATGATAGAACGATAGATAGATAGATAAACAGAACAACAGAACAATAGAACGATAGATAGATAGATAGATAGATAGATAGATAGATAGATAGATAGATAGATAGATAAAACAGAATGATAGAATGTTAGAACGACAGAATGATAGATAGATAGATAGATAGATAGATAGATAGATAGATAGATACATAGATAGATAGATAGATAGATAGATAGATAGATAGATAGATAGATAGATAGATAGATAGATAGAACAACAGAATGATGGATAGAATGATAGATCAACAGAATTATAAATAGAACGACAGAATGATAGATAGATAGATAGATAGATAGATAGATAGATGATAGATGGATAGATAATACATAGTGCAACTGAATGACAGAAAACGATAGAATGACAGATAGAACGACAGAACAATAGAACAATAGACAGAACAACAGAATGATGGATAGAATGATAGATCGACAGAATTATAAATAGAACGATAGAATGACAAAAAGAACGACAGAACGATAGAACAATATAGATAGATAGATAGATAGATAGATGATAGAAAGAACAAAAGCTAGAACAAAAGATAGAACAAAAGATAGAACGATAGAACATAGATAGAACGATAGAACGACAGAACGATAGAACGATAGATAGATAGATAGACAGATAGATAGATAGATAGATAGATAGATAGATAGATAGATAGATAGATAGATAGATAGATAGATAGATAGAGAAGGAGAAGGTCAAGGTTAACTGTAACCCTAAAACATGGATATTCTGAGTCATTTTGTGAGATGGTAAAAAAAGAGAGAGGGACAGGGAGGGAGGGAGACACTGATGGTCTCTGACAAGCTGTTGCTGATGTGATTGAGAAGAGAGACGATAGGAGGTGATGGAAAGACCAAATGTGTGAGCAGACGACAGAAAAGAAAGTGTAAGGAAGAGTGGAAAGAGAGAGAGGGAGTGAGCCTGATGACACGTATGAATGTGGCTCTGCCCTATAAGCCGGAGTACTGAAAGGTCTTGGGGCAGAAACAAAAGACAAACAAGAACAATGCTATTTATTGCAAGCAGCAAAGCTGTAGCTTCTGCTCTCCTTTAAAGATAAATGGAAGGGAGAGACAGAGAGAAACAAAGAGGTAGAGAGAGATAAAGAGGTAAAAATGGGATAAGAGACTGATGGAAACACAAAGACTAGAGAGGGAGAGAAAAAAGAATAAACGAAGGACAGGATGAGTAATTGAGACAATGATCAGCAGTGATGGTGGGATGAGGAGAAATGGAGGATGGGGTGGCAGAGGAACACCATTCTCCAAGTCCCATACAACAGGAACAGAAAGAAACGAAGTGCAGAAGTCATGAAGAAACATCGCAGTCCTTTGTTCTTAATCACTATGTGTATTTTATTCTCCTCAGTGTGTGTATTTCTCTCCAGGATAAGAGTAAAAACTTGTGTGAAGACAGGAGCCGGTGCATGTCACAAAGATTCAAGAGAGAAGAACTGATAAAAAGAATGAAGTGTAAAGGCCAGAAGAGCGATTTAGTGAACAGTAGCACAAACAAATGAAGCTGAGGAAGCTGTGTGTGTATGTGTGAGAGAGTGTGTGCATCTCCCACGCATGTGTTTATGTAAAGGGGTTCTGGGATGCCTCTTGTCGCACTAATGATGGTGATAAAGCGCAAGTCAGTCAGACGTGTGTGTTATGTGTGGGCGTTATCCCACGGCTATTATTGTGGAAGCACATTTGTGTGCAAGTGTGTTTATGAGAATTACAGACAGTCGAGAGACTGTGTTTGCTTGTTTGATGTGTTTGTGTAGCATGCATGTTAGATATATTTCAGAGCAGATTGCAAATAATCATAAATATTCAAATTCTGTCTGTTAAAGGAACAGTGTGGGATATTCTAACCTGTTCATTGAAACAGAGGGCATTTTTAATCCTTAAGAGTATATATACACAAATGTGTATGAAAATTTAGTTCATCTTTCAAACCATTAAAAATAGTTTCATTAATTGAAAATATAATTAAATAAAAATAATATATGATAAAATTAATTTAAATATTTTGTTTTTATTTGTTAATTGCAGCAAATCCTTTGTTCTTGTCATTAACTAAAACCATTAAAATAGTTTTCATTAATTGAAAATAAAATAAAAAAAATACAATACAATTAAATAAATAAATACAATTAAAAAGTAAAATAAAATAACCCTTAAAAAATATGAAAATTTTGCCTTGGCAACTAAGTGAATTAAAAAAAGTTTAAATTGATACTTGAAATTACTAAATTACTAAAACTAAATTTGAAAATAAAAAAGGAAAACTAAACAGAAATATAAAAAACAAAAACAAAAAAAACCTAATAACAATGACAAAAGCACAACATTATTAAAACTAAAATTAGAACTAAAAATAAAAAAAATAAAATAATGTTAAAATAAAATAAAATAAAATAAAAATTTAATTAAATAAAAAACCTAAACAAAAATGTGAAATTTTGCCTTGGCAACTAACTGAACTAAAATAAGTTTAAATTGATATTAAATTACTGAATGACTAAAACTAAATCTGAAATAAAAATACAGTAATAAAACAGAAATATAAAAAAAAAAAATAATAATAAAAATGACAAAAGCACATAAAAAATACAATTAAACTAAACTAAAATAAAATAAAAAAAGAAACATTAAAATGAAAAATAAAATAAAATAAAATAAAATAAAATAATAAAAGAGAAAAAGAAAACTGAATTAAATAAGTTTAAGTTAATAAAGAAATATATAAAAGCTAATTCTAATTATTAACAGTGTATAAAATAATACAAAAATAACATTACAGATCTCATTTACATCCATTTATAGTCAAAAAGATAGATAGTCTTGCAATCACATCAGTGACTGATTATAATATGTCTTATAAATATTTCGAATATATAAATGTTCAAATCAAACTAATTTAAGACCAGTGGCAGAGGGTAAGATTTTCAGTGAATACTTAAATTAGGACCTATTGTACGACTTCTACACATTTGGAATATTGCAGGGACTACTTTTCTGTCACTTCTACAGTCCATTTTGAAACTAGAAAATCCAAATTTACTTTCACTGTAAGGAAAAGAGCAGTGTGAACATCTGCTTTTCTGGTCTACGGAAGAAAGAAAACCACAACGTTTAGAAAAACATGAGTGGCAGTAATTCATTCTCAATTTTTATTTTTGGAAAAATGATCCTTTTAATAAAATACCAGCCTCAAATTTCTGTTTTCAAACCCTCTGGCCCATTTGCCTGCTGTGCTTTCAATCAAACTGCATATAAACACACTAAAAGCATGTTTTCTCTTTGTTGCAGACTGAGAAACAGGTCAAAATTAATGTTCTACGCAACATTCCACAGATGCTCTCCATTGGCAATGAGCTGTAAATAACTCACAATATTCCATTAAAAGTGCCCAAATCTCAAAACACATCCATTATTGAGCTGCAAAACATGAAGTTAGTTTGAGAGTGTGTACGATGTGTGTTTTTTTTTTTTTTAAGTACAGTACTGAACCAGCAGAGATTTGCACTTCTGTCCTCAGCCAAATATTTCCACCTTTGGCTCACACTTCATATTTCCTGAAACTAAATAAGACTCAATAAATCTGAAGCAACACATTCGTACGGTTGATTTAAGCCATTAACGAAGCCTTCATAAGCAATTAAGAGAGTGCTGACAGCTAAAAAGAGAGAAGAACGAGAGAATTCACACACAAAAAAGGTGCCACGTAAGACTCACCGCCGGCACGAAATCATAATGTTTTCCATTAACTTTAAAAGCAGCAATGTTCTTGCAAGGTACAATTTATGCCGTTATCTTCCAAAACAACAGCAATTTATGAGGGAAAATGGTTGCTGATGTCGAAATGGATGCAGATTTTGATGCCACTTCTCTTAATGTTTTCTTAATGCTTCTGTGCGTAGCGATTTGCACTCTGATTGGTCAGTTTACGACGTCCACAAAAGAGGCACAAGAGGACGACGTGCGCCGTAGCCGGCTTTCACCCTGACTTGTCTGACAAGTCCGCAATGTCATTATAAGTGGCCCTGTGTGAGTGTATGATAAAGCAGCACATTTGAAAGCCTACAGGCTTGCATCAGATCGTGAGTGTATGTGCACGTCTTTGTGCGAGCAGGACAGATTAAGGAGCCTCTTGAGGTGGGTACGAGTATATCACACTGACAGTCTTGGCAATGGTGCATAATTGCAGCTCATAATGTCCCAGATGATCACACGCACACAGTAACACTAGAATACAGTTGTCAAAAGCAAACATGTTTAAAACATAAATGACATACTTGAGTGTATATAATCTAGTCCCCACACAAAGGCACACACATGCACACAGGCAAGGCTATAGTTAGGGATTCTAGGCCTTCTGACTGTATATCGAGCTGGGCCTGCATTTTTAACAAAATGTAAGGACAATGCTCTGATGTAATTTTTGTTCTCTCAAATATATTGAAGTATTATGAAGCTGAATATTGAATTTTAGAGGACTTGAAGATTTTTTTTTCTAAGAAAGAAATTAATATTTTTATTTAAAAAGGACACATTAAATTTATCAAATACAACAGTAAAGATTTTATTGTTTTTTCTATTCCTGAAGAAACATATCATTGTTTCCACAAAAGTATTAAGTAGAATAACTGTTCTCAATGGAGATAATATTTCTTGAGCACCAAATCAGCACATTAGAATCATTTCTGAAGGATCATGTGACTGGAGTACATAGCATTTTTAAATTGAATTCAGTTATTTTAAATTTGTAATCATTTTTCACATACTTGCTGTTTATACTACATTTCTGATCAAATAAATGCAGCTTTGGTGAGCATTAAAGACTTATTTAAAAAACAAAAAAAAAAACTAAATTAAATAAAAAATTAAACTAAAATAAATCCTATCAACCCCAAACTGTTGAACATTAGTGTATCATTTAGCATTCTGTAGTTTTATAAAAACACTCACTTTTACGCTTCTATTATATAACATATTATTTAAACTGTAATGAAGATTTTTTCATTTTAGGGTTTCTTGCTTTCTATTGTCATGCTTTCCATTGTCATTCCATTGTCATTTCCACAAAGTGGAAAAATGTATTTATTTGTTCCCACAAAACTCTTGTTTCGTTTACGGCTATATTATTGAAAGTATTAATAAAATAAAATAAATAAAAAAATTACATTAACAGATTGGCTCCGTTGTTTTTTGGTTTGTTTGTTTGTTTGTTCTTTCAATTAATGTTTGTGGTAACATTATGTTTTCCAAAATTCTTTTTTTTTAATGGTTACATGAGAAATATTAATCAAACAGCAATGTATTCAAAGTTTAACAAAAAGTACATTTTTAAGGTGCTGTAAAAATGTGTTTTATTTTTTTCTCAAATTCAGATTTGGTTTTTTTTTACTAAATTCTGTGTTTTTCATTAATTATTTAGACTCCATTTTAATGTTTTAATTAAATTTCAATAATCAAAAAGCATCTATAATTAATTGATTTTATTACAAAAAATGTATTGTTATTTTATTTATTTATTTTCAGAAATACTGTCTTGTGTATTCACATTTTTCACACTCAAACTTTTATTTTAACAGGTTGCTGTGAAGACCTTTAAGTACATGACAACAGTTTTTTTTCACAAGAAATGGTAAAATGCTCATGAAGAGACTCTCAGAACAGCTCTAGATTATGTTTATGTTTTCATGTACTCATATATTGAGGTGGCAGAGGCTGAAAACACCACAAGCTTCACACGTGCTTCAGTATGTGTAGTAAACAATACCGCGCATCTGTGCTATACATTTACACGGAGACGCACAACATACAGGTTTCATATTTAAATAATATTTTGCAGCTTAATATTCACAGACACTAGTCCATATCCATAACTGACAAAATCAGTTAATCAAAATCTGGCAAATTCCGTGACGTTCCACATTATACAGTAAATTCCACTTTTATGACTGGATTCCATGATTCCGTCCACGTTTTCCTCATTGTGGAAATCAGAGGGCCCTAATTATGCCACAAATACTGTCAGTTGACCCTGACTTGTATTGCAACCTGCAATATTTCTTATATTCTGAGGTAACATACATGAAATACATTGGCGCTTCTGCACCTGTGGACCCCCAGAGTCATTCCCACCTTTGACCCCATTAGCTACAGCCCTACATGACCTTTCCTATATGCTCAATGACATTTTCATTTGTGGCCAGTTATTCATGTTTTTACCCATCCAGACAGATTACGGTCATCCCTCTCTCAATCGCCCCCCGGGGAGGCGAAGCGCTGCCAGCTTCTTCAGGGGGACCAGACCACAGACACGCAAGAAGCACATATACTTCCTCTTATATACACACGAAAACACACTCTCACAGTCAAAGTATGCATGACACCACACGCACTGCCAGCGCATACATCTCCACGTTGCAAATGGTTGTTGTAGTGTGTTAGAGCGAGTTCGAGGTGAAAGGCTCCAGTGGTCGAGTACTAAGAGAAGGCTGGTACTGGAGGCCTGCCAGGCAGACTCGTGAACCACTAGAGAGAGTTTAACCCGTCTGACCTCTTAACCATTCCATCTCTAATACTGCTCCAGCTGCCAGCCCATCAGCCTGTATGAGTAAACACACAGCACAAATACAAACTCCAGCAGAGCAAGTGTCCAAGAGAAGAAAGCGGCTTACGAGGGCAGAGGTCGCAGAGAAAAAGAGACAAGAGACAGATTTGAAAAATCCCTCTTCCTTTTCTCCAGATAAGGTTGATCTGAGTCTATAAATAAGCGTGTAAACAAATAAAGCATTTGGTGGCTCGTGTAATGAGATCAGACAGCCCTAATCCTGTTCAGACTGTAAAATCTGCTGGACTGTAAATCAGCTGTGGGATCTACTGTATGAATTTCAACACCAACAAGGCTTATCAAGCCTCTAAATATATTACATATAATACAAAACTGATTACATTTAATAAGCTGATGGAATATGATCAGTGCAAAAGAGCCATGATTCAGTGGTTCAGTACAGACACCCACTGAGCCTTGATCCTATTCCCTTTCTATTTTTTAAATAAATTGAAAACAAATGTAAATATATAAATAAGCGTTGTCAAAATTAACGCGTCAATGCAGGAGATTAACTTTTTCCAGTTTAACGCCTTAAAAAATTTAACACGGTTAAATTTTCTTGACAAGAAGTGCGTTTATTTAGTCGCAGAACATCTTTACGACCACATCAAACGGGAGACTTTTCAGACGCGCACTCTGACTTCACTTCAGCGCCAGTCGTCGTAGCATGCATGCCTCAAATGCATGCACAAATGTGACGGTGCACGCTGTAGCCTGTATCATTTCACACAAAAGCGCAAATGAAACTACGAGCATGCATGTCAGATCCACCTCGCATTCAACAGCGGCAGCTCTTAAAGTAATAGTAGTATAATATCCTAATGTCTATTAATCAGAGAACAAAAGAAATAAAACGAAATCAATAACTTTTGTAGTTTTGTAGTTTAGTGTTTGATAACTTTATTCAATTTCTGTATATTTCTTACTTGCTGAAGGTAAATTACAGGCTTATGTGAAGATTGTTTTAAGTTCACTTTAATTAGAAGTTATTTTTTTAAGTCTAATACATGTTTAAATTGATATCCCTCAATTACAATGTAATGTTGAATGGCTATAGTCAATTGTTAAATGTTAGGGGAAAAAGAATAATGTCCTAGAGACATCAGTAATATTGGTATCAGTGATACTCACCTTCAGTCATTAAAAAAATATTTAACAAGACATAAAATGTCTTTATGTTGTTTCTACATTAATTTGAAGATTGAATGTGAATTTATTGCAATATAAAATTATATTTAAAAACTTTAATGTTAGGTGGGATTAATCACTAATTAATCATGATTAATTTCAGAAAAATGTGCGATTAATTATGTATTTTTTAATAGATTGAGAGCACTAATATAAATCTGATTTTAAATTGTTTTTAAAAATATAAAAAAATATATTTATGTACACACACACACATAAGCAAATGTAAATATACACATAAATATAATATAAAATAATTTAAAATTAAATGTATATATAATATTAAACCTTTAAAGAGCTTAATGATGACGATGAACCAAATTGTGCGACTGTTAATATAACTACAGAAAATAACTACTGTAGGTTACTGTAATTACAATGTGCATTATTTGCAAGACTTGATTATAAGGTAATGAGTTCTTCTTCAGTAAATAAAGAATACTGTATGTGACCCTGGACCACAAAACCAGTCATAAGGGTCAATTTTTTGAAACTAAGATTTACACATCATCTGAAAGCTGAATAAATACGCTTTCCATTGATGTATGGTTTGTTAGGACAATATTTGGCTGAGATACAACTATTTGAAAATCTGGAAAAATAATTAAATATTGAGAAAATTGCCTTTAAAGTTGTCCAAAAGTTCTTAGCAATGCATATTACTAATCAAAAATTAAGTTTTGATATATTCACGGTACGAAATTTACAAAATATCTTCATGGAACTTGATCTTTACTTAATATTCTAATGATTTTTGGCATAAAAGAAAAAGCGATCATTTTGACCCATACAATGTATTGTTGACTACTGCTACAAATATACCCGTGCTACTTATGACTGGTTTTGTGGTCCAGCGTCACATATCATAATGCATTATGTATATATACACCGACTTAAGTGCAACCAACAAGCCTGTCCAGACGACAGCATTCACGAAAGCAACATTCCATTTTAGAATACAAGAGTGGAGCAAGGCATGATGGGATATCTCCGCAGGACTCCTAGGTTATGTGGGGTTACGAAACGAACGTCATCTGCGTTCAGGCACGGATCTTTCGTAATCTCAGAAGAGTGGCGGGCTGACAGTGAGGATGTAGGTCAGAAAGGAGGAAGGACATCCAACCTAACTGGGTCATGTCTGTGGGCAACAGCGCTTGAGTGCAGACCTCAGCGGAGAGCGTGCGTGTGGATCTATGCTTTGTCTACTGCAAAAGAAATCTGAATATATCTGCTTACACTGTGTGGGTTCAATTCAAACCGGATGAGTCATGTCTGCATGAGCCTAAACATCCAATGAATTTTAATTAAAGACAAGAGAAAGAAAGAGCGAGAGAGGACTGAAGAAGATCAATGCATTTGACGCTCAACATTCTATATCTATCTATCTATCCTAATCAATATGGGCTTCTCTTACACTCCACCTTGACCTGCGGCCCCACACGCGCAACCGCTTGCTAAATTAGCCTAGCCACACGAAACGCGCCGCTGACGCAACACAGCCAAAACATTTGTTTGCCCTCCGGACAACTTTCACTTCAAGAGTGGAGACGAATAAGTTGTTGAGGTGAAGGACAAAAGTGTGGAGGGAGAGAAGGAGCAAGAAAAGAGGGAAGTGGGTCAATGGTCTGAAGGGAGGAAGGAGATGGCATTCAGTGAAAGAAAGCAAGAGGGAGAAAGAAAGAGAGATAAAGAGATGGAGAAAGAGGAAAGGAGGGGGTTGCTATATAAAGAAAGATGCCAGCAAGTATGAGACTGGAAAAAACAGGAGAGGAGTAACAGAGCGGAGAGTGTGGCTGAAAATTCTGGTGGACCGTTCGTTTCTGGGTCACATCAAAGCCAAACGGCAAACACACAGGCACACGGGGGGACAGCTAAAGTGGTTTCAGTGAAGAGGTGGGTGGAATCATAGTATGAATAATTTCATATCACTGTAATGGTGTATATATATATATATATATATATATATATATATATATAAATAGTTGCTAAAAATACAGACACAAAATATTTAATAGAATAAAATGGATTTTTAATAATCCACTGAATTTGCTACATGACAGGTACTAATTTTTTTATTTATTTATGTGTTTTTTTTTTAGAACTTAATTGACGCAAATAAGATTATTCATAGCAGCACAAAAACACAATAACGATGATTAAAAAGTTAAAAACAAACGTCTAAAGATAAAATAAATATGATTGGATGAATCACAATAGCCACTGTAAAAAAATATTTTTTTTAAATGTTTTTAAACAATTCCTGTGGTGACAAAGCTGCCACTTTTTTCTAATATGCTGATTTTGTGCTCAAGGAACACTTCGTACTATTATCAATGTTGAGAACGGTTGTGTTGTATAACATTTTTGTGGACGCCATGATACATTTCTTTCCAAGAGTCTTTGATGAATAGAAAATTCAAAAGAACAGCATTTATTTAAAACAGATTGTTTTGTACCACTGTGCCAATGTCTTTACTGTCACTTTTTATCAAGTTAATGTATTGAATAAAAGCATTAATGTCTTACTGAATACAATCTTATGTACATGTTCAAATATATATAAAAGCATGTATATAAAAACACTATTTAAAGGGACAGTTCACACAAAAATGAAAATTCTGTCATTAATTACTCACCCTCATGTAGTTCTAAACCTGTAAGACCTTCAAACATTCATCTTCAAAACACATACTAAGATATTTTTGATGAAATCCAAGAGCTTTCTGTCCCTGCATAGACAGCAACACAACTGAAACAATTTATGACCCAGAAAGTTAGTAAGGGCATCATTAAAATAGTTCATGTGACGTCAGTGGACGAAGCATCGAAGACTGGGAGAGAAGAAAGTGTTAAATAAAGTTGTCGTTTTTTTTTTCTTTGCACACAAAAAGTTCTCATAGCTTCATAACATTATGGTTGAGTGCCTGATGTCACATGGACTTTTTTTAAAGTGTGCCTATTATGGATTTTTGAAAATGTCCTTTCATGCAGAATGTAACACAGCTCTAAGTGAATGAAAACATCCTGGAAATTTTTAAAATCTAAAAGTGCACCGTGTATAAAGTCTCTCAAAAGAATAGTCAACTCTGAATGATTTAAACGAGTCGTTTTTAAAACGAATCCCAAGCCGTTTCATGTTGACGTCAACTTGAAACATTAGCATATTGCCCGCCCACTTGTTGCGCACGCAGACCCAGGAAAACTTGAAAAGTAATAAATATTAACTTAAAAACTTAAACATCTAAAAAGTGTATAAACATTAATTTTTTAAAGAAAATGAGCGATCTTTTCGCTAGATAAGACCTTTATTCCTCGGCTGGGATCATTTAGAGCCCTTCGAAGCTGCACTGAAACTACATTTTCAACCTTCAATCCATTGAGCACCATCGAAGTGCACTATACGGAAAAAAATCTGGAATGTTTTCCTAGAAAAACTACTACTGAAGAAGGAAAGACATGAATATCTTGGATGACATTGGGGTGAGGAAATTTTCAGGAAATTTTTAGTCTGAAAGTGGATGTTCCTTTAAAAATGGTAGCTCTCATGTACTTTGTAGCATGCAAAATACATATTTAGTTGCGTGTTGTGTTCACTCCACGGAGCTTGTAGGTTTCCGGTTAACTGGCTAACAGCAATATCTGTTCGCTCACAATTGTCTAGAAATGTGTCGATGAATAGTGAATGTTTGTCGTTGTTATTACTTGGAGTTATGATAAAAAAATAGATCAATATGTTGTTGTACAAACTGCAGTGCTTTATCAATGTTTCTGCGTTGGGCTAACACATAAACAATGGCTATTTGGGTGTTTAATGTAATGGTGCACACAGTAGACCAGTCACAACAAACTGGGTCATCGGACCAATCACCGCAGATTGGCATCACGAAAACAAGGGGTTTGAAAAAACGTATTGTTGAGCGAATTGTGTGGGAGTCGTTGAGCAAATAAACGCATAATATAAGACAATGAAAGTGTTTTTTGACCTTGCATGCATGTCAACCTGTTGTTAGGAACTCCCAAAAAACAAAATATGAACCTTTCATAATCCATAATATGGACACTTCCAACTATGTCCTTAGTACCTTTCTGGGCCTTGAACGTGAGTTGCATTGCTGTCTATGCAGGATCAGAAAGCTTTCGGATTCCATCAAAAATATCTTTATTTTTGTTCCAAAGATGAATGAAGGTCTTACGGGTTTAAAACGGCATGAGGGTGAGTAATTAATGACAGAATTTAAATTTTTAGGTGAACTAAACCTAACATATCAGTACTGCAGGATCTCTATCGGCTGACACATTTCTACCGTGCACCATCATGCCGCCCAACCCTATTTCAGTGTGTGCCGAACACAGTCGAACATCTTAAAGACTGTAATCACATTTCACTGTCGTTTTAATTACAGGTTCTAATGAAAGCAAGCAGAACACTGCCAAACGAGCAAAGCGGCGAGTACAGCGGTGTGCGTATGTGTGCTTGTGCCTAGAAGCCAAACACAAAATAACATCTCTAAACACACACAGGGAAAAAAAAAAAAACCTGAATCCACTTTGGCCCTTCTGTTTGACAGAACAGCCAGAACCGCACACACACATACACACACAGTCCAACATCTGGAGTACTTTAGGGCTGGACAGATTCTAAAGCCAACCATAATTCACTGGCCATGCGTGTGTGTGGAGAGAGAGAGAGAGAGAGACAGACAGACTGAGAGACCAACTAGGGACAAAATGTTCGCCTTCTGTGAGAGATCCTGTCGAGCTTTTAGCTCTTCTTTTATCATTTGTATATCCGAAATGCACAAAAACCCTAAATCACTATGAACATAGCATGGAGGGGAAAGGAGAACCAAAGTAACATAGTGAAAGAAGGAGAAATAGGGGAAACATGGGAGGTAGCCGGTTGAAATAATGTATCCTGACATCTGTGCCTGCATAGGGCTCGAGGGAGAGAGAGGCATCGCATGAAAAAGAAAGAGATGGACATAAAGAATCAGTTGAAATAGAGATGATGGATTGTGGGAGAGAGAATGAAAGAGATAACTAAGATTTGCGTGCAAAGTCGTCTGTGTTTCTACCGTGACAGAAAATATGTTTGATTAAGGCTTGTTTGTGCGGTTTGATTTGCTGAATGTGACATACTTTCTGTTGTCTGTTTGTCCTTTGTGGATTCACAGACTGGAGCAGGAATAGAAGAATGAGGGTTTGGACGGCTGGGAGGAAGATCTTTTGGATGCGTTTGAGCGCGCCAGAGAAAGAACGACAGAAAGAGAAAAGCGCTGTTGGTCTGTGTTTATGTAAAGGAACTAAATGAGTTATTCAAGCTTTTCCAAAGCCACACTGTGTGAACAAGAGTATGCTGGTTTTGCTAAAATGACAGGATGTGTAAGTATTTAAGTGTTTGGATCGTAATATATGTGTGCATGTGCAGGAGAGAGAAATGTATAACAAGAGAAAGACAGCATTTATAAAAGAGATTAATATAGTTTATGGTTTCCTACACAAACACTCTGCCTTTTCTTCTGACTGTGACTGAATGGTTTTCTAAAACACATTTTTCCTCATAAAAACCCACATATGAAATTGTATGGAAACTCCAATTAATTTGAATGAATCAGTTCATTTGGACATTTAGACTGATGTGTTCATTTTCCACTGAGGACAGAACAACGATGTGAATGTAACATTCCGTCCAAATGTTACAAAAATATTCAAACTTAAGATTCCAAAGATTTGTTTGAACAAAAACCGTCAGTTAAATTAATCTCTCAGTGAAAATTTATAGGCATCAATCAAAAGTGCTCTAAATCGTCTATTTGATTAAATATTGCTTGTTTGCTGTTAAATCTATTTCAGACCTTAAAATTACAAACCTTGGATCTCACAGTTCTCCTCAAAATTCTTCTTCACAATTCCTTTGTGAATCGATTCAGATGAATCATCAAAAGAGTCGTTCACAATGTTCTAAACCATACCTTTCCGTGTTTCCTTCATTTTCCATGCTTGAGGAGTTTGAGAGTTAGCTTGAGAGAAGACGGCGGATCCGCGCACGCACACACACACGCACATAGAGTCCCTGGCCCCCATTATCTGAGACAGCTTTGTGTTTGGAGTGTAGGGCACAGGGATTAAGTCAGATCTATAACCGTGAATGGAGGAGTGTTGGGTTCCTCTCTCCCACAGAATTAATTACCCTAATTAGACTCCTTAATTGCATGCATTACAATTCTGGTTTCAGAGGGGAGGAACAGGCTTCACACACTGAGCAGAAGGTGCGGTGGCACAAACCCAGCTGAGACATGCATCTTCTACTCCATATTAATAAACTCGTTCGCACAGCTGTAAATATATGGCTGGAATATTAGCACTCAAAAGAGCTCATTAGTCAGTAGAAGAGCATATTAACCCATAGGACAGAACGTACCGTGGTAATGTCTTGTTTTTAAACGACGGCTGATTTAATCTGCTCTGGCTGTGGTGGCGTTAAGTTCTGTCCTATTCTATTTTCAGCACAGATTCGTTGATTAGGAATATTCCCGGCCTCAGACATTACGGACGAATTTACGGATGGATGCATACTGCGCAAAAAGTGCCAAGAGCTTTCTCGAACTGGCAAGCTGCATTTTTGGGAAGTCAGGGTACTCGGGTTTTTATCTGTCCCACAGGAACATCATGTTTACAATCTCCCAAACTTACAAGCCTCTTCCTGTCTAAGTGTTCGGTTTGTGGCCAACAACGAATGCAGAACGGATGACTCAATGCTCATATACAAAAACAGTATGAATAGATCATATAAAAATTCCTGTCATGGATTTGTCAGCTTATTTTTTTTTTTCAAGCCTTAAAGACTTTCTTCTGAAGAACAAAACAGGGTTTTACTGGATGCAACTGAAGTCTATGGGGTCCAATACTATACTACTGTATACGCAAAAAAAACAAACACAAAAAACAGGCATTTTTCAAAATCTGATTTTCCAGAAAGTCATACAGGTTTGGAACAATAAGAGGGTGGCAGAATGATGACAGAATTTAATTTTCAGGTGAACCAAGCCTTTGAAGTGTAGTAAAAACAAATCTTGGGTCTGATGTTTGTTGCACAAAAAAGCAGGCAAAGTTTTCTCCGATTGGAAATTGACAATCTGATTGGCTTGGTTAACGCAATTTCCGTGAGTCGGTGTGCACTGGTTTATATCAGTTTGCTGGAAAACAAAACCTGCTATAATGAGCACTTCTGAGAAAGAACTAGTTGCTGGATTTGGCAAAACTTGTAAGGTTCATAATAGGGTTGGGCGATATGAACAAAATCTTATATCACAATATGTGACCCTGGACAACAAAACGAGTCATAAGAGTCAATTTTTTGAAACTGAGATTTATACATCATCTGAAAGCTGAATCAATAAGCTTTCCATTGATGTATGGTTTCTTTAGGACAATATTTGGCTGAAATACAACTATTTGAGAATCTGGAATCTGAGGGTGCACGAAATATAAATATTGAGGAAATTACCTTTAAAGCTGTCCAAATTAAGTTCTTAGCAATGCATATTACTAATCAAAAATTAAGTTTGGATATATTTGCGGTAGAAAATTTATAAAATATCTTCATCGAACATGATCCTTACTTAATATCCTAATGATTTTTGGCATAAATGAAAAATCGATTATTTTGATTCATAAAATGTTTTAAATGCTTAAAATCACTAGTTATTAAACCACGTAGCACGTAGGGTTGCCAGGTTTTCACAATAAAACCCGCCCAATTGCTAGTCAAAACTAGCCCAGTCGCATTTCGAGGGATAAAATCCATGTTTTTGTCTGTGTTCCCCTAATAAATTCGCATTTCAGTTGCTAAATATGATGTTATTGGGGTCGATTCAACCCGTGGACATCAAAAACAACCCGCAGCAACGGTGTTAAAGTAGCCCAATTCGGCGGGAAAAACGCAGACCTGGCAACACTGCATGAGCGTGTAATCCCGACAGAAATGATAGTCCTAAATCTCTACTGGTTGACAAATTTCTAACAGTTAATTTTGTCTACAAATATAACGCCCACCCCTAGTTCTTTCAAAGACAAAGTTTTATCTGAGAAACTTAAAATCAAGCACATGTAGAGTACATGTAGAAGTGTAGAGAGCTCTGATGATCATAATGAGATTGATCTAGCTGTGTCGCATCACTCGCTCTCATTGTAACGCTACTAGAGAACTCTGAACTTACTATCAGTGAGGTTGTGAGCTTTGCTGAAATGCTAAAATACACACACACACACACACACTCAAAAATGCCAGTGTGGCTTTGCATTTTTAACGATTATTAAAATCTTGGCACGCCCGCCAGTGCGCTTGGTGAATTATGGCTTTGGCATCGAGAACGGCAGAATGAGAAATCTGCCAAAAAGAAAAATGGGGGCCAAAAAGGGGTAGAAAGAAGGAAAGATGACAGAAGAGGTCAGATAAGGGAAAGAATCTACTTTGTGCTGGTAAGATACACTAGCTTAAAAGAAAATAAATAAACTAAGATTAAAAGATTTATCTGAGGGACAGATGAGTGGATGAAGATCTGGAAGGAGAAACGAGAGCAGAGAGGAAAGAGCCAAATGAACGGTGAGATTAATGCGTCCACGGAGTGCGAGTTAGGACTGGGAATTAAGAAAATAAACTTGAGAATAAGAACTTCTATTCACCCACAAAAACAGACGAAAATGCAGCACAATCAGTCTAGTCCGATTCACAAACAAATGACTTTTATGACTAGGTGCGTTTCATTACATCAATCAAAACGACTCACAAATCAGCCTGCCAAAGTACTGAAATAATAGCTAATGTAATCATTAACAGAAAGAATTTGCAATCCATTTTACATGCAAAACAGTATATTTAAAAAGAAAAATTTTAGATTAGAACCACATTTATTACATTCATTACACAAAGCCTCGTGTTTTTGCAAGACTATATTTATTTGATCAAAAACACAGTAAAAACAGTAAAACTGTGAAATATTTTTACAATTTAAAATAAATGTTTTCTATTTCAATATATTTTAAACTATAATTTATTCAGCATTGAAGACCCCAGTCTTCAGAGTCACAATGCTTCAGAAAATGTTTTTATTTTGCTCATTTGATTTTCAAGAAACTTTCTTACTATTATCAATGCTGAAAACAGTTGTGCTGCTTAATAAGTTTTATCCTTTTAATATTTACAAAGAAAAACTGTAGATTAGAGCCAAATTTATTTAATCCCCTTTTTGTTTTGTTTTTTAAAGCCTATGTTTTTGCAAAGCTATATTTATTTGATCAAAAACACAGTAAAAATGATAAAACTGTAAACAAAATTTACAATTTAAAATACCTGTTTTCTATGTTTAAATATTTTAAACTATAGTTTATTTTTTCAATGTCAAAGCTGAATTTTCAGCACCATTACTCCAAAAATCTTTTTAATATGCTGATTTGAACTTCAAGAACATTTTCTACTATTATCAGAGCTGAAAACATTATTTGTGGATTTCCCAGGAGTCTTTGTTGAATAGAAATTTCAAAAGAACATTCATTTAAAATACATTTTTTCCCAAAAATCTAAAAGTCTTATTTGTCACTTTTGATCAATTTAATCCATCCTTAAAAATTAAAAAGTATTATTTTTTAAACAAACCTTGAATGATAGTGTGCACACGAAAACAAAAGAACTAGGCGACATCAACTAAAAAAGGCATATCACTTCAGAAGCAAAGAAAGTCAGCACATTTTGATGAAAGATTACGAGGACAAACATTTCTTTCTTTGAACTAACATGCCCAGCAACACGCATTAAGCAGGTAAATAGAGTCGGCTTTGATTTCACATTGACTATTCAACCAGATTAAAAAGCAGAAGCAGAATCTGAACCAGAATTATTCAATTCCTTTCTCGCTTTCTCAGTCGCAACCATTTCACTCGTTCTCTCTGTATCTGTCTGTCTCTCTCGTGGACAGCTGGTCAACCCCAATCCCACCCCAACTCTTTAATCTCCCTCCACACACAGTAAACATCCTCTCTGCCTAAAGTCTGTTTACCCAAAAAGTGTGTTTGTCATGTGAGTGTGCGGTTGATGAATAGATGATCTATGAAGATGATCTAAAGAGCTTTGTGAGCTTGTGTGTGTGTGTGGTTATTGTGTGTTTCACATGTGTGAATTAATATTAGAGGAATAATTTGTTTTTCACTGTGCATTCACACACAAGCCGTTGCAGCAGCTGTGTGCGTATGTGTGCACTCTCTGTTCATTATTGCTATTAACGGGTCATGTTTGCGTGATCTCGCACACTAAATTGTGGCCATGTCGTCGTGTTTCTGCATTCGGCCCAGTGAGGCGATGTCAAGGGTCAATGGCATGGTGAGCGCTGGATAAGCGCCCCCCCTGTTCCCGGGAAACACATCCCTCCACAAGTGGTTCCTCAGCGGAATGAGGCACAATGCCGGCTTTGTCCGCTACCGCGCAGAAAGAGAGAGAAAAAGCGGAGGCTATGTGTGTGTGAGCGTGTGTGTGTTCGCATGTGAGGTTAAATGAATCACACAATGTTAACTAGTTGGAATCCAATTAGTGTGGGCTTTTTTTCTGTCTGACCTTTGGGGAGTATCTGTCCAATCCATCCATCCACACACATAAACACACACACACATTGGCTGCAAGGTTTTAAACAGAAGTGATGAAATTGGCTAAACTGCAACCCTAAACATAACCCTCACACAAATCTGTTAATAAGAGTAAATTTGAAGAAACACATCAACAAGGCTTTAGAAAAGTTTTTTTTTTTTTCCTCACCCTCAAGTCTTACCAAAACTTTATGACTTGGCATATTGTATTGGCAAAAACTGTTGCACTAGTGAAGATGAAAACACTTTACAATAGGGTCTCATTAGTTAAAATCAGTTAATGCATTAACTAACCCTAACTAACAACGAGATAGGCATGTTTTGCATTAATCAGTAACACTTTACAATAAGGTGTTGTTTGTTAACATTAATGTATTAACTAACATAAATGAACAATGAACAGTACATTACACTGTTTATTAATCTTTCTTCATGTTAGTTAAAAATAGTCATTCATTGTTTGTTCATGTTAGTTCGCAGTACATTAACTAATGTTAACAAACACAACTGATTTTAGTAATGCATTAGTAAATGCTGAAATTGACATGAACTAAGATTAATAAATGCTGTAGAAGTATTGTTCATTCTTAGTTCTTGTTAACTAATGTAGTTAACTAATGTTAACTAATGAACCATATTGTAAAGAGTCACCCATTAATCTTTAAAACTTTACAAAAAGCTCCAATTAGTTAACTTTAGTTATTTAATTTTATTATTTAGTAATAAAAATACTAGTTCATTGTTTGTTCATGTTAGCTCAGGTATATTATATTAACAGATATGACTTTTGATTATAATAACATATTAGTAACCTCGTTTTTCATATCCTATTGTACAGTACTCTTAAAAATAAAGGTTCCAAAAAGGAGTTTATGAACCATTTTTGGCTCCCCAATGAAACCTTTCAGTGAACAGTTCCTAAAAATACCATTTTTAAGGACGTTTTAAAAATCTGAAGAACCTTTATTGACTATAAAGAAACCTTTCTGCATTTAAAAGGTTCTGTGGATGTTCAAGGTTCTTCGTGGAACCATCGATGCAAATAACGAACCTTTATTTTTAGGAGTGTATCTTCATTTTTGTTCCACAGAGCAAAGTAAATCAGGTTTGGAAGGACATTAGAGTGAGTAAATTATGACAGAATTGGATTTTTAGTTCATCTGTCTCTTTAAGATGACTTCAAATGTCCACACAAGTAGATTTTGGTCATGTTGTACTATATTTGTTAAAAATTTGTCCCTGACAAGTATAGCCGAATAGACACACAAACAGTGCTGTTCTGATTCCTGACCTAAATTGGTGAGGCGACCTGTCACATTCACTTACTCACTCTCCACAAACACACTCTTTAAAACCAAACCTTTTCCTTCTGTTCCACAGAATGTGCTAGAGCCGGGCAAAAACTTCGATTTTCTGATTAGTCATTTGAGCGACACTGATAAACATTTTTAAAGTCCCAAGATTACTTTGTCAGTGTTTTCTGCACCGCTTTTTAAAGGCAATGCAGCCCACTGCTAAATCTACAGCCCATCGGTAAAATAAATCATATTTTACCTGAGTTTGCAGTCTGAATTATGTATAAGAGGTAAGCTGTGTATTAAGTAATGCCTTAAAAAACCCATCTTTACATCGTTCTCCAATTCACAAACAAGAAATAGTTATGAAACAGCTCTTTTAGTGAATCAAAGAAATCAAATGCACAAACAATTCGCTCTTATGAACCAGTTCTTTCTACTAAATCAAACAGCACAACCAGCATAGTCCCATTCACAAACAAATGAACAATCTAAAAGACTCACAAACATTCTATACTTCAATGGGTGTTTATAACTAAAATGATACATTTTCAATCATTTTACACTGTTACGAAAACTGATTTGTAACTTTTGGAAAGTTTTTCTTTCATATGCGCAAAACAGACATAAACTGTGCTCAATATGCACGTATGAATCTGAATCAAATTGAAATCGGAAACGATTCACAATCAGAATCAAATCTCTGGTATGTGATTTTGGGCACAATCCATTTCAGTGTATGATTTGATCAGTCATTCTGTCAGGGTTGGTCAACATGGCTCACGTGTTCATCTCTATATATGTGACTATACAAGTAGCACAGGTATATTTGTAGCAATAGCCAACTATACACTGTATGGGTCAAAATTATCAATTTTTCTTTAATGCCAATAATCATTAGGATATTAAGTAAAGATCATGTTCCATGAAGACATTTTGTAAATTTCCTACCGGATATATATATATAAAAAAAAATTTGATTAGTAATATGCATTGCTAAAAACTTGATTTGGACAACTTTAAAGCGATTTTCTCAATATTTAGATTTTTTTGCACCCTCAAGATTCCAGATTTTTAAATAGTTGTATCTCAGCCAAATATTGTCCTATCCTATCAAACCAAACATCATATCTTATCTATACAGATTTCAGATGATGTATAAATTTCAATTAAAAAAAAAATTGACCATTATGACTGGTTTTGTGGTCCAGGGTCATATATATATGTGTGCACGTGTGTGTTTTGCTGATATTCGTCGAATCCTTACTGCCATTGTTATTCTGATCAGCGTCATCACTCAGGAAATGATTGTGCTTATCGGGCCTGCACCAAAATGTTCTGATTGGCTAAAGGCGCGAAATGAATTTTTTCTCATCCAATCGGATCGGGAGAGCCAGATGTGCACTGATAAAAACAACTCAGCCAAAAACCGCTGGCAGAACATACAGGCTGCTGGGAATTTAAGTGTAAAAATCTCTCTCGCTCTCTTTCTCTCATTTACCTTTCTCTTCTCCCTGGTGTTTGTGGTTAGCTTTTGTCTCAGTAAGAAGGGAAAACTTCAGTCTGGGGGCTTTAAAACGTTCAAATATTCATCAAATATAGATCTCTCTCAATCCCCTGCTCCCTTTGCTCTTCGACTGCCTCTTCTTTTTGTTTTCTTCTCATTCCCTCTTTCTATTTCTGTCCTTCTGTTGTTGTTCTGTGCAGTCGAATCTTAAAACAGTCACCATAAAAGAAGCAATTAATATGGATCAAAATAATTCAGCAGCATGAAACACTCAACACATCACACGCGCAACACAGTCGTAAAATAACCGTACAGAGATTTTTGGCATCTGCATGTGTGTCTGAGCTGGCGTTCTTTGGAAAAACACGGTAAACCCTGGTAAGACCCGTCTGTCGCTCTTGTTCTTTCTTCCTCTCTCCCTCACTCTCTCATCCTCTTTTCCTCTTGAGTTCTCTTCTCTCAGTTTGAGTGACAGTTAGCCATCTGTCTGTGTCCGCTGCCACAGCAATGCCACGGCGATAAGAAGCCCAGAGCAGCTCCGCAGTCAGGTACCCCAAATCCCTCACGCTGACTGACAGCAACATGTGTGTGTGCGCGTGTGTGTGTGTTTACGAGCAACTCTGCTGTAAGATAGATACTGGAATGACTGCGAAGCAAGGAAAATCATGCTTTAATTGAAAAACTAAGCCAAGAATGAAAATTGTGTCATCATGTACTCACGCTCAAGTCATTCCAAACTTACTATTTAATGGAATAAAAAAAAAAAACATGCTTTACAACAAAACACATGGTGAACCAGAGCTGTCAAATGGCAAAAAGGACCAAAAAGTACCATAAAACTAGTCTATATTGATATTGTGTGCTATTTTCGGTCTACATTCAGAATTTCACTGACAGCTTTGTCAATGGTAAACAATTACAGATACATGGACATTAAAATTCGACCTAAAATTCTAAAACTTTTAACATTTTAGTTCTGACACCACTTCATGTTATGGCCAGTAACCAGTAAAGAAATTATTGTAAAATTATATACCATTTTGTGTAAAAAAAAAAAAAGATAAAATAAGATAAAAACAATAAAGTAAAATATAAAATAAACCCCATTAAAATAAAAATAAACCGCATTAAAAGTGAACTTTTAAACATATATTCAATGCTGCCTAACTAAAAACTAATGCTAAAATTAAAATGATTAAAAATATATATTTTTTAAACACAATTAAATGAAATAAAATAAAAAATAATATTAGATGAAAACTGATGAAAATTTGAAATGCTGCAATCAAATATAAAATTAAAATATAAAATAAACCCCACTAAAATGAAAATACATTTTAAAGGTGAATTTATATATTTATTTAAATTATTGTTTAAATAACATTCAATATTGTCCGATACAGAAAAAAAAAAAAATTCTAATAATATTGGGTTGTAACAGATATGCAATTAATATTATTAACTAAAACTAAAAACAAATACTACAATTAAAATTATAAAAAATAAAATACTTTTTTTTTTTATTAAATTAAAAATAAATATTACATTCAAAATGCTGCCATGGCAACTAACTATAATTAGATGTTTAAGCACTAAAAGTGTAAAATAATAATAATAATAATAATAATAATAATAATGATCATAAAAATAAAAATAAAATTGAAATAAAAACAAATGAATAGAAATAGAAATATACATTTAAAAATAACATACGTACATAAAATTACTAAAACAATTTTAAATAAAAATATATAATATTTCTGAAACTAAAATTCTAAATATTCATAAATACTATAATAGTTTAAAATATAATAGTAAAAAAATATTAAAATATAAAAGAAACCCTACTAAAATAAAAATAAACCATTTTAAATGTAAATCTAGATATTTATTAAAATGATCTTTTAAACATATATTCAAAGTTGCCCAATACAGAAAAAAAATAAATAAATAAATAAAAACTGATATGCAGTGCTGTTATTGCGAACTTAAATTAAAAACTAATACTAAAATTACTCCACTAAATGAAATAAAATATAAATATTAGATAAAAAACGTTTGTTGAAATGCTGTCATGGCAGCTAATGGAAATAAAATGTTTAAGCACTAAAATTGCTTTAAAAAATAAATAAATAAATATAAAGCCAAATAGAAATATATATTTTAAAAATAACAAAAAGTATTAGTAAATTTTAAATAAAATTATACAATTAATTTTTGAAACTAAAATTCTAAATATTAATAAATACTATAATAAATAATACCAAAATAATACTGCTAATATGATACAGATACACTGTACAGTGCAGAAAGTCATACGTGAGTAAACAATGACAATCGTTCACCAAATGATGATCATTTTGATTTTGGTGTGAACTATCCCTTTAAGTGCCCACGTGTGAGAGTGTGTAAACACTGTTATTAGTGACCTAGGGGCGTCTTCGTGACCCATGTGATAATTAGACAACGAGATTGGAGCAGCCATAATGACCTGTCAATGCTCTCTTCCACATAAACACACACGCACTCTCTCTCTTCCTCTCTCTATTTCATGAATCATTCCTGTTCCAGCTCATTTGAGCTAGGCTGAATAAATTAGCGCATGTTAAGGTAGGTTAATTAATACCATTCTCCCTAAGGTCCAAATCTCTAATGTACACATACCCTTACACACACACGCACACATATGCGGCGGCACACGGGCATGAAGATGTCAGAAGCCATCAAATGTGCACTCTTTTGGAAAATAGAACATCAACCGGTCATGACAGACGCTGTATAAATGCACCCAAATCGCACACACAACTATTTTTAAACACGTATGCACACACATAAACACTAAATTAAATGTTCAATGACCCTTAAAATCACTTTTCTCCTTTTTTTCCGTATGGGCGCTTGTTTGATGGTTTCTCTCGCTCTCTTTTTCCATCTCGCAGCCTGCATGAGTGTGTGTGTGTGGCTCTGACCTTGCTTTTGACGACTCATAGACTGGCACAGCCTGTCGATCGATTCGTCGGGCCTGTTGGAGCAACGATAAAGCCTGCAGCGTATGTGTGTGAGTGTGTGTCACTGACACCTACGTTAAGGCTTAACAGAACACGGAAGAGCCCTGGATTCTTCCTGACGTCCACATACCAGAAAACTCACACTTGTTTGCCCATTAAGGAGCGGATGGAAAGAGTTTGATTCTTATCTCAATGACACAGTGTCTGCGAGACCGGCAAGTGCTAATATTAGACACAGAACAGCCGCCACACCTTCACACACACTTTGCACATGTCATAAAAACAAATACAAATATATATAACCTCAGGGTCTTAAGCACCAGCGACCTATAATCTCCTCTGTTTGAGATACGGATCACATTATGTGGTTTCAAAAAGTATGAATACAATTTGACTGACAACTAACCCTGGTGAAAGAATATCTGGCACATCTATTAAGTCATCACCTCTCTGGTTTCATCTAATATTTCTTTCCCAAACAATCTGGTTTTATTGTTTTTCGTTATTGGAATAAAGGCTCACACCTTTTAGAAAATCAAATTCCATTTGATATTATAGAGAGTGCTGGGAGAAATTTCCATACATAGGGTACAAATCATTGGAAAAAATATATTTAAAGGAGCACACTACTGTTCAAAAGTTTGTGGTAAGATAAAAAGATTTATAGAAATTATTACTTTTCTTCAGCAAGGATGAAACTGTTACATTAAAGATATTAATAATGTTAAAAAAATTATTTTAATTGTTAAAATAAATGATACATTTCCACAAAAATTATTACTTTCAAAACTGTAATTAACTATAATTAAATAATAATAAAAAATATTTTATTTCTTTCACATGATTTTTTTTGTTTACATTTATTAAAGAAAAAAATAAATTTAAAACAAAAATAATAAGCAGGACATCTGTTTGAAAGATTCATAATAAGAAATTAATCTTGAGCACAAAATCAGTTTATATTTAAAGAAACACACAGTTTAAAAGTTTGTGGGAAATCATATTTTTAATAGAAATTATTACTTTCATAACTGTAATTAACTGTAATTAAATATATTTATAATATTAAAATACATTTTATTTAATTTTGTTTACATTTATTAAAGAAAAAAATCAATTTCTACAAAAATATTAAGCAGCACATCTGTTTGAAAGATTCATAATAAGAAATTAATCTTGAGCACCAAATCAGTTTATATTTAAAGAAACACACTACTGTTCAAAAGTTTGTGGTAAGATTATTTTTTAATAGAAATTACTACGTTTATTCAGCATTATTCAGTGAAAATTATTACTTTTGCTCAGCAAGGATAAAGCAGTCATTAAACATATTTATAATGTTAAAATAATTCAGGAAAGATAAAGGTAATTAAATACATTTATAATGTTAGACATATTTTATTTCTATTTCAAATAAATTTTATTTTAATTTTTTTACCAAAGAAAAAAACATTAATTTCCACAAAAATATTAAGCAGCACATCTGTTTTCAAGATTCATAATAAGAAATTTTATCAGCAAATTAGAACTATTTCTAAAGCATAATGTGACACTGAGGATTGGAGTAATGATGCTGAAAAAATTAAGATTTGCCATCACAAGAATAAATTACATTTTAAAATACATTAAAATAGAAATTAGTTATTTAAAACTGCAATAATATTTGAAAATATTACAGTTTTTACTTTATTTATTATCAAATAAATAAAGTCTCTGTGAGCACTTCTTTCAAAAACAAAACCTTACTGAACCCAAACATTTGAACAGTAGTGTATATTCAAAAATTGAATCTGTTTACTTTCTTAAAACACATGGTTTTATTCTGCATAATTCATCAGTACACACTAGAGTCATACTAATGTCTAAATTCATGAGCAAATCATTTCCTGATGGACAAAATTGAGCCCAGACTTACATTTTTTCCACTTGAATATCCTTTTTGGAACCATATCACATTATGTAAGTAAAATGTTGGTTGCAAATGCAGTTTCGGGTTTGTGACAACAACTATAATGTGCTAAAAAAGACAAATATATATATATTTAATGTTTTTTAAAGAAATCCCTTCTGCTCATCAAGCCTACATTTATTTAATCAAAAGCACAGCAAAAACAGTCAAATTTTGAAACATTTTTACTATTTAAAATAACCATTTTCTATTATTAATATATTTTAAAAATGTACTATATACTGTGATTTCAAAGCTGAATTTTTAGCATCATTACTGCAGTCACGTGATCCTTCAGAAATCATTCAAATATTCTGATTTGCTGCTCAAAAAGCATTTATTGTTATTATTATTATTATTATGCAAAGAATCCTGAAAAAATGCACTCAACTTAGTTAAATATTGATAATAATAACATTTCCGATTTCTGAAGGATCATGTGACACTGAAGACCGAAGTAATGATAATGACAATTTAGCTTTGATCACAGGAATAAAATAAAATATATTCAAATAGAAAGCGGGTTTTTTTTAAAAAAAACAATACTAACACTGTAAAGTTCTATGGCCTGCCCCAAACTTTTTGGATTTTTATCACACCTCCATGGCTTTTTATATTCACCTACTTTTCCAGGTATTCTATGACTGGGGGAAATCTGCCAATAGATGCTAAAAAACACACGCCCATTGCATGTTTTGGGTCTAAGCGTGTTAGGACATCACTTTCCTGTGTGAAATCTACTTTCTGAGATGTTGATATTGACGGGCTTCCGTTTACGTTGGCCTCATTCCCTCCATGCTACTATGAACTGTTTTAAAAACAACCCTCAGTAACACAACCCAACAAAAGATGGTTCCACATGATAAAGTCACAATCAGCTGAATCCTTGCAAAAGATTGCTGAGAACCAACTAGCCTGATCTGAAAACAAACCCAGTACACACGCAGTGATAAAACACCATCATGCCATCCATCCTAACACTGATTAAAGCAATAAACAAGGGGGGATGCTGAATGAACACACTGAAGTCTATTACAAACAGATCTTTTCAAAATTAAAAGTGGCTGGGCAAAACAATAGAACGTTTTGACGTTACATGTTTTGATTCAAATAGCACACATGCACGCACTCACCGATGATGAAGTAGTCCTGATTGGTTTTAAATTCGTGACCCCACAGGTTAGGCGAGTACTCCTGAAACTTGATGGTGAAACGCATATCACTGTTGGGCTTATCGCAGGTGAGAAGCAGGTTGGGTGATCCGGTCACTTCACACCTGTCTGCCTGTTCCCGTGATGATACCAGGTACAGTTTATAGAACTCGTATTCGGCGGGGGCGCGGGGACCGGGCGGCTCAGACGCTGGGCAAATGAGGTCCAGGCGATCCCCGATTTGAGGGTACAGGACATAACCCTTATCATCGCTAAACCTGGAGAAAGACAGAGAGGGAAACACAGAGAATTTAATGTCATGGCATTAGAAACTGCTATAAATTTACTGCAAACAATGGCGTGGTTAAAAACCAATAAATCATTTAAAACCAAAATAGAAAAAGTGTGTGAGAATATTAGGGCTTAATTAATTAAGCGATTAATCGCATACAAAATAAAAGTTTGAGTTTGCCTAATATATGTGTGTGTGCTGTGTGTAGTTATTATGTATATGTAAATACAAACACATTCACGTATATATTTAGGAAAAATATATTCAGGAATACGTATTTATTTATATTTTTATATAATTTCTATTATAAATAAAAATATTTTGTACATAACATATTTCTCTTAAATATATACATTCATTTGTGTGTATTTATATATACATAATAATTACACACAGTACACACACATACAGTATATTAGGCGAACTCAAACTTTTATTTTGCTTGCGATTAATCGCAATTAATTGCAATTAATTGATTAATTGATTCTTGTATTTATTTTTAGCAAAATCTAATTGAAAAAGACACTTTTGAAGTCATATAAATAAACAAACAAAATATATTTATATTTATATTAAAAAAATACCAGTTTTCTATTTTAATGTGCTTTAAAATGTCATTTATTCCTGTGATGGCAAAGCTGAATTTTCAGCATCATTACTCCAGTCTTTCAGTGTCACATGATCCTTCAGAACGTTGAAAACCGTTGTGCTGTTTAATACTATAATAAACATAATATAAATAAATAAATATATAAATATAAAAATATAAATGTCCAAAAAAGCAGATTATTTAAAATCTAATTCTTCTGTAACATTATAAATAACTCACATTACAAAAAATACTTTTTTTTTTAATTAATGCACATTTTTACAAATATTTTGGCACCTTTAACAAACTTTGCATTTCCATTTAGCTCCATTCTCATATGCGACTATCACTTTTCATCATTCAAGCATGCAAAATTCAACGCAATAATTTTTTTTCTTTTTGTCACTAAAAATAACTCAGAAATATGCCGAGTTAAAAAAGGCTGCAAATGGCTTGTCACATTGAGTTTAATCTTTTTTTTTTTTTCATTTAATCAGAAAAATGCACATCCGGTTATAAATATTTACGTTTAAAACATGATATGCAATATAAATGTTCATATTTTCATCTTCGTTTTTGTTTGTGGCAGAGTAAACCTGCAAAAATCTGTCAATTACACGGATCAGCAAAGGGGGCACGGATGCATCATGGGATACGAATGACTAGCTTAATCTGCCACTGTAACCTCTCGCTTCAGGACATTCGCTGACAAAACCACACACTTCTCATGAAAATGTCTGTGGGTATGCATGCTGCCTCGGGAAGTGGCTGCCATTTACTGGCGCAGGTGTGGATCCAACCACGCTCCACGCTCTCGCTGTGTTTCTTTCTTCAATAAATTACCTTCCACAAGTAGAAACTCATCCTCTTCTTTTACACTTCATTCATCTACTCCGCTCGTCTCTCTTCCTGTTTATTCACAGCCCTAATGAAAGTGCTCGTTTCCGCTGTGTAAATCATCTGAAGGTGCTGAGACTTTAAGGTTTTTGATGACTGAATTTCTAGAAATGTGATATTTTGTTCTTCTATCTTCAACAAGTGACTCTAATGAGAATGAATAGGCCAGTCTGGATCCAAATCCCACCCCGAAACGTTCGTTTCCAAAGGAAACCGTGTCAGATCAAAGCGCGGCGGAGAGGACGCGTCTAGAGCTTCCAATTTCCAGGAGATTTTGGCTGTTGCGGAATCTCAGGGAGTTTCCTTTGAATTCCTTCTATGTAAACAAATGACTAAACGACTCGCAGACGCTAATTAACATTTTATCATCGTCTCTAAACAGCCAGCCACACCAACGGCTATTTACATGTAAACAAATTAAGTCAGTTGAGCTTTGTTTTTTTACGGGCTTCATATTTCCATGTGAAAAGAAATGCGGAAATACATTCACGTAAGGATGGGTGGATCCATTTCCAAATCACATACATTAACATTGCATGCTAACCTAGGGCACGTTTATTAAAGCTTGTCGCTCTTGCTCTTAAGAAACAAAAGCAGAGTGTGTGAGAAAAAAGGCTTCTGTGTGTGTGTGGCATTCCTATGGGAGAAGAGCTTCCTGTCCTTGTCACACAGGTTAGGAAGGTTATCAGTAGCTCTTACAGTGGAGAGAACAGACACTCAACACACACTTCACGTACTACAATTAGACTGACCGATACTCGCACACATGTGACTTTAAAGGAATGTTTTTGGGTTCAACATAACTTCAGTGTTTGTGGCATAGAAAACAATGAACTTCTGACTTGCTAGGCAAAACTTGTATTTACAAAAACATACAGTCAAAGGTTTGGGGTTTTTGAGATGTTTTTAAAGTTTCACCAAGGCTGCAAATATACTGCAAATATACAGTAATATTGTCATATATTTTTGCAATTCAACACAACTGTTTTCTATTTTCATATAATTTAAAATGTAATTTATTCCTGTAACGCAAAGCTGAATTTTCAGCATCATTACTCCAGTCTTTAGCATCACATGATCCTTCAGAAATCATTCTAATATGCTGAT
This sequence comes from Labeo rohita, assembly GCF_022985175.1. Taxonomy (NCBI): domain Eukaryota; kingdom Metazoa; phylum Chordata; class Actinopteri; order Cypriniformes; family Cyprinidae; genus Labeo; species Labeo rohita. Next base: position 38,513,280 of record NC_066875.1, read on the forward strand.
TTGCTGCTTAAACACAAGAAACATTTCTTATTATCAATGTTGAAAACAGTTGTGCTTCTCTGGTGAAAAATAAATATGCTAAAGTGTATTTAAAATACATTTACTTGATGCTAAGTATACTACAAATACATTCACATATTTAATACTTAATAAAAATACCTTGCAATTGTACTTTTAGTGTACTGAACTGGTATACTTAAAGTCTGCTAAATTGGAACAACTAATTTTGTGCTTAATGCACTTTAATTGTGCAGAAGTAGTGCAGCTAAAGATATACTGAAGTATATTTAATTGTGCTAAAATAGAACTATTGCATATCTTGCATTTAGAGACCGACATTATTCAAATCTCATACAATCCTCATCAATAGTGACCTTAAAACATATTTTAGGCTTAATATTAAGAAATGTGTATTGTGCACAAGAAGTACTCCAAAATAAAGTTTAATTATAGTTTTTATATCAGGAAGGTTCAAGCAATATGTCAGTAAATATGTTAACAGATTTGAACTATACTTAGTATAAAATAAATATATTTTAAATATATTGCTTTTACTATGTTAATATGTTTGATGAACAGAAAGTTCAAAAGAGCAGCATTTATTTGAAAACTAAATCTTTTGTAACATTATAAACGTCTTTAGAGCCAGCACGTTCTTACTGAATACACATAATATCTTTAAAAAAATCTTACTGACCCCAAACTTTTGAATGGTGGTGTACTTACAATGAAAGTAAACCAGGCCGGAGGATTCCAGAGGGTTTTAAAACCAATTTAAGGGCTGAATTTTTATTAAAGCACTCACATGAATTATTCAATAAAACATGTTGTTTGAGCTTTAAAGTTGACTAAATGTCCCTTTTAAAGTGGGACTACTTTTATAGGTGGATGAACTTCTGTTTTTGCATTAGCAGTGTAATTCCTGTGGGTTTTCTGTGAGTCTGTTCATGTCAAAATGATCATATTTTCTAGTTGAGCACATAATAGTCAAAATTACTAACGGGGAAACTCAGGAACTTTCTTAAAGCTCAGACTTTTAAAGTTCCCTAGTGAAAAATAAAATACTGAAATGTATTTATAATACATTTATTTTATGCCAAGTATATTACAAATAAATTTACATATTATGTACTTAATAAAAATACCCTGCAATTGTACTTTTAGTAAACTGGTATATTTAAAAGTCTGCTAAATTGGAACAACTAATCTTGTACTTAATGCACTTAAATTGTATGGAAGCAGAGCTAAGTCCAACTAAAGACATACTTAAGTATATCTGATTGTGCTAAAGTGGAACTGATGCAAGTATACTTTAGGTACACTTATTTAAAGACCAATATTTTTTAAAAATCATACAATCCACAGCAATAGTGACATTAAAACATATTTTAGGCTTAATATTAAGAAATGTGCATTGTGCACAAGCAGTACTCCTAATAAGGTTTATTTACAATTTTTTTAAATTTATATATCATTTATAATTCATAATTTTTGTATCAGTAAGTCTCAAGCGATATGTCAGTAAATATGTAAATAGACTTGAACTATACTTAGTATAAAATAAATGCATTTTAATCTATTGTGATGACATTTAATTTTAAAAATCACAGTGAAAGCAAAATGATGGCAGTAAAATCTGTGCATTTGTACTCATTTTGTGTGTTAAATGCAGTCAGGAAATATTCTTCATTTAGTTACATTTCCTGTCATTTTCTACAGAATGATACTAGAACTAGAACGATACAACACACAGATAAAGCATGAGTTACACACGTAATGTGCATCCTTTACTCTTCGTTCTGTTGTATTAGCACTAAAATCTTCCTGGTTTTGTCAAAAAGTCAAAAAGAGAGAGAAAAATATGATAATTGTCCTGTTAGTCAATTTTGTTCCAACTGAAATTACTTGAACGTACATCATGTGGTACCGCAATTACAATTTCCAAACTCATAAGTAAACTTTCCAGGAAGACATGAATGCAGCATTACATCACGTTCTTTTTAACCACAGCACGCCAACATGTATAAAAGTCTTGTGGTAAGTTTTAAAACCATGAGTTTTGTTTTGTTACTGCATGTGCAATTTTGAATTAAACACAATTAATGGATCAGTTTAAACTTTCTGTGTTAATCCACATTACGCCACAAATTCTGCCGACTTAACTTCAGCTAACAACTTTCTTTAGTATTTCCTTCACACCAAAACAAAACACAGACATGCGGTTGCTAAGTGTGTTTTTTTCCAGGTAGACAATACATACACCGGAAAACTGATGAACAAAAGTATCACAACATCCTGCAGATGCAAAAGACATTTTTTGCATACACATTCTGTTAGGTAGATTTTTGTCTGTTGGGTTATCGCAGACAGCATCACGGTAGACTTGACCTGAAGAATAGAAAGAAAAGACAGAAAGAGAGAGAGAGAGAGAGAGAGAGAGAGATGTGTTGAGGATCAGAGGAGGGAATGAAAGGGTTGAATGAGAGATAAAATAGCTTTCGAAACTGAGAGGAAAAGAGTAAACAGAGACGAACAATAACGGATGGAAAAAAACAGGTGGACACAGAGAAAGAAAGCAAGCGAGCGGAGGATGCAGGAGATAAGGGAGGCGCTCACTCAGTACTGGCCGTGTTGTTGACATGGTCACGCTGGTCTGCTCTAACCCACTGAACTCTCTGCTGAGACCCAGACACACAAGTAGAAGAATACTGTCCTTTATCACCACATTCACACCTTCTCTCTCTTTCCCTCCCTCTCACGCCCTCCGTGTCAGCGTGACAGAACAGCATTTAGTCAAACTCACACTCGCTGCTAGTAAACACACAAGTACACACTGCAAAAAGCTAGATTGCTCACGTTAGAATCAAATGAGCGGCCCATTAAACACAATGCCAAGAGAGGCCATGTGTTAGGTGTTTTTACCTTGTTCGTGGGTGTTGCATGGGACATTCCCTAACTCTTTCCAGGGTTATTATATGCAACTAAAACTATAAAAACATATACAAACCAAAATATACAAGAAAATTATTTTATTTCAGCTAGCTGCAAAGGCAACACTCATTTTCATTTAGTTTAAGTTGATGTACTGAAAATGGTAAAACTAAAATTAAGTTTAAAAAAAAAAACTACAATTTTTTTAATTCTCTTCTGCTTACCAACCCTGCACTTATTTGATCCAAAATACAGCAAAAGCAGTAATATTGTGAAATATTTTACTATTTAAAACAACTAATTTCTATCTGAATATATTTTAAAATGTAATTTATTCCTTTGATCAAACCTACATTTTCATTACTCCAGGCTTCAGTCTCACATGATCCTTCACAAATCATTGTAATATGTTGATTTGCTGTTCAAGAAACATTTTATACTGTTATTATCAATATTTAAAACAGCTGAGTAAATTTTTTTCATGATTCTTTGATGAAAACAGTATCCAAAGATCAGCATTTATCTGAAATAAAAAGCGTTCGTAATATTATACACTATACCATACAAAAGTTTGATGAGTTTATCTTTTTTCTGGAAAAGAAATTGTATTTAGCAAGGATATTTTAAACTGACCAAAAGTGATGATAAAGACATACTTAACATATAATAAAGACATATAATAAAGATTTATATTTTAGATAAATGCTGTTCTTCTGAACTTTCTATTCATCAAAGAAACCTGAAAAAAATTCTACTGTTTTCAACATAATAATAAATGTTTTTGAGCAGCAAATCAGAATATTACAATGATTTCTGAAAGATCATGTGACTGGAGTAATGATGCTAAAATTTCAGCTTTGAAATCACAGGAATAAATTACATTTTAAAATATATTCAAATAGAAAATTATTTTAAATAGTAAAAATATTTCAAAATTGTACTGTTTTTGCAGTACTTTTTCAAATAAATGCAGGCTTGGTGAGCAGAGGAGACATCTTAAAAAAAAAAAAAAAAATCATTTTTTTTACTTTTGACTAGTAGTGTATATAAAAAAAGCTGAAAGCTTACAACATAAATACTAAAACTGTACTAAAACCATTTATGCACACTAGCATGATAATTCCCAAAAATTATACTATGCTTTTACTCAAAACTCACTTTAAACCACCACTGAGTGTTTGTAATAACTAACGATTGCGATCTAATGTGTGTTTTGGCCATATAATGTTGCTGAAAAATGTAATTTGTAGCATTTTTATCAAGCTTAAAAAAACTACCATTTTTTTAATTTCTGCTTATTCGTTAGTTATGCTACACCTGCTTAGCATTTCTCATGTAAACATCCTGTGTGGTTATGAAAATAGGAAGAATCTCCTGAAAAACATGTACAAATTATATACTGTTGTAATGATGTTTATTAGCATTATGTTTCATCCGTATAAATGTCTTCTAGGCTCAGGAGTCTCTAAAATGTCAACAAGCTGAAAAAAGTGTTTTGAGGTAAAGTGCAATGTAATTTTGTTAAAACATATTGCATAAAATTGGTACTGAAAAAAGTATTGCTCAGGAACCCGTATCAAAGTCAAGGTATACATTATTGAAGAGTTTTGAACGATACCCAGCCCCTTATACATGGATAAATTGTTTTATAACAAGATCAGTACACTACATTTAAAAAACAGATATGTAGCTACATTTAGAAACATGAAATGCAAATTTTCAAGTCAACATGTCTACAGCTGGCAACCTGAATAATAATGAATTTTGCATTGGCAAAGTATTAACGTCTTTGTTTGCATACTATGTGTCTGGCCTACCTGTATACAGTAGTTGCATATAGAAGGCTTTGTTTTTACTATAATAGAAGCATTCTAGTTTTGTGCTTACAGTGTAAAAAAGTGAAACCGAAAAACCAGTCCGACACAACAAACGCTGTGATCCATCAGCGTTCCTTTTAAAGCACGTGTGCGCGCCAGACCCTTTCGTACAGCCTGTGTAATTACATATGTTTCAGCACTGGACCGCATTAGCCTTCGTGATTGAACAACTGTCAGGCGGCAATGTCTAATGAGCAAACTCAGGGTTAAGCAAGCACTCGGCAGATAATTAGAGAACGTTTGCAGAACCTCGCCAAAGAATTTCTGACCCGCGTGTCAAGCTAGAATAAGAAAAAAAACTTGAAGAAAAAGGGACGCGTATAAAAATGCGGCCACGAAGTCAAGTTTGAGAGTGTGGAAGTGAAGCAAGAATGAAAAAAGCAGAGTTGTGCAGACCGAAATGCTTTCATGGTGTTTGTGCAAAGCTCGAAAAAGCTAAGCGCACACACGGGCAGGCCTTCAAAGCGCAGATTAAAGCGAAATTATATCGACATCTCTGTTTACTCTAAATATAAACATGATAATACACTCCTCCAACCATTCCTTCTCATCCTAAACACTCATCATTCCTGTTTTGCTCTCTCTCTCCCACCCTCCCTCGGTTTCTCTCTCGTTCTCTCCCACTCTGGAACAAAGGTGGCATTCATGGTCACACATTGAAACAAGGAGTGGGGGGATGGAGGGGGGCAGAGGTGACAGGAGTGTGTGCTCCGGGCTCGTTTATGAGGGCAGAAACATCATTTTGTCAAACTTCGCCGACGCCCTTCCCTGACCCTGACAGCTCTTGAAAAGAGCCGAGTGTTAGTTTCACCCCGTCCCACCCCCCGACAGCACTGACCCTCAACCCCGCCCGAACCCACCTTCTCTAGTCCATAAACCCCTCCACCGTCCTCTTGTTCGTCAGTCTTGCATTACAAAGATTCCACACGAGAAACTCGAGCTGTGTCCAAAAACAAGCTCGGGGCACAGGTGCAGTGAGGTGGACCTTTGTGTGTGTGTGTGTGTGTGTGCATGTGTGTGCGCGTGTGTTTGTGTGTGCGTGCATAAAAATGGAATGTCTGAGATGGCCGGGAATCCTTCACATGATAAATGCAGAGGTTTCAACACACCCTAGATGAGGACATCAGCCACAGATCTGGCATGAAGTACATTAATATAACATATCGCAAATGAAATCTGGAAACTAGATTTTTATAGAAAAATGAGTGGTGGTTCCCAAGGTGTTGCTATGCAATTGCTAAAGCATTTAGGGTGTTTTTATCATGTTGATATGTGGTTGTTAGGAGGTTCTAGTTGGCTCCTTATTAACACTTATGACATCCTATGACAAGTCTATGAAATTTTTTTGCCTGTTTTTCCATCCACCATGCGAAAAGTTTACAAAGAATACATAAAAACATAAAAAATCTGCATGACTTTAAGTCTTCATGTTTGTTGCATGATGTAAGCCTTTGGGATTTTTTGCCAGTTCTTTTAACCACTGTGAAAATCTCTAAATCTAAAAAATAAATATATAAATAAACAAAAGCAGCATAATTTTGAGGTCTCATTCATGTCTGTTGCAGAGTGTAAGGATGTTTTTTTTCTTTCACCAGGCGTGAGAATAAAATAAAATATATCACTCGCCTCACCAAGCTGCATAATTTGTGGCCTCATTCATGTCTGTTGAACAAATGGTACAGAATGAGTTAGTGCTGAAATTTAATGCTTTGCTTCGATTTCTAATCCTAAGTATGAGCAACAGCCATGTCTTCTTTAGCAAACACCACTAAAAATGTTCTCCTGCAGGCTTGACATCTTCAATCCCACCGGCCAAAAAAAGCTTTCCAGATTTAAGAATTAGATCTAAGTTGGTGATTACATGTGATAACAAGCTATCGAGCTAACACCAAGTGAAATCCTTCAGTTCGAATCACTTTGATATGCCGTGAGAATGACTTTTGACTTCTGCAATTTCCACTTCATTTTCAGCTTCTATTCCACCTCACTAAGCTGATTTCACCTCCAAGCGTGCATTGATCTCATCAGGAGCAGTGCCATGGAGGAGCTGGAATCACGGCTGTCGTCCAGCAGACCAGCGGTGGGCCTGAGATATCGGCCCTCTCAGAGGACGAGTAAATCTCCCATCTCTCTTTCTCGCTTTTCTCTTCACGGCTATATCGTCAGCTTCCAGGGCCCGATTAAGCCCTGTTCAGGGTCTCGAGTGACCAGACTAAACAACACCTACCAGTTAGACATTCGAGCCCTTATCACACTGCCAAGAGACCAGGAAAAACAGAGACGGAAAAAGTGAGGGAGAGAATCTAGCTATTAAAAACAACAGCATATTGGAACATTTAAAACTTGGACTAGGCAGACAGAAAGACAGGAATGGAGAGATAGATAAAATGATAGAACGACTGATGCATAGATGGACAAGTTTGTCCACAATGGATGGATGGATGAACAGATAGATGGATAAAACAATAGAATGATGGATGGATGGATGGATGGATGGATAAAACAGAATAATGGATGGATGGATGGATGGATGGTTGGATGGATGGATGGACAGACAGATGGATAAAACAACGGAACGATGGATGGATGGATGATGGATGATGGATGGATGGATGGATGGATGATAAATGGAACGACAGAATAATGGATGGATGTATGGATAAAACAAGAGAAAGATAGATGGATAAAAAATAGAATGGATGGATGGATGGATGGATGGATGGATGGATGGATCAATGGATAAAACAATAGAATGATGGATGGATGGATGGATGGATGGATGGACAGATAGATGAATAAAACAATAGAACGATGGATGGATGGACAGATAGATGGATAAAACAACTGAACAATGGATGAATGGATGGATGGATGGACAGACAGATGGATAAAACAACAAAACAATGGATGGATGGATGGATGGATGGATAAAAAATAGAATGGATGGATGGATGGATCAATGGATAAAACAATAGAATGATGGATGGATGGATGGATGGATGGATGGATGGATGGATGGATGGACAGATAGATGAATAAAACAATAGAACGATGGATGGATGGACAGATAGATGGATAAAACAACTGAACAATGGATGAATGGATGGATGGATGGACAGACAGATGGATAAAACAACAAAACAATGGATGGATGGATGGATGGATGGATGATGGATGGATGGACAGACAGATGGATAAAACAACAAAACAATGGTTGGATGGATGGATGATGGATGGATGGACAGACAGATGGATAAAACAACAGAACAATGGATGGATGGATGGACAGATAGATGGATAACACAACAGAATAATGGACGGATGAATGGATGGATGGACAGACAGATGGATAAAAAAGATGGATGGATGGATGGATGGATGGATGGATGGATGGATGGATGGATGGATGGACAGACGAATGGATAAAACAACAGAACAATGGATGGATGGATGGATGGAAGGTTGAATGGATGGATGGATGGACAGACAGATAGATAAAACAAAAGAACAATGGATGGATGGATGGATGGATGGACAGACAGATGGATAAAACGATGGATGCATGGATGGATGGATGATAAATGGAACGACAGAATAATGGATGGATGGATAGATAAAACGAGAAAGATGGATGGATGGATGGATGATAAATGGAACGACAGAATAATGGATGGATGGATAGATAAAACGAGAAAGATGGATGGATGGATGGATAGATAGATAAAATGACAGAAGGATGGATGGATGGACAGATGGAAAAAACAACAGAACAATGGATGGATTAATGGACAAAATTACAGAATGATGGATAGATAGATGGAAGGATGGACAGACAGATGGACAAAACAACAGAAAGATGGATGGATGAATGAATGGATGGATGGACAGACGGATAAAACGAGAAGAATGGATGGACAGATGCATAAAACGAGAACTATGGATGGATGGATGGATGGATGGATGGATGGATGGATGGATGGATGGAATGACAGAACGATGGATGGATGGATGGGCGGACGGACAGACGGATAAAAAAATAGAACAATGGATGGATAGATAAAATAGAAGGATGGATGGATGTTGGAAAGACAGAGAGATAGATTACACTATAGAAGGATCAATAGAACAATGAATGGATGGATGGATAGATAGATAGATAGATAGATAGATAGATAGATAGATAACTAAGTGTGTGTGTACCAACAAAAGGGCCTAAAATGACATTCAATGACATGCAGCTCTTTTATTTGTACAGTCTTCACCTGCATTTTCTCATCAATTATACAGCGAGCCAAACTAAATCTGCTCCCAAACCCCCCAAGCATTCGGTAGTCCAAGTTTGCCTAAACATTTCAGACCAAAACAGAACCTTTGCGACGCGGTTGATGTATTTATTTAGAGCAACTGTCGCACTGCAGCCACAGTCCCATCAGAACACACAAACATTTAACCATCTTCCTTTCTATTCAAATGAACTATGTGCAAACACCACACACAACACACAAAAATATTACAAAAGTACGTGTAGAGACTACAAATGAGGTCACATTACACCAATTATCATCTAACATCCACAGACAATTACGTCTTGAAAATGATATGTGATTGTTTACAGATATTTAATGACAGCTAAAGGCCAGTATGTAAACACAGCACAGTATGCTGAGATGTTGGTACAACCTAACCGAACCGTCTGACAATGAGCAGATCACATGTGGCCAATTATCACATGACCTCGGCAGACAAACTCTGAAAATGATGGAAATGAGGACAACGAAAACAGGTGAAAGATAAAAGGGGAGGAGAGGAGGGAGAAGGGAAGAGAAGGAGGGAGCGAGAGGCTGCTGTGAAGAAAGAGAGAGCTGGAGGCACTGCTGGAATGTTTGTGGTGAGGGGAACAGCGGGCGTAATGGCTTCCATATGGCCACTCCTGGCGGGAGAGAGAAAGCGAGAGTGAAAGCGAGGAGAATTACAGAGGGAGACAAAAGAAAAGGATCGAAAATTAAGTTAACATAAAGGAAAAAAACAGGCTTGATGGAGGGGAAAAATGGAAAAAGATGCAAATGGAAGACAGGATGTGTACTGCAAAAAAAACCAAAAAAAAACATAAGTTTGTTGTTGACTTGTTTTCCACTAAAAACATCTGAACATCCTCGAAACAAGATAAATGTACATCAGAATCAAAACCACATAAGATATTATTTAAGATAATGTGATTTCAGATAATGTGTTTTTAAAAAATAAAACATGCATGAATCGTTCAACGTAAGATAAATAAGATGCTTTAAGAAAGTAAATATGGTGCATTTCCATTTCATGCCAGTTTTAAAGTAGGGTTACTATAGTTAACTTAAACGGAAACCATTATTTATTTATTTGTTTGTTTGTTTGTTTATCTATTATTGGAATTTTCGGTACTTGAAATAAAATTAAATATAAATATTTTATTTCAGCGTGGCAACATTTCTCACTTTCGTATAGTTTAACTTAAAGTACTAAAATAAATAAAACTTAAACTAATAAATAAAAATGAACAAAAACTGAAATTAAATATTAGGGGGAAAAAATGATCAAATTAATAATAAAAATTATAAAAACCCACAACAAAATTACTAAAACTTGAACTAAAAAAAGTGAAAACAGAAACAATTTGTTAACTTAAACTGAAACCTTTATTTATTTATTTAAATTTTATTGAAATAAATTTAACTTTAACTGAAATAAAATTAAATATAAATATTTTATTTCACATTGGCAACATTTCTCATTTTTGTATAGTTTAACTTAAAGTACTAAAATAAATAAAACAAGTAAAAATTAATAAAATATAGAAATAAATTTATTAACAAATAAAAAAAAAAACACAACAAAATTACTAAAACTTTAACTAAAATTAAAGTAAAAACAGAAAAAACTACTTAACTTAAATTGAAAACACTATTTATTTTATTTTATTTTACTGGTACTTGAAATAAAACAAAATAAACTTTAACTAAAATAAAATTAAATATAAATATTTTATTTCAGCTTGGCAACATTTCAAGTACCAAAACAGATAAAAAAATAAAATAAATAAAAATGAACAAAAAACTAAATTTTCTTTTTATTAATTTTCTTTTCTTTTCTTTTTATTTTTTATGTATTGGTACTTCAAATAAAATAAAACAAACATTAACAAAATATTTTTGTAGAATTTAACTTGAAGTACTAAAATAAATAAAACAAAAAAATAATAAATAACAACAAAAAAAAAAAAACTAACAAGAATTACAAAAGCCCACAACAAAATTCAACTAAAAATTAAAGTGGAAACAGAAAATATAAAAATAAAAATTCTATTTTTAAAAGATTGCCAAAAGATTTGCACCACTAGTGGCACCAAACAGAATTGCAATCTGTTTATGTCTGTATTTGAGTGTTCAAGTGTAACATTTTTTGCAATTATGTTTGCAGCCACTATGAAAAACTATGAAATTTACCTTTAAGCATAAGCAAGTATCCTAAGTAGTAAGTATTCTTCAAGTAGTTTCTTCAGTCTTTATCTTGTTCTAAAGATGTTTTACTAGAAAGAAAACAAAATCCCCTGTGAGTCTGCAAGCACAAAGCAGGTGAACAGAGAATCTGTGTGTGTGTGAAGGTAAGTCTGTCCTTGTCACCATTACAGTCGTGCCCTTTCCTGACAGGAGGCGGTCGACATCGCTCCAGTGCCAGTGTCATATGCGCTCTCTAAGCAGACAGCAGAGAAGCTGGATTTCCTTGTGTTTCTTATTCAAACATCCCTTGTTTTCAACAGCGTGATCGTTTCCACACCCTCCGAAAGCAGTCTGGAAAGTTTAGCATTAATCACATGTGAAATAAATGCTAATGAACGGCCATCCCCCTCCTCCTGGCCAAAAAAACGAAATCGAAATCCATCAAGACTGACAGAGAGAAAAGAAAAGAGAGAACATATGCTTTCCTTCTCTCGCTGTCTGTATTTCATATCCTCAGATCAGGCCTGTATATTTATGCAGCCGTATGTTCTCAAAGCCCCCCGTTCAGAGAGATTAACATATGTGTGAGTCTGTATGTGCACATGAATATGATTCACGGCATAATGAATCATAATGCCGTTTAAAGAGGTGAGCGTTCATCTGAGGAACACACAAACACACACATGTAGAACGTAGGTGTGAAAGAATGAAGGGTTTTCTAAAGAGTAAAATGAGTCTTTCAGCCCAGCTGGTGTGTGACCACAGGTCCCTGTGTCAATGCCTGTGTTATTCTGTGTGAAATTAGTGTGTGTTCCTTTTAAATGTGTGCATATGAATGCGGTCTGTGTGCGTATTAGTGTGCGGACTCCTTCCTCGAGGGAGATGACTCCAGGTTAAACTCACTCTCTCAAACTTAACGGTCTGATTAGGCCGAGGCACTAGGGGTCAGAGGTAGACAGAGGGGCCACATACTGTGGGGCCCCGTGGAGACCTGTGTCAGACCCGGCACTGCCCCACTGTCCACCTCACAGAGCCCAGAGCATCCGCAAGGCCTATAAACACCCCGACATGGGTCTCAGATGTCTTTGGGGCCCCACGAAACTGTTACTCAAAGGTTCACCTGACTCCATGTGCATGCAGAGATTATGAGCTACCGCGTATTTTCCTGACAGGAATAAACTGGACCGGCGAATACGAGAAACAGATTTAGAGTCCTGAGGACACGGAACACATAAAACAATGCGCTATTGGCTTTCAACGTCTACGCACTTAAAATTAAACGTTCCAGATAGAAACAAAAAAGCATTTAAGGCCTCATGCCATTAGAGAACCGCTGCCAAATAATTATTGCTTTAGCAATCTCAAATTTCCATCTAGCTTCATTCTTGTATTAAAAAAACATTCATTTTTTCTGACTGGCAATAAAGCAAAGCAATTGGTAAATGCTTTAAAAATATTTTTTTTAAAAAGTACTGAAATCAGTCCTATTTTTTTTTTTTTTGTATAATCTAAGTACTTGCCTATAATAAAAAGTTTAAACACAAATAATTGTATAAAGTATAATCAAATAAATTAAAAAAAAGCAGAAAACTAGTATGTTTCATACTGTTTTGCTTAACAAATACATTAATGTTGTTTTAAGGATATTTTTTACAGGAAAAAAGTCTTCATAAAAATTAAGTAATTTTTTTTTAAACATTACTTAAGAATTTTGAATGTGATTTAAGTTTAGAAATTAGTTTAGAAAATTGTAAAATTGAATTTATTTTATTGGTTCATAACTTCATAACTAGGAGTTTCATAACTTTCGTAACTGCCTATAAATTACACAAAGAACATGAACTCTATATGAGGGTCGCCAGGTTTTCACAATAAAACCCTCCCGATTGCTACTCAAAGCTAGCCCAATCGCATTTCGAGGTGGGTCCCCGTTAAAAATCGCGCTCCGGGGAATAAAATACGTGTTTTGTTTGGTTTTTTGTCAGGGTTTCCCCGGTAAATTTGTATTTCAGAGACTAAATATGACGCTATTGGGGTCACTTCAACCCACAGACATCAAACAGACATCACTAGTTGGCAGTGTTAACAGCAATTTATTAAAAGTTTAACAAAAATTATATTTTAAGTCCCTATGAAATATGTTTTATTCAGTTTTATTTTTAGCAAATTCTGTGTTTTCCATTTTCATTTTCTGGATTCCTTTTATAATGTTTTCATCATTTTAATCATCAAAAGCATGTCTAATTAATTGATTTTATAAATGATTAGTTTATTATTTTATTTATTTTCTTTTTTTTGTGTAATGTATTTACATTTTTCTGGTAAATATTCCTTTAAAAATAATGATTTAATAATAATTTAATTAGTAGTAACTTAATACAAAAGTAATACATTTCTGTTACAGTTTCTTCAAGTTAAACTGAACTTTTTTTTTTTTTTCTGTTTGTATATGATATGAGGATAGTTTTTCTTAAAGGGGTCATCAGATGCAAAGTTCACTTTTACATGTTGTTTGAACATTAATGTGTGCTGGCAGTGTATGTACAAATCTACCCTAAAATGATAAAAATCCATGCAGTGGTTTTTAATTAATCTGTAATAAAATAATATCCCCTTTTTAAAATCGAGCCATTCTTAGATGCCCGTTGTTGTGGCGTCACACCCACAGAGGCCGCTCCCATGATAGTTGATTGACATGAGCTTCTTACTTCAGACCCGCGATGATTTTTGCAGAGCTCATTTTGACAAGGTAAAAACTGCCATTGAGAATTTTTAACCAAAGTATATTACAGACTTTTCATTAAAGAATCTCTAAAGAATCATATCAACTTGTGGAAAATAGGCATCCGATGACCCCTTTAAAAGAAACCGTAAACTGTCTCAGAGCAGTTCTAGAGATTATTTTTATGTTTTAATGTACTCAAATATTGAGGCAGCAGAGGATGAAAACACCACAAGCGTCACATACGTTTCACTACGAGTGTAGTAAACGAAACTGCGCGTCTGCGACATTCATTCACACAGAGACACACAGAACATGCAGGTTCATGTTTAAATATTATTTTTACAGCTTAATATTCACTGACACTAGTCCATATTGCATTTTGATTTAAGCGTACTGACCTACTTTTCATTTATTCATCCCAAATTGGGCAAATTCTGCTGCAAAAATACAATAAAGCAATACCTAAGAACCATTACTTGTAAGAGCGAACAGGCCTTAAAACATCTCCAAGCACTATTATCCCAGCAAGCCATGTATAATAGTAATGAAACGCTTGCTTGACTATTTAACTATGTTGGTATACTACCTGACGTTATGTGGCATCCTTAAATTTGTGAGCTGTAAAATCTACCCAAATGTTTTTTTCTAAGTAGCTCACCGCACAAAAGCCTGCTTCTGCAGGGCTCTGACTGTGTGGAGGTCTCTGAATTCTGGCCTAGCAGGGCCATGTGGCGTGCGGGGCGAATCAGGGCCAGTGCGGAGTGATGACAGGCCGCTATTCCACACCCTGAGGCCTAGCGCTCCACTCCACCCCGAAAACAGCCCGACGCCTTCACAAATCAACCTCACCAGTCGTCCCGGCATCTGAAAGTCATTTCACTCTCTCCCTCTTCCTTTGACACGATTTCTATCTTTCTTTTTGCATTTTTTTCTTCTGACTGCCTCCTTTATCTCCATTTATTCTCTCTCCGGTGGGTCTAGTGCGGTCAGGCCGGGGTCCTGGCAGGACCCGAGGTTGAGGAGCCCTGTGGTAAAATCAACAGCTAGAGAAAGACGGCAAGAGAGAGAGAGGTGTCAGCAGACAGATGAGACTGACTACTGCTTCAAACACCTCTGCTTCCAATCCTGTCAAGATGTGCGTCATGCCAGTCTCTGCTGCGATTGTGTGTGCGTGTGCCGTAGCATAAGAATCTCATCTCCTCCAGAGTGCCGAAGGGCATCTTTTTAGCACACAAAACTTTCATCTCAAACTCATACAGGGTCACGGGGTCTTTATGACATTCTTCTCTCCCCCAGCCAATTAGAAACAGCCTCTCAAACGCTGTTCTCAAGAGCACTTCCTGTCGGGGGGAAGATTGACAGCTGAGGAGATGATTGACAGGCCTCTGGCGAGAGAGAGGACTCGCAGGCTTTGGAGCTGCGCGGTGGTCCACAGGAAAGTTTTCTGCCGGCAACCCCTTTCATTTGCATGAACGAGGGATGCTGGATAAATAAAGAGAGCAAATGAATTTTGGAAGTGAAGTACGAGCATCCCAGCGGGGTAGAGGCACGTTTTAGAGAACGCGGCGACGTTTAGAGTCCCGTGAGAGGAATACCACAACAACCACTCTATTCACACACACACACACACACACACGTACTCGCATAGAAAGAAAACAACAACTCCAATTCGTTACAACTACACTGTTACAAACAGGATGAGATCCATATGCACACTCATTCTGAAAAGATGCATCAAATCCCTGATGATTACGATAATTAAATATGAAAGGGTTTAAAAATACCACATTTCTCTCCTTAGTATCGGGCAATTCTGAAGAGACCATTCACAAAAACAGCGAACATGAACACGCTGGAAAAAACGAAAGCCGAAATTCCCTATTCACTCTTTCTTGACTCCCTTTCTCTCTCTCAGCCCTTCCCGCCCCTCTGTCTCTCTGGAGAAAGACAGAGGGAGAAAAAATGGCTGATCATTATTCCTATCAAAGTCTCAGAGAAAGAAAGTTCACACCAACTTGCTGACTAGGTTAACAGGCTGAGTGACAGAGAGAGAGTTAGAAAGAGATGGGAAAAAAAGGGTGTGACAAAGAAGAAAACGTGTTAGATGTTCAAATTCACTTGTTGAAGAATCCTAAGTTAGAGCCAATCCTAAAAAATCCTAATGGGATCAAATTAAAATCCCTTTAATTTGTGAAAATTTGATTTTCTTTTTTTATTCTTTTTATTTTCTGGATAGTGTTGATATATAAAGAAGTCTCTTTCACTAAGGCTGCATTTACGTAGTCAAAAACACAACAAAAACAAGTAATTTTTGTGAATAGTGTAAAACATTTTCATAAATTAAGTGGGGTTTTTTTCATTATTATCTTAATTTCTGAATAATATCAGAATTTTCAGCATCATTACTCCAGTCTTCAGTGTCACAGGATCCTTCAGAAATCATTCTAATATGCTGATTTGCCACTCAAAAAACATTTATTATCATCCATGTTAAAAACTGTTGTTAAAAAAGTGTTTTTATGGAAACCATAATGCTTTTTAGAATTTTTGATGAATAGGAAGTTTAAAAACACCATTTATTTTAAACCGAAATCTTCTGTTACATTATAAATGTCCTGTGTTGGGCATGATACTTAGATTATTTAATTAGTAATAGTTACTACTTACTTCTTACAAATAGTAACTGAGTTAGTAACTAAGTTACATCATTATATTAGTAACTAATTACCAGGGAACTACTGTTACTTTTTAAAAAAAAATTTCAAATATGTCAAATAACTTGGATGCCCGCAATATGAAATATGTTGAATGAAATTTAAATGAAATGAATTAAATGTTTAGTTTACTCACCAGATATATAAAGCTTAATGGCACAGTTTTTTAAATACCTGAATGCACATTTAGCAGCATCATAATATGACATGATAATTTACCATTAAACTTTAGTTATTAGAACTTTAGAATAACCATGTTTGAATGCATATTTATCATATTGACTGAACTTGAACTGGTGGTGGTGCTTAAGATATTGTTTGTAATTTAGTGTTTCTGTACAAAAAAGGGGGAAAACAAAAAATAATACTGAAAAGAAACAAAACTACTATGAATTCTACTACTAATAACAATATAAAATGCTCTAAGGATTAATGAGCTGCTGGGTTCATGAACATTAATCACGTTGGCTGCGTTCGCTTGCACTGATTTGCTGAAATCAAAACCACAGCCAATGAGATTGTTGTTTGCGCATTAGTTATGCCTACTACAGGAGAAACCGGCAGTTCTTAAAAGCTGAAAAATTCCAAAGGAACTATGTTATTTTGGCAGGAAAATACAGCAAAGAATATAGTTTAGATGTAGCATTTCAATTCTGCATGGTATAAGACTCTCTCGCTTTGTATCTTTCTTTGCGTGTGTGTGAGACAAAGCGACAGCTAGTTGTGTGCCTTCATACTAGAGTTTGCGGTTCGTCAAATACAGGGACGCTGCGCATCCATTTAGATGGACTGAAAAAAAATAATGCCGTTAGTCACACTGTTTATTTATAACACGTTATTCCCATCACTGTAAATGTCTTTACTGTCACATTTGATCAACATGCATACTTGATGAATAAAATTATTAAATTATTTAATGTTGTGTTATAAAAAGATGGATGACTGAGATAAAAATAAAAAGGTGAAAAAAAGAATAAACAGAAGAATATATCTGCTCCGTTGGTAAAATCAGACAACAAAAGCAGGAGAGCAGGGGCGGAGCGGAGCGGAGCGAGGGATGGAGAGACTGGGAGAAAAGATGGACGCAGAGATGTCCTGCTGGGTTAAGCCAGGTGTCTTCAGCAGAGTGTCACGAGAGGAGAGAGGGGAAGAGAAAGAGAGGAGAATAATTAGTCAGACCTCCAGCCGAGGAGACTGACAGGTAAAGAAAGGGAGGGAGAGAATGGTGAGGTAAGGGACTAAAAGCCAGACAACTATGGATGGACAGAGAGTCTGAAAGTGAGAGTGGTGGAAAGAAGAAAGAATGAAAGAAGAGAAATGAGGAGATGAGGGAGGGGCTGGAGAAAGAGAAAGAGCTTGAAAAATGCCCTTTGTCATCATTTTACAAAAGAACAGATGACAAAAGAAGACAGAGAGGGAGAGAAATCACAAAAAAATGCATGACCCCGGCCCCTTCTGGACAACAATGAGCATTTGTCTATCCATCAGTTCAGCTCAGTGGTGTTTTTGGTGACCTAAACACACTGCAGAGATTCATTGTGACATGATGGCACTTCCTGTCAGCATCTGCCTTCAGAAAGCCTATATAAGCCTGAACTCAATGCTTAAATACACTGATCAGTAAAAATAGTGCGCTTAATGAGTTACTTCTACACTTGCAGAAAGTAAAACAGCATAGTTGTTACCTTAAGGAGTTTAATTAAGACAAAAATATTTTAAGAGGGAAACGACACCATTCAAAAATACACAATTCTAAGCTTAGAGTGATAGTTCACCTAAAAATAAAAATTCTGTCATAATTTACTCCACCTCATGTTGTTCCAAAGCTGTATGACTTCTTCTTTGAAACACAAAAGCAGCTATTCTGAGAAATGCCTGTTGTTCTTTTTATAATGAAAGTCAATTGTAGTCAATACCAGCATTCTTCTATATATTTTTGATGTATCTACCTTTTACTTCAATGCAAAAGTAAGCCTATGGGTGAGACTTATGGTTTATTATAAGATGGATAGTTCTGGTCCTTGATTCTGATTGATTAAGCCACATCCAACACTGTTGTAAATTACTCTACAATCATTCACCTTTGTTTACGCCTGTAACAATGCCCCTCAGCTGTTATAAATTCACTGTAAACCACGGCTTCTTGGGGATTATTGCTGTATTAGCCGCTATCGGGAAATAACGAGAAGAATAACAATGTGCAGTAAATGGTAAAACTGTTTGCACTACAAACCAGTGTGTTCATAATTATAACTACACATTAAATTAACATGGTAAGAAACACCAATTTGCAATATAAGGCAGCAAAACGAGCAGTTTTGTACAGCTAAAAATAGCTGGAAGCGGATGAGAACGGCTACGCCTGCTCTTACGGATGGATATATTTTGTATTCTTCAGATGAAAAAGTCATACAGGTTTAAGTCTCCTAGAAAGTGTAAAAACCATGGCTCTAGGGTTTGTTAGAGAATCCTCATTAGTTAAACCAATAGCGTGAGTTTGGGGTCGGCATTATCTGTTTGTCTGAGAAACCGGTTTGAAAACACCAGTCATCATTTTTAAAATACGGCAACATCAAAAATGCTCACTTCAACTTTCACTTGACATAAATAAAATCTATGGATGGTGGTCCCGTTCTCATTTGTGACAAATTCATTTTCTTACCAGTTACTTTTATTAGACGGACCAAATGTGACCCTGGATCAACAAAACCAATTATAAGGGACATTTTTTTAAAATGAGATTTATACATCACCTGAAATAATAACCTTTGTATAAATAAGCTTTCTATTGATGTATGATTTGTTAGGATAGTACAATATTTGGCCAAGATACAACTATTTGAAATCTGGAGTCTGAGGGTGCAAAAAAAAAAATCTAAATATTGAGAAAATTGCTTTTATTTTTTTACTAATCAAAACTTAAGTTTTGATATATTTACAGTATGAAATTTACAAAATATCTTCATGGAACATGATCTTTACTTAATATCCTAATGATTTCTGGCATAAAAGAAAAATCAATAATTTTGACCCATACAGTGTATTTCTGGCTATTGCTACAAATATGCCCATGCGACTGGTTTTGTGGTTCAGGGTCACAAATGTACGCAGGTTCACTCTGTTACAATATATATCACTTTGTTAATTTAGGTCCTACTTTATATTAAGGTTATCTGATGAAACATTTTTGTTTCATGGGATCCTTTCAAAATGCTTTCATTAGGTTTGTTCAATTATATTAAATACTTTCTGTGACTGAATAAAACCAGCTAATCAAAATTTTAACATGAAGTACATTTTTAAAACTAGAAGACAAAAACATTTTTACAGCGACGGACGTAAAGTGAAAATTACAGCTTATGCCGTTTCTAAAGAACACGGCCATAAAGAATCCTCAAGGTCACTGTCATCACGGATGACTAGAATCAGCTGTAATTTTTTTGGAAAATTTAATTTCCTGTGAAGCACAAATGTGCACAATTATATTCAGGACTGATTTTTTTTTCCCTCAAGCGTCTAAATAAGCGGCGGCATTCACTCTAGAAAACGTAACTACATGAAGCTCCTCCATCTTCACCTACAGGTCCCTGCGGGTTTCATTTAACAGTTTGCCATTTGATCCTCAGATCCAGCATGTGTGCGCGTTTGGTACGGAGCCAAAGGTCGTGTCTTGTTTTTGCAGAGGTTGTGGTCTGATGCCTCTGGACTGGTATTAAAGGGACCGTTTCATGAAGCACAAGCACCACTGCTGGCACATGTACACACAAACTTCCCCTTCCATTCAGACACCTTTAAAAGGACCGTTTCAGGTTTATTACAACAAATCCAAATGCCCATTACCACAAAATCATTGGGTCAAATTAATTGTCTGCCATAAAGCCACAAATGCTAGTGACAGAGCTTGAGTTTTACATTTCTATAAACTCCAAACAACATTAAACTTCTCTGTAAAGGTCACGCGGGGACATGCACACGCAAACACACACACACTCAGTAAACAGTCAGAACTAAACAATCTTTCACATTCATATCACTCCTACTTTCTCTCTCCTCCGCGCCTGCATCTATAGCAGCTCATCGCAGTGTAATTAATCAAGAGTTCTTATTAATTATCTATGCACGAGGTCGTTCATTACCGCATCAATTCAGGCATAGCTAACGCCGCTTGTGGGAGCTCTGCCCGCCCCCTTCCTCCACACTACCTCCCAACTTACATCTTTCACTGGTCTCGAAAGTCAAGTGATGTTTTCTCTCTCCAGCCCTCTCTATTTATGTGTCTTTACTGATGCAGGGAGGGTTTTTTCCGAAGGAAACACTCTGAATAAGAATCTCAGGGCTATATGTTTCTTTTCAGCATAACCTTGCCTCAAATGTTTCTGCTGAAATTCCTTGAGAGAAATAAGAATAGAAGCACATTAGACAATGGTTGACAAAGTAAAGAGTACAGAGCTATAAAATTAATGTGGATAGCCAGGAGCACAGTCTCCATATGTAAGAGAGGGCGTAATATAAAATTTATCAGCTTTGTTCATTAATATTAAATACGCAATGTGACATTCGCCAGGAGAAAGTGTAGAGCGATTCACGAACAAATGACTCTTATGAGCTGATTCTTTTTTGTGAATTAAAAACAGTGTAATACTGCAGAGTGAATCGCAAAGGCTGCAATTTAATTAAATAAATATGTGAAGAATGAAGTCACACATGAACAAGAGTGATATTTCTTATTTTGTTTAATATTTTTCTTCAATAAAAATTACGATACTAATAATAATCATTTTTGTTATTGTATCATCATATTGATTTATAAATCACATTATTTTTGGCCAAATTTTGGTACCCAAAAACAATCACAGTAAACACTTTTAAAAAAAAGTAAAATTACTATTAATTTTTATCCCAAACACCCATGGTGTGTCCAGTGTTTTTGCACGATTCCCGAAACAAATGACTCTTAAGACCTGATTCTTTTTATAAATAGTTCAAAAACACAAGTTACTGGTTTGAAAAAGTCTACAATTTTGCAGCATTGACTGAGAGAGATTTTCTTTTATATGCAAGCAAAACGGACATTATAAAAATCGCTATTAATTTTTTCCTCAAATTGTGCACCCCTAGTGTGTCCAGTGTTGCACGATTCCCAAAACAAATTACTCTTAAGAGCTGATTTTTTTCATGAACAGTTCAAAAACACAAGATACTGGTTTGAATGAGACTACAACAATATTCTGTATAATTTGCAGCACTGACTGAGAGATTTTCTTTTATATGCAAGCAAAATTGACATCATAAAGAGATGTATACATAAATCTGTTGGAACTGAATCAAATGCTTGTGTATTAGAACTGAGCTGAACTGAGATATCAGTATCTTTTGAAATATGATATTTGATTGCTGACTGTTTTAGAACGGTTTGTGTCTTCATCTCTTCTGAAGACACATGAGATGTATCTTTTCTCATGGGAAAAATCAAAGAGGAATTCTTCATTTGCTCTACAACTGATTCACACGGCTGTCTAGAAGAAACATGTAAAATCTTCAATGCATTCTAAATAATATTCTTTCATAATACTGAAGGAATTTCAGAATTCTTTTTGTAAATGTCATTTGCTGTCCCTTTGTATGTAAGGGACCAAAATCCCCAAGGCAACACGCATCCCTTTCAGAAACGGGCGCGCTGTAAAATATCACCCTCCCATAACATGTGCACCACGCAATTACTTCCCCTGTCTAGCAGGGCTCTAATCTCTGTCACTGGTCCACCTATTATTGCTTTTCCAAGTCTCTTTCCATCCATTTTTTTCCCTTCAACCTCACCTCTCGCTTTCCATTTCTTTCGCCGCATCCCTCTATTCCGAAAGCAAGAGCACTTTCCTCGCTTTCCCTCGTTTTTTATCTCTCATCAGGCCAAAAGCTTTTCGGTGTACACCTCTATCTACAAGAGTGGAACAAAAACAGAGAGAGAGAGGAAGATGGAGAGAGCAGAGGGTAAGAAAACGAGAGAAGGAGAAAGGCCGAGAGTAAGAGAGGCTCTGACGTTAACAAGATAGCTCGTTAAAGGATGGGGACAGGAACGAGAGAAAGAGAGAGTGAGCGTGTGAGAGGGAGGTGGAGAGAGAGAGAGAAGTGGATGTAATTGGTGGCTTTTTGAAAAGGAAAGACAGAAAAGAAGAAAAGACAGAATTAGGTTTTCCATCTGCGGCCCTCAGTGTGTGTGTGTGTGTGTGTGTGTGTTTGCAGAAAGAATGACAGGCTTGATGTCTGTGAGCGTTTCAGACATCAACAGGTCACACACGCACACACAGATTTCAGTCAGAAATACTTCATCCGGCTCTCGTCACATTTATACACATGCCTCTATTATTAGAGGGGAGCATATTCAAACATCACAAATTTGCCACTGTATACACTGTATTATAAAAAGGAAGTGAGAGAAAATGGTACAGCATACCTGGGTTTCTAGCGGAGAATGCGTGAAATGTCTAAAAGTAACGAAAAGGTGTACGAAAACCTGCTTGTACTGTCTGCGTCGCATTTTCGCGGGTTATTAATGCCGCGAAAAACATTACAGTTAAACGCTGTTTTCGTGTCTTCAGTTTCCCTGCAATAAGTGGTTTTGCGGTGAGCATACAAACGTACTTCTTGCACTGCGTTCGGCATTATCCCGAGGTAAAAAAAAAATATATATATATATATATATATATATATATATATATATATATATATATATATATATATATATATATATAAGTGATTCTAGTTATCCTTATCCTTTTAGTTGTTACAATCGTTCAGTTGTTTACTACATAACTATCTTAAATTAAGTGTAAAACTCCAGAAGAATCGAAATCTATTATCCTTATCTAGCGTAAATGTGACCCAGGACCACAAAACCAGTCATAAGGGTCAATTGTTTTGAAATTGAGATTTAGACATCATCTGAAAGGTGAATGAATAAGATTTCCATTGATGTATGCATTGGTGTATTTGGTCGAGATATAACTATTTGAAAATCTGGAATCTGAGGGTGCAAAAAAAAAATCAAAATATTGAGAAAATCACCCTCATAGTTGTCCAAAGTTCTTAGCAATGTATATTACTAATTAAAAACTAAATTTTGATATATTTATGGTAGGAAATTTACAAAATATCATAATGGAACACGATCTTTGCTTAATATCCTAATGATTTTTTGGCATAAAAGAAAAATGACTCTAGTGACATAGACTCTAATGAATCAGTTCTTTTAACGAATCATCTTTAACTGAAGTCCGGTTGGATTCTGATTGGCTGTCAATGTTTTTAACGTTCCTCTGCTGGAAAAAAAAAAACATTTTGAAAGTGATTCCAGTTATCCTTATCGTTTTAGTTGTTACTATCGTTTAGTTGTTTACTACATTACTACCTTAAATTAAGTGTAAAACTCCAAAAGAATCGAAATCTATTATCCTTATTTAGCCTAAATGTGACCCAGGACCACAAAACCAGTCATAAGGGTCAATTTTTTGAAATTTAGATTTATACATTATCTGAAAGGTGAATAAATAAGATTTCCATTGATGTATGCATTGATGTATTTGGTCGAGATACAACTATGTGAAAATCTGGAATCTGAGGGTGCAAAAAAAAAAAATCTAAATATTGAGAAAATCACCCTCATAGTTGTCCAAAGTTCTTAGCAATGTATATTACTAATTAAAAACTACATTTTGATATATTTATGGTAGGAAATTTACAAAATATCTTAAAGAAATATGATCTTTGCTCAATATCCTCATGATTTTTGGCATAAAAGAAAAAAGATTGATAATTACGACCCATACAATGTATTTTTGGCTATTGCTACAAATATACCCGTGCTACTTAAGACTGGTTTTGTGGTCCAGAGTCACAAATTATAAAACGTATCGTATTATAGTAAATGACACTTAAAAAAAATAATAAAAAGTCATATTTTTTGGCTTTTGGTTGTACAAAAATCAATCAGAACTGAGTCTGTGAGTCTGTGTGTGTACATTTGATGAGGTTTGTGTGTGGCAGGCTCAATTTATGTGTGTGTGTGCTTGTGTGTAATTCTTCCTAATCCCATCTCTGATGGTCTCCTCTTATCCTCTTCTCTCTGTGCCAGACACAGCAACATTCTGCCAACGACAGGAGCCAAGCACACATGCACTAACACTCACACAATATCCTGAAATATCCCTGCATCGTGTCTATGCCACAAGCCAGCGGCGTGACAAAAGTAGATCACTTCCTTTATAATCAACCAAGCCAAACTGCATATGTGTGAAGATTATAACAGAAAAGATCCAGTTTTGTTGCGTTACATCACTCATTTGCAGCATAGATGAGATGTACTTTCCCAATACATGTTCTTAGTCTTATTGTGAACAATTCAGCAGCTGACCTGAAGGGGAAAGTGAGCATAAATTAAGACAATTACGCTAATAACACTTATAAAAAAAAACAATGCATGAAATTAAGCTTATGTAGAGTATGTTTCGGGGGTAAACTGGAAGAAAAAAACTGACGGTGAAATTAATTTGCTGGTAAAAAGAAATGGCAAGAAACACACTGAAATAAACATTTTGATGCAGAACAGACTGAAATAGTGTTTTCTTGTAAAACATACTCCAAGAATCTTTTGCTAGCAGATACGATAGATTTGGACACCTAATCACAAAACTAATTGCTAATGCAAATGCAGAAATCATTTTTGGCAGCCATATTTGTCACAAATGATTAATTTATTTCACAAAATGAAAGTGATGAATAATATGCGGGTAACTAAGACAAAGCAAATATGTGAATAGTATTCAGCTGGTCATGTGACAAATGTGGGGCCCTTTTTAAAGCAGGCCCCTTATTATGAATAAAACTGAGTTTTATAGCTAGATTTCTTATTTGTCACAAAATATGTTTAAAATGCCTCTATTTAACAGTTAAACCCTGAGGAAAAAAGTTAAGTCACCAAGAAATTTTGCTAGATATGACAATGACACTCCCAGAGTCACACGCAACGTTTTCACCGCCGCCAAAGAAAAGTCGCACCACAATCCGGCCTTGAGAAGGAGAAAAGAGAGAGAAAGAGTGATGATTTGACACAAAGACGCAGCCGGCAGCTCGCCATGACATGGCACTATGAAACGGTTAATGACGCAGCTTACGGCAGGATGGATTATCTCTCTCCTCCTCTCTCCCCCGTTCCTTTATTGGCTTTTGTCTGATTGTGCTACATTATGGAACAGCAGTGAGCTGAGCTTAAAGGAAGCTGCCATTCTCCAGAGGAGACATAATTAATAACACAAGCATATCCATCTGCTCTATACTTCTATATGTTCCCTTTTCTCTCTTTTTCTTTCTCTCATCACTCTTTCTTTTGCTTAAACATTCCACTGTAAGTGTATTATGTATGGGGCATCTCACTCTTTTGTCTGGATGTGTGCATGAATGCATATGGAATGTGTGTGTTAAAAAGAGAGGGAAAAGGCCATGTGATCAATTCAGCTCAGCTTTACTTCAGCATTTAAGCATAGCATGCATGTATACATGTACACAGGCAGACACATATAATGTTTATTAATATAAACATCTAAGTAGATGATTCGTTTTTTTTTTTAGAATTTAGAACGTATCTGTGTTATTTTATTATTAATATACTATTATAGTTTTTGTTCATATTTTAAATTACATCTTGTTTTTATTTATATTTTATGTTTTCATTTTATTTTTTGCTGATGTTTCAGTAATTTTGTTACATGTTTTTGTTTTTTAATACACTACCAGTCAAAAGTTTTTGAACAGTAAGATTTTTTAATGTTTTTAAAGAAGTCTCTTCCGCTCACCCAACTTGCATTTATTTGATTCTAAGTGCAGCAAAAACATTACAATTTTGAAATATTTTTTTGCTAATTAAAATATCTGTTTTCTATTTGAATAATTTTTAAAATATAATTTATTCCTGTGATCAAAGCTACATTTTCCAGCATCATTTCTGGAGTAGAGATCAGAGATCATGACTGGAGTAATAATGCTAAAAAGTCAGCTTTAAAATCACAGGAATAAATTACATTTTAAAATATATTCAAATAGAAACAGTTAATTTAAATAGTAAAAATATTTCAAAATTTTGCTGTACTTTGGATCAAATAAATGCAGGCTTGGTGAGCAGAAGAGACTTCTTTAAAAACCATTAAAAATCTTACTGTTCAAAAACTTTTGACTGGTAGTGTATGTCTACATAAGCTAGTTTGAGGAGATAATTATATATGCAATATTCCATGTATGTATTTCATTCCTCTCAAATAATATAAATTCGAAAGAACTGCATGTATATAAAACACACAAATTAAATGAACTGTTTTAGATTAGTATATCACCTCAGCTACTGAAATCTGAGAAGAGACGGGCAGAGAAGATTCAGTTAAATACATACGGATCAATTTAACGTCAGGTTAATGAGTAAGGTAGAGTAATGTAATTGTCTTGCAGTGTTTCTTGACACTGTTGAACTTACGGCCTTGCTTATTTAGACGACAGAGGAAAAGAGAGAGAGGGAAAGCGAGCGAGCGTGCCTAACTCTCACTTATGACTGTGGGTTTAATCAGAGCATCAATCTCTAGCAGAGGGGAAGAGAATAAAAAACAAATCTAATTACACCAGATCATTCAGAAGATGAATTAAAGACAGAGATAACGTTACAGACAACCACGTTAAATCACCCTGCACTTCCTCTCACACACACGCTCACACGCTCCCTGTTTTTGCAATAACAGGAAAATGGGCTCTCTCTCTGAGCTCTAATCATGAGGGATTAAAGTCTGCGATTATTCCTGGTATTTTAGCTGATTATCATGTTAACCTCTAGGAATGAACCCCAGACATTCACATTAGCGATATTAGAAAGACAAAGAGGTGAAGGACAGGGGGAAAAGAAATTTAAATCTCTTTCGATCTTATAACATGAACCCTGCGTATGTATGGCCACATGAAGGAAAATGTTTTGCTTAGATTTTGCTCTTTCATAGCTCAAGACAAGGTTTAACAAACTTTCTGATTCCACAGACACCCAAATATGACGATGCCTTGTTTTCAAGTAACAGTATCAGTTTTTTCTCTTAAAATTACTTTGTTGATTTTGTTGTTTATGGACAAACACTAAAGTACTTCAGAAAAATCCCTTAGGTCCCACAAATTCTTTGGTTTTCCAGCATTTTTGTGTATTTGAACCCTTTCTAACAATGACTGTATGATTTTGAGATCCATCTTTTCACACTGAGAACAACTGAGGGACTCTTATACAACTATTACAGAAGGTTCAAACGCTCACTGATGCTCCAGAAAGGAAAATGATCCATTAAGAGCAGGGGGTGAAAACTTTTGAACAGAATGGAGATGGGTACATTTTTTTTCTTATTTAGCCCAAATATCATATGTGTTCATTTAGTTCTGCCTTTCAGAGGCTACAGAAGATAGTTACATGTCCCTCAGTTGTCCTCACTGTGAAAAGATAGATCTCAAAATCATACAGTCATTGTTGGAAAGGGTTCAAATACACAAAAATGCTGGGAAACCAAAGAATTTGTGGGACCTGAAGGATTTTTCTGAAGAACAGCAGGAAGTTTAACTGTTCAGGACAAACAAGGGACTCATGGACAACTATCACTAAACAAAAAGCACAAAACACAGCTGTGGATCATTCAGGTAACAACGCAATATTAAGAATCAAGGGGATGTAAACTTTCGAACAGGGTCAATTCAACTATTATTTTCTCTTGTGGACTATATGCAAACATCTTTATGTGAAATATCTTATTCAGGTCAGTACTAAATAAACAATAACATGCATTTTGTATGATCCCTTTTATTTTGGTAAAATAATCAACATTTTGCAGATTCTGAAAGGAGGGTGTACACTTTTGACCTCAACTGTAATTTGATTTTGTATGAATTTGATGACAAATGTTTGCATTCAAATTTAAATATTTGACTTTTGGTGTGGGTTTTAGTCTCTTGGAGGATCTGACCACAGATGTAAATCAAGACCTAAACTGAAGCTTCTTGTATAGAATCAAATAATTAAAAATAATAAAATAATTGTAAAATTTCAACTGAATAACTGTCGTTTTTAATTGAAGAACATTCAGTTCTTGAAACTTCTAAAGCCACAAAATGAAGTTGTGAAGACAAAATGTCAAGTTTAACCAATCATACTCCTATTTTGTGGATTTAAATGAATAAGTTATTAATATATTAAAATAACTGACTCAGAATTAAGATGCTAAAAACACAAAACCAAGATGTCAACTGAAATGTATTTCTTTAAAATAATTAAATAAAATCCCTGTCAAAAACTGTTGTTTTAATTCAAGTTGAAACTTCTGAAGTTGCATAATGAATCTAGCTAATTAATTCAATATTAATACACCCAGTTTCTGCTAATAAAAAAGTATAAAAACAAGCAGCTTTGTCATAATTACAGCAGAAATACTTGAAATAGCTTTCAAATATTGTGTTGGACAACATGGGGCCTTCGAGTCAAAAACTTTGACAACCACTGCTCTAGGAGACAAAACTGAGCTATTACAGAGATCACATTCGTGATTTCTCTTTCCTGTGGGTGGTGTTGGTCTGGACGAGTTTAGGTTGATGCTTGGCATCCCTTTTTGCAGTCCGCGTGTGTGTCTGTCACTGCGGCTCCTGGCACAAGTGAGCGGCAGCATCCTTGCCAGACGCCCCTCCATCTCTCCCGCAGAAGCGATGGAAGAAGGACGAATGGGATGGAGAGATAGAGCGGACAGACGTGAAGAATCGGCTTGAGAGGAAAAGCAGGTACGGTGAGAAGATTACAGCCAAGAGGTGAGAAAACGAATGAGAAAGAGAGAGCGAGAGTTAAAGAACGAGAGGATGTGTGGAAGCCGAAAATGAACCGGATTTAAAGACAGCTGCCAATGAAGGGAATAAGTGAATGAGATAGAGACACACAAGAGAAGAAATAGAGAGAGAGCGAAGTCTAGAGGAAGAAAGAGAGGGTCCTAATCCCCTAACAGACAGCTTTGTGGCGTGATTGACAGCCGAGTGCGCTACACTGGGGCGGCCCTGGAGGGGGTCTCAGAGGGGTGTGAGTGTAGGGGGATTATCCACCCATCGCTCATACACCCCTAAGACAGGGTCAAGTGGTACAGGCCGTTGGCTCTTGTTTTCCCACTCACTTTCACACGTCCATTGAGCCACTTGCTCTGTTTTGTTTATGGTTTTGGTTTGCAAATGTCGCCTTAATATGGACGGATAAATCAAAACACCCCCTCTCTTCCCACCCCTGTCCTTTCAACGTGCTGACATAATTATGTTTGCTTTTAAAGACAGATTCGCTCACTTTAGCCAGCTGTCAAACTGTGTTGTGACTCAACAGGGAAAAAAATTGACAAGATACAACTTTAACAGAGATATATGGCAACTTTTATGGTAATTTATTTGCTTAAGTCAGAGTAAAGTGTCTGAAAACCCACAACTCTCATTTAAATGAGTACAAAGACATTTTATTGCATTTTATAGTGCATTATTTTTTTTTTTTTTTGGAACCTGCGATACTATTTTCAGGATTCTTTGATGAATAAAAAGTTAAAAAATAACAGAATTTCTTAAAAAAAAGACATTTTTTCTAACCGTATAAGTCTTTACTATCACTTTTTAACAATTTAACCCATCCCTGCTGAATCAAAGTCCATCTTTTATTCAAACAAAGAAAAGACAGAAAAATGTACTGACCCCAAACTCTGAATGGTAGTGTATGTTGTTACAAAAGATTTCCACTTTAAATAAATGCTGTTCAGAAATCATTCTAGTATGCTCATTTATTATCAATGTTGGAAACAGTTGTGTTGCTTAATTTGCTTTTATTTTTTGGAACCTGTGATACTTTTTTCAGGATTCTTTGATTAATAAAAAGTTAAAAAGAATTTATTCAAAGAAGCATTTATTCAAAATAGAAATATTTTCTAACAATATAAGTCTTTACTATTACTTTTTAACCCATCCCTGCTGAATAAAAGTATTAATTTCCTTCAAACAAAGAAAAGAAAGAAAAAATGTACTGACCCCAAACTTTGAACGGTAGTGTATATTGTTACAAAAGTTTTTTATTTTAAATAGATGATGTTCTTTTAAACATTTTATTCATCCAAAAGTCTATAAAAAAAAAGGTTCCAATATAAATAAATAAAACAGCATATTAGAATGATTTCTGAAGGATCATGTGACACTGAAGACTAGAACAATGATGCTGAAAAATCAGCATTGCATCACAAGAATAAATGTTATTTTAAAGTACATAAAAATAGAAAACCACTATTTTAAATTGCAATAATATTTCACATTATTAGTGATTTTTAATCAAACAAACACAGCCTTGATAAGCAGAAAAGACTTTTTTAAAAAATAATTTGGAATTGCAGTATGTATTTGCTAGCATTTGCATCAAAACTTAAGTATGCTTTGGGTTTAAGCATGTGATACTGTCACGTATAATTGCATGTGTCATTCACTTAGTCAATGAAACATGGAAAATTTTCATTAAACTCCAAAACAGTTAATTATGAAAGCTACATTTCATCCTAAGATGAATGACAAAGTGTATGGACTTTTGTGGGTTTTTTTGGTGACCATTCACTTTCACTGACTGAAAACGAGCAACTTGACATGAAAATCTTTTTTAAAAAGATCCAAATTTGGGGTGAACTGTTCCATTAAGACATTACACCACAGTAACAGTAATTGTATCTCTCACAGCTTCATTTTGATTTGCATTAAATAAATATTCCCTCGTCCAATATTACCACAAAATCTAAACAGATTTAGTTTTAAAATTCAAGACATCAAACACCAAAAAAAACTGACATTCAACACTTCAAAAAAAACCAGTTACACCCCAAACGATCACATTTCAAGATCTTGCAGGAGGACTTTATGAATCTGATCTTGTCTATTCCTGTCTGCGCTCCAATTCCGATGTGAAGAATAAATAAATTATCTGCACTGCAGGGACTTGGGGGGAGAGTGCAGCTATGTTTTCCTTCATGATGTGATATTTCCCTCAGAAGAGAGACGGCAGCACCCTGCGGCCCGAGATGTGAGGGAGGGGGAGTGCGCAGGGTGAGGACAGACCAGTTTCATCTGCACCCCATTTTACTTCCGAACCCATGTGAAACTCAATATCCCGGCTCCTACTGAGTGCGAGGGACAGATACAGGGAACGCTGCTGCCTGACGATGCCTATCAAACTCCATTCAGCCCAGATCTGGGCACTTATTCATGGAAAGAGAGAGAGAGAGAGAGAGAGAGACTAACATAAACCAGGTGGGTAGGAATACACGCACAAATGAAAACTCTGGAATGCCAGGCAAAGACGTAATTGATAGTGTGTGTTGTGCTATATGAAACAAGACACACCGTCCTGCTCATTCTAAGCGTGTGTTTGAAAGTATGTATGTGGCGTCAAGAAGGATGAGGCCACCCATGCTCAAATTTCCAGTGGACGCAAAAAAGTCGCTGATTGCATGTTTGTGTGCATTAAATCACAATATACAGTCTTTGTTTACAGTTGCTGTCCTGACTAACAAATCAGACACATGGTACCTCTCAGAAAGCTAGCGTAACCAACCACAGAATTGAAAACTAAACAGTTTCTTCTGAAAAAATTGAATTTTTCATTTTCAGGATTGAAAATGGTTGTCACTTAGTAGTTTTCGAGCATTCGGATACTTGTGCCAATAGTACACTAGATTGTAAGTTTCAGTGTGGCTGAGAGAAATATACCAAGCAACCTCAACAGGAGTCAAATAGAAATAAAATAAAATAAAATAAAATAAAATAAAATAAAATAAAAAAAAAATAAGAGGCTGCACATTTTGGGTAAATAGAATAGAATAGAATAGAATAGAATAGAATAGAATAGAAAATAAGAGATATAAAGTTTATTTATTTAGGTGAATAAATAAAATAAAATAAAATAAAATAAAATAAAATAAAATAAAATAAAATAAAATAAAATAAAATAAAATAAATAAAATAAAATAGGAGGTCCACACATTTTGGGTAAACAGATAAAGTAGAAGAGAAGAGAAGAGAACAGAACAGAAGAGAAACAATAAAATATCAAATAAGACAGGCCCAAACATTTTGAGTGAATAAAATAAAATAAAATAAAATAAAATAAAATAAAATAAAATAATGGAAGTTTTCATTTTCATGGTTGAAAATTGTTGTCACTTAGTAGTATTCAAGCATTCAGATACTTGTGCCAATAGTACACCAGATTGTAAATCTCAGTGTGGCTGAGAGGAATATACCAAACAACCTCCACAGCAGTCAGATACAATGAATTTAGACGCAAACACACCAAAAACACTTGAAGCTGTCAAAAATGACCTTCGTTTATCTTAGAAATATGTCCAGCAAAAAAAAAAAATCCAACTATTCACTGTGGATTCGGCCCAGACACACAACTATATACACAACTCTACACACACTCACACAAAGCTCCATCACTTCTGTGTCTTTGTCTCAGGCACCCGACAAACCCCCCACACCCTTCCGCCTGGCATTTTTAACCCTCCCTTTCTTTAGGTGGACGGACAGAAAGAAAACCTCTCCATCTGTTCTCCCTCCCGTGGCTTTGGAGTTATACTACAGCCGGACTCCAACAGAGAGAGAGAGAGACGCGGGGAAAATGCACTACTGAAAAAGGAGAGGAAAAAAGGCAGAGAGAAAGGGAAAGAATGAAAAGTGCATAAGGACGGGGTAAAGGAAAGGTAAAGGAGGATTGATTTTCTTGTCGTTCCGCGGTGGAGCGCTGAGAACCGCCACTGAGAAGGTGTGAGTCACACGGTCGCTCACAAATGCAGCTAATTTACTCGTATATTCTGAGAGAGGCCGGTCAGAGAATCTGTGGAGTTTTTTCAGCTTTTTTTCTGATTTTGGAAAGAAAAAAATTATAAAATAAAAAATGTAATTAAAAAATTTAAGTTAAATAAAATAAAAAAGCAGCCCAAACATTTGGGGTGAAATTAAATTAAATTAAATTAAATTAAATTAAATTAAATTAAATTAAATTAAATTAAATTAAATTAAATTAAATAAGAGAGGCCCAAACATTTTGGGTGAATAGAATAGAATAAAACAGAATAGAAATGAAATGAAATGAAATAATATCAAGTAAGAAAGGCCCAAACATTTTGGGTGAATAGAAAAGAATAGAAGAGAATAGAAGAGAATAGAATAGAATAGAAAATAATCAAATAAACTAATACCAAGTAAAACAGGCTCAAACATTTTGAATGAAGAAAAGAAAAAAAGAAAAGAAAAGAAATAAACCAAGTAAAGAGAGACCCAAACATTTTGGGTGAATAGAAAATAATAATAGAATAGAATAGAATAGAATAGTATAGAATAGAATAGAATAGAAATAATAAAATAAAATGATACCACGTAAAAGAGGCCCAAACATTTTGAATAAAGAGAAAAGAATTTAAATAAAATAAAATAAAATAAAAAAGATTATATTATTTTCTATTCTATTTTTTTCAATAGAAATAGAATAGAATAGAATAGAATAGAATAGAATAGAATAGAATAGAATAGAATAATAAAATATCAAGTAAAAGAGGCCCAAACATTTTGGGAGAATAAAATAAAATAAAATAAAATAAAATAAAATAAAATAAAATAAAATAAAATAAAATAAAATAAAATAAAATAAAAATAGAAAGAAAAGAAAAGAAAAGAAAAGAAAAGAAAAGAAAAGAAAAGAAAAGAAAAAATGAAATGAAATGTAAGAGAGGCCCAGACATTTTAAGTGAAAAAATAAAATAAAATAAATAAAATAATAAAATAAAATAAATGGCATTAAAAATAAAGAATTTGCTAAACATTACACTAATCTGTGTCATTAGTGTTTATTATCATATAATATTTTTAACTTTAAATGAGCATCTAATATTGGCTGATAATCAATATGGTTCTGATATATTGTTTTACAGTTCATCAACTTGTTTATAAAGGACTTTTAAAGCATAATCAAATTTGCCAAAATATTTACCACAGAATAAAAGAGCATGAGACACACAAAACTTTCTGACACGGGCCTGTGACTTTAAAAATCAAGAGTATTCGAAAGAATAACTGTGTGTGTTTGAGATGTTCGGGCTGGCACAAACTCGTCAAACCACCCACTTTGAAAAGACAGGGCAACGGAGTGGAGAAACACAAGCAACTATTTAAACCCAGCACACACACACACACACACACACACACACACACACACACACACACACACCCGGTCTGGCCAAACGTGTAATATGAGAGAGCGACTGGATTAAGAGACAGGAAAACTAATAGAAAGAGAGAGTGAAAGAATGAGGGGGAAGGGGGGGATTCATCGAGCGAGGCATAATTTTTGGCGAATGATTCAGTGCTTAAGCAGGACTATATGTGTTGAGACGTTTTTGTATGTGTGTTTTTGAGGTCTTTCAGCGAAGCACAGTGGAGACCTCTTTTGTTCTGAGGGGAGGAGAGGGAGAGGGGGCAGAGGAGGAGAGACTCCAGAAAAACGAGCGATACGCTACTGAAGGAGGGAGAGAGGGAGTCCGGCCTCCTAGGAAATTTAACCCCGAAGTTGGACTTGATCCAGCGCTCTGAGCTATAACATTTTTTAAACAGACGTGCGCGTTAAAGCTTTTCTGCAGAAAGGAAAGAAACAGAAACAGAAAAAAAGAGCGCGAGAAAGAAAAAAGGGGTGAAACTCAAAGCCGACTGCACTCTGAAGTGCATCTCAAGGCTGGGCTGAATTATAGGAAACGCAGCTGAAACACTGAAGCGATATTAAAACATGGCATCAGCACCGGGGGCCAAACTGGAGCTGCCGCCCAGCTCATGAATACAGGGTTCACCCTGCCGCCCCCGCCACTCTGCCTGCAGTACTGCCGGTCTCTAAACACACACAAACAAACACACAAACGCTTAACACTTCTCTTGCAGTTGAGGAAACGCTGCTCTGAACTATGCCGAGAAACCCAAAAACGCTAACGGTGTCATCTGATATTATAGTCATGTAATGAATGCTTAAAAAATGCATGTTTGAACTTTAAAAATGAAATGAATGTACTCACTCATTTAAAACCCGTAT
This sequence comes from Labeo rohita, assembly GCF_022985175.1. Classification (NCBI taxonomy): domain Eukaryota; kingdom Metazoa; phylum Chordata; class Actinopteri; order Cypriniformes; family Cyprinidae; genus Labeo; species Labeo rohita. The sequence continues at coordinate 38,549,180 of NC_066875.1, forward strand.
GAATTTCTTTCTTCAGTGGAACGCAAAATAAGAAATTATGCAAAAAGCTGAAAACTTACTTTTCCATTTAATTAAGGCCTGTCAAACTTTAAACAGGCCAAAAAGCATCACAAAAGTAATTCATACGACTTGGGCACTATATATTGTGTTAAAAATACAATGTGATCAGCTGAAAATCTTTTCATGTCAGTTGCACATTCATTCATATTAAATCTGGCATGTCATGGCATATCAAGTGATATTAAATGTCATTTGTTCACATAATGACGTAAAACCATGGTGCAACCATTTTTAAGTGCCTTCAGAAGAATTTTTAAGAGAATCAGAAGAGATTTATTGCCAAGTATGCTTGCGCATACAAGGAATTTGTTTTAGTGTCATTAGCTTCCAGTACACAGAGACAGCAACAACATACAGACACTAATTGAGATGGTTAGTCAATGAGATTTACATTTTCAGCAAATTAGGACTTACATTTTTGTAAGTTCAAAGATATTGTGTAACTTTTTAAAAAAATATGTAAGGCACAAGTTGTATGGACTAATACATATAGTTGTATAGACCCATACATTCTGTGTGGAAAAAAAATTAAAATAAATAAATAAATAAATAAAATAACATATTTTTGTATGCCAGGTAAGAAAGACGTGAAAAATAAAATAAAATAGAAATGCACTAATATTAAAAATATAAAATATACATAGCATAGCATTAATATATTAAAATAAAAACATGAAAATATAACTATTAAATATAACCACTTGGAAAAACAAACATAAAATATAAACAAGCACTAAAAACTTAAAATATATATGCATATATATATATATATATATATATATATATATATGGCAATATGGCATACAACAGCCTCTAAGTTAATTGTGAAAAAGAGTAGGAATGCACCAATATTACAATTCTGGTTAATAAGAATCTGAAAATTAAATATTAAAAACAGCATAGCATACATTTATTAAAAGAATAAAATGATTAAAAAAAAAAAAAAAAAAAAAAAAAAAAAGCATAAAATATTAAAAATCAAACACAAAAAAGTTAAATAAAACATAAAAGGTAGTAAATATTTCCAATATTTATATATACATATACATATACATACACACACACATATACATATATATATATATAATGGCATACAACAACCTCAAAGTTCATTATGAAAGAAATTAGGAAATGCACCAATATTAAAATTCTGGCTAATAAGAAGCTGAAAATTAAAAATTAAAAATTAAAAATATCACAGCATTAATATATTAAAATAATAAAATGATTAAAGTTAACAAATTGGAAAAACAAACATAAAAGCATAAAATATTAAAAATAAAACACTAAAAAGTTAAATAAAACAAAAAAACGTAGTGAATACTGAAAGGCAGAAATTTAAATATTAAAAATAGCATAATAAAAATAATACAATTATTAGAAAAACACTACAAAACTGAAATAAAATGTTTTAAAACCTAGCGAATATATACAATATCAGTCAAAATATCGACAAATTCTAATATTAGCTGATAATTATCTGGGACTGACTGACGCATTGTGCATCCCTTAAAAAAATAGCACTCTTAATATATATTATTATACTCTATAATTCTGTAACATATTGAATCTTGGGTGTTTTATAAAGAAAGTCAGTCATAGGGGTTTTAAGCACTATGTGGGTGAGTAATTGATGACAGAATGTTCATTTTTGGATGAACAATTCCTTTAAGGAAACTGATTCAGCACTGATTACAACTGTCGACGGTAGTAATTGTAGTCTCCATCATTTGTTTTGTCCATGTAAAAAGCGATCAATGACAATAGCAGTAAACAGCGCTGCTGGTGGGACTGGTTTATGTTTCCTAACATGACGGATTCTTCGAGTTGAAGTGTGCAGAGGAGCCGTGGGAGGGCCATGAGTTCTCGTTAGGCTGGAACGCGGCCCTAGCGCTGTCACCAACTGTGAGTACTGCGTTCTGCTTTCTATAAGGGAAAACCGTATGTGTGTGTGTGTGTGAGGCAGGAAGCCTTCAGGGTCGTGATCCATTGACCATCTCTCACACTCTGTAAGTAGGTCACGTCAAACCCCAGGCCCCCTAACTGACAATTACAAACTGTCACACATACACACACGCTAGGGCATTTTGGTCATTTTGTCTACTCAAGCACTCCAGATAAATCAACTGATTACTTGAGAGGAGTAGACGGGGAGGTGCACATCTGCGCTTTTTTTGTAAATGTTGTTTTATTAACATGTCTGATTTATAAAATATACGTGCAGTTCAAAAGTTTGAGGTCTGTAAGATTTTTCTGTTATGGTCACCAAAGCTGCATTTATTTGATTAAAAAAATCAGTAAAAATTTTGAAATATTATTACAATTTAAAATAACTGTTTTCTATTTTAATATATGTACAAATTTAATTTATTCCTGTGATGCAAAGCTGAATTTTCAGCATCGTTACTCCAATCTTCAGAGTCACATGATCCTTCAGAAATCATTTTAATATGCTGATTTTCTGTTTAAGAAACATTTATTATTATCAATATTGAAAACTGTTGTTTCTTCGATAGAAAGTTCAGAAGGACAGCATTTATTTTAAATACCAGAAGTATTTTGTAACCGTCTCCACTGTCCCTTTTGATTAATTCATCCTTGCTCAATAGAAGTATTCATTTATTCATGTCATTTCTTTAAATAAAAATACTGACCCCAAACTTTTGAACGGTAATATGCTGACCTTTCCTTTTTCCTTTGTTTTTGATATATTTCATTTGAACTAAACTGGTTAGGAGGATTACATAAAGGCTTTTGTATTTTTAGCACAGGCATTAACACAAATCATAAGGCTTCAGTCAAAATCAGACAACACTTATCACTACAACAGCGCAGTCAGACGTCATGGAGGACAGGAAAGGTTTGCACATTGTGCACGCTTTGAATACAACTGCAGATCTCCCAGTTTCCATTGATAACTGCAGTTCCCCTCCTGTTTTCTGACACCGTGTGTTCTTAACTGTAGAGACGACTATGCAAATTAGGTCTGGCTCCGTGTGTCTGTCTGCCGCTCCCATTTACAGCTCTGAGATCAGTCACCTTCGGCCCGAGCAGCGACACTGACCCCGTTACAGACCCGCAGACCGACCCCAGAACAGACAGACTAACATATCTAATCTTAAGCACAGCATACAAATGGCCAAACTGACTTCAAACTGTCTGTATCCTCTGATTAATATTGACCGCCGATGATTTTGACCACTAGAGAAATGCTTCAAAGTTGCAGTATAGAGTAAACGTTGCTATCGCAACAGAGGTTTTAGCCCTTGGATTGTTAGATCTGGAATCAGCCATGTAAAACTTGCTTTTCCTTTGTTTTCCGTATCAGAGCTGATTCCAGATCTGAAGGCAGACAGAGAGGCTGGGGAAGTCAATAAAAGCAGGTCTGGGTGACATGGGCTAATCTATATCAACATGGCAGTTTTCCTCAGGCTAATTAAGTTTACGATTCATCTAATCAACTCTGGGGAAAGAGGAAGCTAGAGGAGAACAACAAGAAAATTCTTCTAATCACGCTACGGCATTGGCGGTGGTTGGCAGGGTGTTGCTTACTGCCCAAAAGCAGTCAAAAACATTGATTTTGGTCTGTAGATATGGCTTGTATCCCCTTTTAAATGTATACTTCAAAAAATATCAATATCAAAAATATATAAAAAAAAAAAATGGAGTCGTAATTTTGGGGTCACCAAGGCTGCATTTATTTGATCAAAAAAGACACTAAAAAGTATTGTGAATTGTTTTTCAAAATTGTTTTTCTATTTGAATATACATTTAAAATTTAATTTATGTCTGTGATGACATGATTTTGAGTTCAGGAAATTTGAAAAAAGTTGTGCTCCATATAAACAAAAGAACAGCATTTATTTGAAATATTATATTTCAGATTTTAAATATAATTTAAAAATTATTTAAATAGAAATCTAAAAATATACAGTTGAGGTCAAAAGTTCAGATACACCTTCTACAAAATGTTAATTATTTTACCAAAATAAGATAAAATGCAAAAGATATTGCACATAAAAGACATTTACATATGGTCCACAAGAAAAACTTATAGCTGAATTTATAAAAATGACCCTGTTCAAAAGTTTACATACGCTTGATTCTTAATACTGTGTTGTTACCTGAATGATCCACAGTTTTTTTGTTTTGTTTTTTTTTTTTTGTGATAGTTGTTTTTGAGTTCCTTGTTTGTCCTGAACAGTTAAACTGCTCGCTATTCTTCAGAAAAATCTTTTAGGTCCCACAAATTCTTTGGTTTTTCAGCATTTTTATGTATTTGAACCCTTTCTAACAATAACTATGATTTTGAAATCCATCTTTTCACACTGAGGATAACTGAGGGACTCACATGCAACTATTACAGAAGGTTCAAGCACTCACTGATGCTCCAGAAGGAAAAATGATGCATTAAGAGCAGGGGTGAAAACTTTAATTTAAATGGCGCAGTAAATTTAACTTATTTTGTCTTCTGGGAAACATGTAAGTATCTTCTGTAGCTTCTGAAGGGCAGTACTAAATGAAAAAAAATATGATATTTAGGTAAAATAAGAAAATGTACACATCTTCATTCTGCTCAAAAGTTTTCACCCCTGGATCTTAATGCATCGTTTTTCCTTCTGAAGCATCAGTGACTGAATAAATTAAACTATTATTTTCTCTTTATATGTAAATGTCTTTTATGTGAAATTGTATTCCGGTCAGTACTAAATAAAAAAAATAATATGTATTTTGTATGATCCCTCTTTTTTTGGTGAAATAATTAACATTTTGAAGATTCTGCAAGGTGTATGTAAACTTTTGACTTTAACTACAAATAAAACTTTTGATAAATGTAATGCACCCAGGCTGAATAAAACTATTAATTTCTTTTAAAAAATCTTCCTGCATCTCAGAATGCTTTTAGCAAAAACATTTTACTAACCGAAAACAGTAAATCATATCAAAACTAATTAAGAAAAAAAAAAAGAAAGAATGCAATCTGGAAAAACGAAAGCAAGACAACAAGAAAGCAAGAAGGAAGAAAGCAAAAAAGCAAGAAAGAAAGAAAGAAAGAAAGAAAAAAAAAGAGAACTTCCCAGTCTCATTAGCCAAATCCAGACCTGATGGTATGTGTATGTGCGTGTCATTGACCCATGGTGGACCTTACGGCAGCAGGAGAGGATGATCCTGATTAGTAAAGGCGGTCTGTGTGAGAACTAACCAAATCACACACAAACACTCACACACACACACACACATAAACACACAGACGGAAAGCCTCCTGCCCAGCGCTCATGTGACCCTTTAAACCTGTGAATGGAATTAGCCCAGAAAGAGAGTGAAAACAGAAGTGAAGGTCTTAACATCTGTAGCAGCAGGTGGGCACAGACCCTGATCAGCTTTATTACTTTTAAAAGAAAAAAGAAAAGGAAAAACAGAAGGAAGATGGCAGAGAATGAGCTGAACTGACTCTGTTTCATATTCAGCCCGTGTTGAATGTTATGGCTTAAGTGAGTAGGCCCAGTTTCCGAGAACTGTCATCACATACCTGCACACACAAATACACAGTTTCAAACAAACACAGAGTGATGAGAGATGTTCAGAGCGAGACCACACACACACACTTTCTCTTGTACCATGCTGCAGGGGTTTAGGAGGCCCGGGCCCCCTGGGGGCCTGCTCTCAGGAACACACCGTTCTCCGCATGTCAGCATGAGTTTAACAATCAAACCGTGTGTGTGACGATCGACGTCCTTTCAATTATTTCTAAATAGTTTAAATTAACACCCCACAAACGTCTGGATGCGTTTCGGCACACAGAAGTGTGTTTGTGTAAACATGTGTTCCTTATATTTGCATCACACAGCCCCCGAACACACTTCTGGCTGTCTCCGCAGGGAAGGCGCCTTTGTTTCCCCATTATATTGCCTTGTGTGTGTCAGTGTCTGTGTGTGTGTGTGTGTCTGGTCTGCAGGCAGGCTGCAGTTATTCTGCCACATCAGCTGAGAGCCATTTTCACAGCTCCTGTTGCTGAGAGCTCGTAAAGCCTCCAGCAGACCCTGCACCACACACACAAACACTCACAATTTCCCCTATTTCTCACTGCAGGGTCCTGAGAAGATGGTTTATAAAAGCTCAAATGCTATTTCACACACATTCATGCTGTACAAGCCTTTATCTTTTATGCCATGAATCATAAGGATATTAAGTAAAGATCATGTTCCATGAAGATATTTTGTAAATTTCCAACCGTAAATATATCAAAGCTTAATTTTTGATTAGTAATATGCATTGCTAAGAACTTCATTTGGACAACATTAAAGGCAATTTTCTCCGTATTCTGATTTTTTTGCACCTTCAGATTCCAGATATTCAAAAAGTTGGACAATCTCAGACAAATATTGTCCTAACCTAACAAACATCAGTACGGATACATCGATGAAAAGCTTACTTATTCAGCTTTTAGATGATGTATAAATCTCAATTTTTAAAAACTGACCCTTATGACTGGTTTTGTGGTCCAGGGTCACAAATATGTAATATATATAATTTACATATTACATATAAAATATACCTTTTTTCTTGTTGTTTTTTTTTGTTTGTTTTGTTTTTTTACAAAGACTAGCCAAAACTCTCTAAACCCTAACCTTAAAAGAAACATTTTATATAGGGATTCCTCAACAGATAATAAAATAAAATAAAATAAAATAATTTGTAAATAAATAAACACATTTTCATTCAGTGTTTGTGGTCAATAAGATTTTTTTGAAATAAATATGAATAAATGAATATCACACGTTTTACAAAGATATTAAGCAGCACAACACTGATTCTAATAAGAAATGTTTCTTGAGCTCCAAATCAGCATATTAGACTGATTTCTGAAGTTTCAGAAATTCAGCTTTGTCATCACAAGGAACAAGTTACATTTTAAAATATATTAAATTATATAATATTACTGTATTTCTGACCAAATAAATGCAGCCTTGATGAACATAAGAGACTTTTTTTAAAAAAACAGTGTGCGTAAGTGTGTATAAATACATATTTATTTAACTTTTGGCAATAACTGCATCCTCAAACCAGAGAATAAATCCATAAACCCACACAAGCACATACTCATATTCTACACTCTTAAAAATAAAGGTTCTTTATTGGCATTGATGGTTCCACGAAGAACCCTGAACATCTGTAGAAACTTTCAAATGCAGAAAAGGTTCTTTATAATGGAAAAAGGTTTTTTAGATTTTTTTAAATGTTCTTCAAATGGTTAATTTAAGAACTGTTCACCGAAAGGTTCTTTGGGGAAGCAAAAAGGGTTCTTCTATGGCATCACTGTAAAAACACCCCATTTGAAGCCTTTGTTTTTAAGAGTGTACACTAACTTCAGCAACATGGCACAAAAAAGCATATTCTCTCTTTCTTTCTTCTTTTAGACCACAGTGATACTGCACACACGTGTCAAGTGTTTAAATTCTGTGGATAAAACCAAATTTCCCTTGACCAAAAGAGGTGATTCCAGTCAGGAAGCTTAAAAGGATCTACAGAGTTTAGCAAATTAACACGGATTCAAACCTCTAATCCACTCGCGAATATGTCAAAAAAAACTTTCTGTGTTTGTTTCAACATTCACATTCATTTAGCAGATGTTTATCCGAAGCACGAATTAGGACTTTCTAAACACAACCATGTATGTCAGTGACCTACTGAGATCATCTCTTATTCTAATCCCTTCTCCCAACGACCTCCCTCCCAAATTTCCTCGTCTTAAGCCTGAGATCGCTTAACTAGCGCTTTTATCCGAGTCCAATTAGCCTGCGATAAATTAATTATTAAAAAATCCAGTGGGGGTAACATATTTCTCTGAGAGCGAGCGCCGATACAAAAGGCCCATCACGCGTACACACACAGACCCTGTGACATTTACGATAACACACAAATCCTTACAGTTACCCACAATCGCTCGTCTGAATTCATTATCGGAAAACCCCCCACAGGTTTGAGCCGGATCTGAATCTCTGAAACGCAATTACCGAAACGCACAGTGATTTAGACAGAAGAACACGGAAACCTTCTGAACCGTTAGTAACCGTTTGGGATCAAATTACCCGACCAGCGTCTCAACATAGTCAATTGGAAGAATTACACGGCCCTAACTGACCCCTCAGAACATCAGTCAGAGATGTGTTTGCTCATCCGGAGAGGGTCGGGTACCAAGGACACACAAACACACTTTGTCTTTCTTGTGTGTAAACAATGTATCAAGGGGTGTGAATGTCAGAAGGTGAAGGACGCTTCCCAGACAAGCTGGCTTACTGAGAAACTCCATTACTGTTTACTAAAAAAAGTCAGTCTCAAGAAACCATTTTTCATCTACGCCCCCTTAATTAAATATACATTCCGGAATTGCTTTAAACCGCAGCGTCTGTGAACAAACACAATTTTGCTTCATAGATTTTTTACCCTAAGCAGACAATTTCAAGGTGATCTTTGTGCTGGACTTGCATTTTCGTAAGCCTAACTCAAACTGACATTCATGGCTTAGAAGATATTGATTTCTGTACATTTAAGGATGCGCCCCGCTGTTCCTCCCTCGTCTCTCGATCCCTCTTTCCTCCCATCACTTCTCGACTCTTTCTTCGTTCCTCTGAAGGCTACACATGTTTCTAATTTCGCACGGGGAGGAGAGTGGCAGCGCCATCGTGAGAGGGCGAGATGGAGTAGTAGTAGTTACGGAAAGAGCGATGGGATACAACGGGTGAATAAAACATTCTACAGGTGCAGGACCTCATCTTCAAAGCGCTGAGGAGCAGAGGTTCACTGAACCCTATTAAACATACAGCACTGCCAACAATGTAACCTGCGTACAGCTACTTTTAGTGCGAACTGTGCAGACTCCTGTAGCCTGGAGCAAAACCACACGGTGCAGATGTCTTGTAAGTGCGTGTCTGCATGAGCAGCCAAATTTACACTGCACAGTGTGTTTTGAAATCAAATATGAATATGGCGATGCTGTTTGTGTATGTGGGTTGTATGGACATAAACCAGACTTTACATTACAGCGTTCAAGCTACCATGTGACACAATAGTAAGCAAGTGATTAATACAAACAAATAGGACTTAATATGTGACCCTGGACCACAAAACCAGTCATAAGGGTAATTTTTGAATGAATAAGCTTTCCATTGATGTATGGTTATGGTAGGACAATATTTGAAAATTTAGAAAAAAAAAAAAATGCAAAAAAAAAAATAAAATACTAAAATCGCTTTTAAAGTTGTCCAAATGAAGATCTTAGCAATGCATATTACTAATCAAAAATTAAGTTTTGATATATTTTCAGTAGAAAATTTACAAAATATCTTCATGGAACATGATCTTTACTTAATATCCTAATGATTTTTGCATAAAAGAAAAATCGATCATTTTTACCCATACAATGTATTGTTGGCCATTGCTATAAATTTACACATGCTACTTAAGACTGATTTTGTGGTCCAGGGTCACATATGTAATATATACTACTTCATATTTATGGCAGATTGTCTGGGCAAATTAATCAGCGATTAACTACATACGCTTAATTTGCCAATGCAATGGATTGTCCATAGAAAACAACACATTTTCGTTTTCTTTTTTGTTGTGAGTTCCATTTGGTCCTGAGTATCCTGATAGCACATGTACATCATGGAGACATCTATTTGATGTCTAAATTTACATCCGAAAGATGTTTTTTTTTTTTTTTTTTTGAGTGTTTGCTTATCTGCAATACGCCCATAGGACGTTTCCTATCAGATGTCAAATAGACATTTATTAGATGTCTTGAAGATGTTCATTATTTAGAAAGTATGTAAAACTGACATATTATAGATATTCATCAGATGTTTGTGCACAGCAGACGCTTTCCAGATCAAGCGATTTTTAAAAGACATCTTGGAGTCATACGTGTGCTGTCTGGGTATGTAGATGTGTAAAATGAACACTGGCTGCAATATACGGTTTTCACAAAATGCGGATTTTCCCTTATTTGTGTAGTATCTGTGCAATCAAGTCAACGATATCACTTTATTTCCAGCCATATCGTCGACTTGATTGCACAAATGTGACCCTGGACCACAAAACCATTCGCAAGGGTCAATTTCTTAAAATTCTGTCCGAGACAAAATGATTTGAAAATCTGGAATCTAAGGGTGCAAAAAAAACAAAAGCCTGAGAAAATAGCCTTTAAAGCTGTCCAAATGAAGTTCTTAGCAATGCATATTACTAATCTAAAAATAAGTTTTGATATATTTATGGTAGGAAATTTACAAAAAATCTTAATGGAACATGATCATTCGCGTAAAAGAAAAATAGATCACTTTTGGCTATTGCTACAAATATACCTGTGCTACTTAAGACTGGTTTTGTGGTCCAGGGTCACAAATACATCAATGAATCAATGATGAACCGACTTTAACTGAAAAATTGAGTGTTTACTATTGTCTTTTTGCATTACCGACACACTATTTCTCTGTTTAATACTGTAAATCTGCTTTGCCACAATCTGTATTGTTAAAAGCGCTATATAAATAAAGGTGTCTTGTCTTGACTTAACTGTGAGCGTTTCCACTGTGAAACGAAGCGAATTCGGATCATTTAAAGTGCGAAGAAGCCGTGAGAAAAACAGCGCGCGCTGCTGATCGACTGACATCGATTGCAAGTGATTGAATCAGTTAAAAACGATTGTCAGCGGTGCTCCTTCTCTCATTCTCAGGTAAAGGTCAAGCAGAAAACGCGCGGTCACGGTCATGCCCCCCACCCGCGCGCGCGCTCCCGTTTCAAATGAGGTCCCCACAAACCCCTGCTAGATTAACACAAGCAACACCGACAAGAACCCTCATTAAGAGCGTCTGCCAGCGGCCACTGGGACAGAATAAACCCCCTCCATCCCCCCCAGCAGCATCTGTTGAAGCGCAGAGCCCGGTATATGCGCCACATGGACACATTAAAAACCTATTCGTCTTTCAAGAGCTCGTGGCACCACTAATAGCCCCTCATAACCCACATACCGATTTAGACCGGGCACACAAGTGCTCCCACGACGCTGGGTGTCCATTTAAACAAGCCCAGTAATGACAGAAGGGCGAAAGAAAGAAAGGGGTCTGCGCGGCCATAAATCGTCGTTTATGTGCCGGACACGCCGTTTGCATGGCTTTCTTTGGCTCCCCACTAAATGAATTCACAGTTGCTGGGTTGCTGAAACCTCCCCCTTATTTACAGATATATACTACGAGAAATCCCGCCGTAAATTAGCCACTATTCCTTCCTGCGGCAGAGAAAATCGTGTCACCTCCGTGACTGGAGTAATAAATTTTGCAGTGTGAAATGGGACTGATTGAGCATCTAAAGTTAACACCTGCGTGTAAAACTTTTCACTTCAGGTGTTTCCACGTTAACTAATCCCGTGGAAGAGTGAAAGCTTACACCTTCATTTGTTTTAACTACTGTCATGACAGCAGATAAGTTGCTAACTAATAATAGTCCCTAAGACGCAAAGTTCGAGTTGTATTTTACAGAGTTGTCGCGTATACATATAAGTGCAGGTGGTTTTGAATTCATGTGAACATTTTTACATGCCCGGTGTGGACGAAATGCCGACATGTTAATGTTAAAGTTTACACCTTGGCAGAGCAAGCTCCTTTGTTTTAATAGCTGCTGTCATGACAGAAGTTAAGCGGGTGACTAAAACAGCTCTGAGGACTTCTACACGTTCTCACAAGTTAAGCAAGAACGTATTACAAAGGTTACATTGTTTAAATGGCATTAGGACGGAAAAACACTTGGTGTTGAGCAACTAAAATTCATGCCAATCTAACTGGAGCGTATCTGAAGGAGAGGCAGTGAAACAGCGCAGCGTCAATAACTGTGGCGGCTACCGTCGTAAAATTCCTCAACGCACACCGTCAATGAAATGTGGCATTTATTAGTCTGGCGACATTGATGCTCGTAACTTCTGCAGACTCGTGATTATCCACTAAGGGGCTTGTCTGCGTAATAGCGCTTAACAGCTTTCTTTCCCCCCGTTTCAAAGCCGTCCTTCAACGATTTGTGCGAGTACACGAGGCGTTGGGTATCTCCAACGCAAAGCTCTTCTTAAATAAACGGGGAATAAACGCCGTGCCCAATGCCTTTAGTTGCGCCTCTTACCTTTTGTTCAAGGAATTCCAGTAGATGGGCTCCATGTTGGTCGCCGTGATCCCGAGTAAATCCACTAAGAATATCAGGAGAATTCCCAATCCATTTTCACAGCCCCGACTCGCCATTTGAAATCCCGAATTCCGTCTATTTACTCCCATCAAAGCTGTGCGGGATACTCTCCCAGAGGCTGGAGATCTCTGGACTCGGAACAAAGCGTTTGTGCTTCAGGTGAATCCGTCAGTGTGATCAGGAACAACGTGTTTTGGGAGCCTGCATGGATATCTACTAAAACACACACACGGGAGGACAGATTAAACAAAGGTGCAGTCTGTGTGGATTTATAAAGAGAGAATTCCACAATAAAACGTCTTTAGGGAAAAGTAGCTCGTGGACAAAACTCAATTCCCACAGCCGTTTTGTTGCAATTTCCCTCGCAAGAGTTTACTTTTCCAGTATTTCGTGATGCTTATTGTTTTTCCGCGGCTTTTAGACTGGACCTATCTTTCCCATTCCCCTTTCACTCCCACTTCATACTGGTTTTCCAACGAAATAGGACAGGAATGTGATGATGGTAGATGGTTGATGGTTTGGAATGAGCTTTTCCTCGCCTCTTCAGAAGAACATGTTGATGCTGGACAGATCTCGCTGCTTCTCTTTCTCTCCTCTAGTTCTCCAATTGGATTTCCTGCTTGCCTCTGAGATTCCAATAATTCCGCATGCAAACAATCCGGATAATTAACGCAAAAAAAAAACAACAGCAAAACGAAACTAATTAATGCAAATTAAAAACAAGCATATCAAATGGACACAAATTTGCAAATGTGCCGAGACTGACAAAATTATTGCCAGATTTTCCAGGGTGGAAAAAAATATTGCAATCCTTATTCATGGGTCTCGGTTGCAGGGTATTTGAGAATGTGCTCGGATGTGGCAAGTCATTAGATAGTTCATTTCTCGTCTGTCCTGCTTGGATTCTCTCGATGTGTCTCTCTCACTGGCTGCAAATCCGACTAGTGAGACTTGTTCCTAACGCTCGGCGCACACTGACAGACTGAGTTGTTTGAGAAAGAGAGAGCGAGCGAGCGAGCGAGCGAGAGAGAGAGAGAGAGAAAGAAAGGAGGGGGAGGGGGAGGGGGAGGGGGAGGAGGGGGAGGAGGGGGAAAGGGGAGGTGTGCGCGCTCGAATAAGAAAAATCCCATCTTCCGGCTGGAGTGCGCACTAACGGAGCGGATTTTTCTTTGGGGGATTTGTTTTTTCCGCATGTAGAGGTGCTATTAAATCACGTCAGTCACGAACACCTCCATATACCATGCAAACATATTTCCCAGTGCTCGTGTAAAGGATTCTCTACGTCCATAAATAAATAATAACAGCCTCTGCGCACGTAAATTTTTGTGACTGCTACTTTTTCCGTTTGATATGATGATCGTGATCCCTGGCACCCGATCACACCGATCAACGCTGTGCATTCAGAAGCGACGGCTTACGGAGCTACAGCGCCCCCAGTGCATTCGCTGGTAACGGTGCATGTAATAACATTTCATGCTGGTGGTAACGACACTAATGACAGGCTTAGTAAGATATGCAGAAGATAAAGAGCTTGTTTAATAAATATCTCTACCGTCCAATTGAAACTGCAGTGATTTTCAGCGTTATGCGTATGTGAAAAATCGCTAATTAATTGTGTTTGTATGCCTGTCTATTACATCTGAAAACTACAATTAGGAAGTGTGTTATGGACTAAGCGCTGCTGATGGGACCCCAAGGCGTAGGGCAGAGGAGTAAAACCTTGCCTGCACTGACACCCAGCGGCGAAGTAATGATTTTACAGCCCACTAACGCTTTACAGATCGAATCTTGACGCCCTTTTGGACAGCCATATCAATTTTATATAATATTAATGTTGCTTTATGTAATATTAATATAACAAATATAAACGATTAATCCCTCCATTTCAACCATGTCGCATTTATGTTACATTTAATGCTGTCCCAATTCATCAAAAGGCTTTAAATGGCATTAAAAATGGTATTTAACGCAAGGTATCTGATAACCAGGTCTTTTTAACGACTAGAAAACTAGACGATTTTGGATAATTTTTAAAAATATTGTATTTTTTACCTGTAATATTTACCTGTGTGCCTTTATAAAATTTGTCATTATAAAATCTTGCTGGATTTTCTAGTGAAAATGTCTAGTACTATACGATTGGATCAGTGAATAACATTACATACAATGCATGTTAATTAAAATAGACATGTAAGCTGCTCCAGGAAATTATTACATATTTAATATGTTGTTCATAACTAGTGTCAGTCACTGCACTATAATGAAAATAAGACTAACAGGGTATTAAACATGCAGAATTATTTATTAAAATATTATCTGATCAACTTATTAGTTTAACATTATAATTTTACATGCAGACAGAGAAAATGTGCTGTACTCACTTTCATCTTGCAACACTGCAAAAATGTATATATATATAATTTAATTCTCTATTTATTATGAAAAAGATGACGTGTCATAACTAAAAAAAAGTTTGTAAAGATAAATATATAAATGAAAGTACATTTTAGATGCCACAGCTTTAATATTTATACACTACCAAAAGTATTTGAACAGTCAGATTTTTAATGTTTTCTTTTTAAAAAAAAAAAAAAAAAAAAAAAAAAAAAAGCATTCTGCTCACCAAGCATGCATTTATTTGATCCGAAGTACAGTGAAATGTTGAAAAAAATTTTCTGTTTAAAATAACTTTTTTATTTGAATATATTTTAAAGTGTAATTTATTCCTGTGATTTTAAAGCTGGATTTTTATCATTATTACTCCGGTCATGATCCTTTAGAAATCATCTAATATTTCTAATATATTCTATCTGAAATAGAAACCTTTTTTAACATTATAAACGTCTTTATCATCACTTCTGATCAATTTAAAGCATCCTTGCTAAATAAAAGTATTAATCATTATCATTTCATTATGGTGAGCAGCAGAGACTTCTTTAAAAACATTCCAAATCAAAAACTTTTGACTGGTAGTGTACAAATGTTTAAAATGGTTTAGATAAAGTACAGCGAGGACAGTGCTTTGTCCACATGTCATGTCAAATACCCAGACAGTGTGATGTGAGAACACTGGCATCACAAGATCACAGTTAGGAGGTGATCTCATCAGTCTGTGTCGCAGTGTCCATGAGACCTGGCTCTTTCCCCAGTCTGCGCAGTTTTAAAAGGTAATCAGAGTGAAGGGAGGAATCAGTCAAGTCCACAAAGCGCCTATAGCTGGCCTGCACCTTCTGAAAGACAGAAAGAAAGATGGGAGCACACAAACATGCTGATTAAATTTTAGTTAGACAGGTGGATCATCATAATGACCAAAGATGGAATTGTCCTCAAGCAAAAGGTCAAATGTCAGTACTGTTGTCTATTAAGACAAGGAGGAACACAGATTCACGGGGGAAAACAAACTAAGCTTAATAAGAACCAAACGTCAGAGGACGTCCTGGCACGGGAAGAGAGAGAGTTCTGTTATTCCGTCATTTTGTTGCAGGGTGTTGCAGATGCTGGATTTAAGCGGGTCTCTTTATGGAGCTGTTCATTTATTCATGATGACCTCATTACAAGGGCTGACCTTAAACTCTGCTTCATACTGAATGCGCTCCCCGCAGGCCTGCTCCAGACTGTCCTGCAGCTGCTGTATCCTGGAACACACATGCATTGTCATGCACGACTTCGAAACATTATTTAAAAAAAAAAAAAGGAAGAAAGAAAGACAAAGTGGTGGAGAAGCAGTGTTGATGAGGACAGCAATATATATATATATATATTCTAGGATTCTTGTAGAAAAGAGAGAAGGCAGAGAGGTATAAAAAGAGAAATTGATGAAATTTACAAAAGGTGGGAAGGAGAAAGAGAATAGCTGAGATGCTTCACAACAGGAAGGTGGGGTGAGCAGGAGGAGAGTTTCATGTGTATTTTTACCTGTTTTGTAGCTCAGATATCTCCTCTTCATGTTTGTCCTGTAGGGCCCGTTTCTCTCTTTCTGCCTTCATGTCGCACTCCTCACGAATACTTCTCTCGGCATCCTGCACACACCTCCTCACACACTCCTGAGAGGCAGACGAAGGGAATGAACAAGGTGAATGACTCACGACTCTACTTGTTTCTAATAGGTCACATTTTAAACTTTGCAAAGTTTGTTTCTTCAGCTATTTACATAGTTGATATATTAGTAAAATCAACCAGTAGTAACTTTTGATTAGTACTGATTTGTGTCTGTCTGATTTGCATACAACAGAACCTACAGCAGCTTTTCACTCTGCACATCACTGACCCACACATAGTGCTTTTCATTATTTACAATTTCTTCTGAATTAAATAAAATATGCAACTTTATTGTGTATGGTGTATGACTAGTATAGCTTACAATGTCACACATAATTTAAATAATGATATATTGCACTTGATTTTACCTGGCAAACCAACTCATGTATGCTCTGATTATTTATTATTTTGCATATGTATGTATGTGAGTTATATGCAAATTCACTTCATCGGCTCATTACTGGATTGCTATCCACCTTTTTATCCATAAGAATGGGCACAGCCATTTGTAGATTTTATGAGTCAGGCTTCCAGTCTCATCTGCATCTAGATATATTTAGTTGTACAAAACAGCTTGTTTGTTGCTTGATATCGCAAATTGGTGTGTCTTACCATATTATGTATTGTGTAATGTATTAGCCTTATTATGAAAACACTAGTTTGCAGTGCAAACAGTTTATCATATACTTCACATTGTTATTTTTCTCATTATTTCTCTATAGCGTATAATGAATCAGAAGGCTCACTCTCATAGGCTTACTTCCTCATGGATAGAGCTACTGCAAAAACAGAAGTTCAAAGCCAGAATTCTAAAGATGGCAGAGCACTTGTTTCTTTGGCGCATAAGGTGTATACCAGGGGTGCCCGAACTCGGTTCTGGAGGGCCGGTGTCCTGCAAAGTTTAGCTTCAACCCCAATTAGACACACCTGAACCATCTAATTAAGCTCTTACTAGGGATACTAGAAATTGCCTGGCAGGTGTGTTGAGACAAGTTGGAGCTAAACTCTACAGAACACCACCTCTCCAGGACCGAGTTTGGGCACCATGGTGATTTTCAAAGTCGTCAGAACGCTGCTCCTTTCACACTACACGATTTGCAAAGTACTACATGTCAAACATCACATTACACATTTAATCAACAACTAGAGGTCAAACACTGAGACTATGCTATCAGCACTCACATGTACTAGCACCAATTTGCCTCAGATTTCATGCTTTTGTTTTCTATCTCCAGAAAACCATCGGCTAGTGAAAATCGGGCCTAAAATCGTGTAGTGATAGTTGGCATTAGAGAACCGCTGCTCAAGAAGAAAAACAAAAGTGACGATGGATACACACATGGCTCTTCTAGTTTTACAACTATACTTTACCTGAGAATTCTAATGTGTGAATATTTTCACAGCAATGTGGCTGTCTGCAATGAACAAAGTAAAGACTAACTGATCAGCATCACTGATATTCAAAATGCTATGCAAGCATTGCTTTGTTTATAGTTTGTATATCCAAAATCCAAGTTTTGTGTTCCCTTTTTTCAGCATAGGCCCACTGGAAATACGTGCCTCTATATACATTTCTGCAAAACGAAAAAAAAAAATGAATCACTGAAGTTTCCAGTTGAAATGAACACTGTTAAAAAAAAAAAAAAATGTAAAATTTACGGTAAGAAGCCAGCAACTGTGGTTGCTTACCAGAATTTTACAGTTAAAAATACGGTAACAACATTTTAGGTTTTACTGTTTTATCTTAAATTTACATTTAAATACTGTAATTTCATTAACTGATATAATGTTAATGTTCGTCATTTTTTACAGTGAACACTAGAGGCAGTAAAACTCCAATAACTTTTATTCCTTTTCACACAAAGAGTGATTTACAAGTACAGAATTTTGATTAATAATGTGTAATTTTCAACAATTACTTGCAGAATATTATGTTATGACTCAATTTTAACATCCTGCACAATTTGAAACCTGTTACTTTTGAACGTTGTCGTCACATATACAGCTTCATATGCATGAGTTTTCTAATTAGTAGGTTTGCTTGGTAGCTCACGAGATGAGTGATAAAGTGCTTCAGTACAAACCCTGAACTGCAGTTCAACAAAACAGCTCAAATCTGGAGAGGGGTATAACTGTAGCCTGGAGATCTCCAAATGGGGGTGGGAACTCCAAAACAGGGTGGGTGCTCCAAAATAGGGCGTGGCTTCCTCCCTTTGACAGACGGGGACATGACACACATGCGCAATTTTTTTTCCTCTAATCCACTTAAGCGCAAACTCCACCCCACAGCTGATTTGAAAGATTTTATTTGTCAATTCTGACACAGCTACACAAATGCTAACCCCTAAACCTACCCCACACCTAACTCTAACTTTACCCAGTGTTTTTATATTATTGGTGCATTTGTTAACACTATCAGGTAAGTGTAGGGCTGGGTTTGGTGTAGGGGCTATTTCCAACACGATTAGAGCGTTAACCTATAGCGACATTACCCGGATATTTGAATTCTGAACAGCCGCAGATACGTACCTCAAGCAGCGTAATAAAAACACAGCAATATGTGTCTGTAATAAAAACGTGCCACGGTCAAGTATTGAACATGTATTTTAGCATCACTCTCTAGACATTTCACTTTGAAACTGCCACGAAACATGCAGTAAATATGTAATAAAGGTAGAAATGCATTTACGTGTTTTCATGGGCCTAGGTTGCTTTTTTTATTGACGAATATAGACTACTGCCACCTGCTGTTGTAAACAATAATTTCCTCTCACAAAGGCACAGAATGCAAGTTCCAGTTAGTTGTTGCCTGTATTTTTTGCAGTGTGTCTGAGCACAACTATTTGTCCCAGACACAGGCGACGTGACGCGACAACACAGTCAGCTTTTGTTGCCCCTAGTGTATCACAGCCTTTATGAAGCTGACCTTAAGGTAGGTCACCCCAGTGTGGGTGTATCTGATTTAGCTATTGTGGGATGCAAATGTCCCATAATAAGGATAAACAAACAAGACCATGGACAAACACACCTGTGTCTCTTCTCGTACAGTGTGAATTATTTTCTCTCTGGTCTCCTCTGCTTCTTTGTGCAGCTGTTCTTGCAGCTTCCTGCAGGCCTCCCCTACGGCCTGGACCTTCTCTTCCTCCATCTGAGCCCTCAGGCCTTCACAATGAGCTCTGAACTGGGCCTGCAGCTCGACCTGGAGCTCCCGCCTCATTTCAGCCTCCAGTCTGTCCCTTGCTCGCAGAGCCTCTTGAAACCGGGCCTGCAGACTCTGGGGAAGAAGTGATGGAGATGAAATAAAGAACAGCGAGAGGAAAAACAGAGGAAGATGGATAAAAGCGAATGGGGAGGACGGAGAAGGATGAATTGAAAGAGGAAGAGAAGAACAGATGATGAAGATGTTGGGGCGAAACCGGAAAGTGGGAGATGGAGAGGCAGAGAGAACACAAGGAGACAGCGGGCGTTAGGGAGGGAGAGAAAGAAAAGGATGGATGATCAGTGTTGGCAGGGCAACTGTACTGGGCTTTTGAAGAGGAGAGCCATCTCTGAGTTTGGCTGCTGCTTGCTTTCCCTGGAGAGCAATTACACAAGCAATTACACCCTATTACAAAAGCTCTTCTCATTTCTCTGACACAATGGCAAAGCTTTGACTGCTACTGGCGTTGGAGTAGCAACCGGATCATTCATTAAATCTGACACTCGGATGCAGCGAGGAGAGAAGTTAAGGATTATGCTGTTGCTGCTGCTGGACAGGGAAAAAGAAGTTGAATTAGAAGCCGACTCTTTTTATCAGAAAGTTTTAATCAAGTCCTAATAAAATCTCTCCGGACTGCTCCCCTGGAGACTGAAATATGGCTTTTTGAATTCCACGAGACACAGTGTTACAGTCTAATATGTCTGTATTAATTACTTTTTCGACATGGTTCACTTGAGGATAACAAATATTCACCTCCTCTTGGAGTCTAAGGGCAGTGCGTTTCTCCTTCTCTGCCAACTGCTTAAATTCCTGCATGGCGAGGCCGTCTGGCTGCTCCTGTCCAATCGCAGGCTGCGAATTGACCAAGTTTGGAGCCAATTTTAGGTGGTCATGTGTAGCACTGGGAGATGACCATGGACATAACTGTTCTCCTAGTTCTGAAACAAGACATGGTTTGAGCATGAAAGTCAATGGATGAAACAGTTGGCAACTGATCACAATCTTAAAAATTACATATGGCTGTAAATAATATGTTATAAATGAAAGATCTTAGGCATGCCTCATGAGAAAATATCTCAGATGCAGGAAAGGAAAACCATAAATGTTATCTCTAATATCGCACTCGTTTATCCTGGACACTGACAAGATTTAATGGAGAGCAAATGAAAACTTGGGTTTAAGTCTTTCCACATGTTCCTTTTGTGGAAATAGGACACTCATGTCTCCTAGAGTTTCAGAAGAGAAAAGTTTCAAACTATGCTCAGATTTGCCAGCAGTGTAAAGCGATTTTTTCCAAGTATTTCTCATCAAAATTCTTCTAAGACTAAAGTATCTGAGAATGTCCACATTCATTTACAGATGAAACAGCCAAAAACTCCATTATAGGGATTGTTCACCCAGAAATAAAAATTGGGTCACATCATTCCAACTTTTTCGAAAACTTTTTTTTTTTCATCCGCACAATGAAAGTCAGTGAGGTCTAGTGTTGTTCTACTGCTGAACAGCAAAGCCATTAGGGTGAATAGAATTTCATTTTTGGGTGAAATATTAGTTTAAGACTTTGGGTGAAATGTCTTTTAAGATCTGAAGAGCAGCTTCTACGCTAGTAGACTTTCCTTACGGTGAGTATATAGGCTATTCTACAGAATTGGTCCAAAGTTATATTTGAAAACGTCTTGAAAAAAATTAGTATGTATGCAAATTGTATAATTTCCAAGGTACGCATTTCTAGTAATTGTGCAGTTAATTCTCATATTGTATTTTAGAAAGTTTTGGAATATTTGCCCTCTCTGCGATTTTGAAGTTGGAAGAGAAAGTGACATGGTAGTTTTTCAACATACCCTAACTGTCTTGAACCGGAATACACAGAGTTCACGCAGAGCTAGACAAGACAAGTGTTTGAGGTTAATAGGTATATAAATTATAATTTTTTAGAAAATGACCAATCTTTTCGCTAGATAAGATCCTTCTTCCTCAACTGAGATTGTTTAGAGCCCTTTGAAGCTGCATTTAAACTACATTTCAGACATTTAAAATCAGGGGCACCACTGAAGTCCAGTATATGGAGAGAAATCCTGAAATGTAATTTC
The DNA here is from genome assembly GCF_022985175.1 of Labeo rohita. NCBI lineage: Eukaryota > Metazoa > Chordata > Actinopteri > Cypriniformes > Cyprinidae > Labeo > Labeo rohita. The sequence goes on from NC_066875.1 coordinate 38,570,795, forward strand.
TTTACAACTGAAGAAAGAAAGACATGAACATCTTGGATGACAAAGGGGTAAGTAAATTATCTGTACATTTTTGTTCTGAAACTTATCTTTTAAGGATTCGTTAGTTTGAATATACATTGAACCAAACACCATCATAACATCTTAGCTGGTAATTCAGTGTACATTATTTTTGACAAAACATCCCATGCTAGTGACTGCACATTTTCAGTAATGACAGTAATGTTTCTGTAGCAACCACATCACATTACAGAATTTTAACTCGCATACTAAAACACTACTAAAACATACTAAAATACAAAAAAAAAATTGCATAACTGTACTAAAATTGTTTTCTCAAATATGAGGATTATGTGTTCCCTTTTGTCACTACCGAAACGATGTCATGTGATGTTACACACAGATTTTTAACTTTTTAACACATTTACCTCAAAATGATAAGAGCAATCTACATGGGGCACATGGCCTAATGGTTAGGGAGTCGGGCTTGTAATTGAAAGGTTGGGGGTTTGAGTCCCAGGTCCGGCAGGAATTGTAGGTGGGGGGGGGAGTGAATAACCAGCGCTCTCTCCACCCTCAATACCACAACTGAAGCGAGTCCCTTGAGCAAGGCACCGATCCTCCAACTGCTCCCCGGGTGCTGCAGCAATAGCAATATGGTTGCCCACTGCTCTGGGTGTGTGTGTGTGTGTGCGCGTGTTTGTTCACTACTCACTACTGTGTGTGTGTGTGCGCACTTGGATGGGTTAAATGCAGAGCACAAATTCCAAGTATGGTTCACCATACTTGGCCACACGTCACTTACTCACGGGACATATTTTTTTTTTACATAATGTTTCACAATTTACAAAGAAAATATATATTTATATGTTTTATATATTTTATTATTATTATTTTTAAAGATACATTTAAAAACAACAATGGAAAAAAAATACGAAAATTATTGCAATACCATTTTCATAAGCTGAAATTTAGTGGTTAGCCACCTCCCAACTTAAAGAACCCACTAAATGATGATTTTATATATATTAAGCTTACTAGTATTTTAAATATTATTGTGGGTTTCAATAGATAATAAAATGCATTTTTTGTTTGTGACGCAGCACCAATTCTGTAGAATGGCCCACATATATATTTTTTTCTCTAAACGTTCTTTCGTTTTGTGCATGAACTCATATATAATTTTTGATCTCTCTTTCTGCATTTCTGTTTGTTAGATAAAAGTCAAGTAGCAGATACTGCGGGAGTAAATGCCAGAGTCATTAGGCTGGACGTGGGGAGGTTGATGGCACTGATTGCTCTGGTTGTCCAAGGCAGAGAAAGTTCTGCCCTTCGGAAGGAATTCAGATTACACTACTGAAGGAGAACCTAGATGTGACCTGGTACGTACTAATGAAGGCTTGAAGAGACGATATGTTTGTGTGGTATTAAGGCTACACTCACCCAGAATGTGTGTGTGGAGCACTCTCTGTGTGCTTAGAGTCGTCCTGTTCACCATCTTCTCGAGAGACCTTGTGTCCCACATTTCGCCTTCGCAAACACTGCACCTTGGTCCACACAGAAGCACCAGAGATTGGCTTTTAAAAACTCGCAATTTCCTGCCCTCCACCACGTCTCGTTCTCTTTCGGGATTTGTCTTTTCTTTCAGCCTTTGACTTGCTGATGGTCGCTTAGCAACATGGACAACAAAACAACAGACTGTGCTGCTTAGCATTCAAGAATGATTTGATCCAAGAGATTTGAGACAAGATGCCTGCCAGCATGTGTGTGTATGTGTGTGTTTGATTGTGTGGAAGTGTTTTATGAGCAGCCTCCCACTGCGCTAGTCATTTGAGATGTTTTGCTTCAGGGTTCATGCTCATTTGTGGGTCACATTTTGCACAATATAAAGAGCCCAAAATGGAATATAATGCCCTAAATGGAAGCTCAAAGATATTTTGAAGCCAAAACATATGAGGAGATGCAGCAGAAATACTCTGAAACAATAAATCAAATAAAAAATAAATCCAAAAGCTAAAATGTACATTAAAATAAACGTTATTTTTAATATTAGAAATAAATTTAAACTGAATTAAACAAGTTTTACATTTTCTAAAAACAATATAACTGTTGCTTGCCCATGCAAAAGTCGCTGCCACGATGCAAGCCGTCCCCACGGCAAATGCCCACTGGTGTGCCACAGGGCTCGGTACTTAGGCCACTTTCATTCTCCATTTACGCCAAATCGTTATCCTCACTTTTAACAACCAGATATCCTCATGAATCACTGCATTTCTGGTAAGTATTAATGCCTGGACGAATGCCCATCGTGTAAACCTGAAATCTTTATCAAAAAACACTGTTCATCCCTCTAAGGAACAAGCTTTGCCAAGACCTGATCATTCTCAACTCTCTTCACCCACACAGAAAGCAAAGAACCTGATCACACTCAACAACTGCCTGTCATTTGCACCCACGTACAAGTCAAGTCACATTTATGCTTTATACAAAGCAAAGCAGCTTCACAGTAATAAACAGCAAAATAACAATTACAAACTTCTTTAAACACAAAAGAAATTCTGCGGCAAAGCAGCTCTAAAAAGACAATAGTGTCATTATTTAGTGCAACGCAGTTCAGTGTTGATTCGGTTCAGTTCAGAAACTGTCAATGTTGCGAAATCCATCCATTATGAAACAAATTCGATTCAGCTGTAAAGAATTTATTAATGGCCATAATAGAAACATCAGATTTGTCCAGAAGAACATCCACCATGTCAGAATCCAGTAAACAACAAAGTCCCTGCCCTACATATTTTTCTTTTTCAGTAATCTCTTTGCAAACAGATTGTACATAACAATATGGAAGAAAAGATCTTGAGCAACACTGAATCATTTCAACATGACTTAAAATTAACAACTTTTTTTAATATTCTAATTTTTTAGATTGTTCTTCAGACGTAAAAAAAAAAAAAAAAAAAATACTGGGATTAAGCACTTTAAGGCATTTAAGCAAATATGGAAAAAGACATTACATATTATTTAGCAAGCCTTTAACCACCTAAAAAAGCATTTTTGGCAAATACAGGTAATTTGCCATAGAAATATGTTTTTTGAACTTACGACTTATAGCGCCACTTGTGGTCCGATTTCCCCAAAACTGAATGTTTTTTTAGAACCACCTGTCGTAGTTTTGAGTTTTTCTTTAGGATTTTGGGTAAATTTGGACAGGCCGGTTTTCTAAACAACCCCGTTATAGCTTCCCAAAGGGCAAATTTCAACTTTTTTTTTGGGATAATTATTGACCTAGAGAGACCTTGTCTGAAATGAGGAGTTTTATCACATGAAATGAATATTGCACGTATGTGCATAAAACCATGCAACATTCTCTCAGAGCTTTGGGGTAACGAGTAAAACAGGCCCACCGAGTTTCGTTTTGATCGGCCTCCGTTAACCTCTCCCACCAACCAATGGTGGTCATGTTTTTTTGAGATACGCAAATGTCCTTATAGACACTTGTGGCACTTCAGACCAAGACCGTGAACAGCGATTTGCATGTTGTTAGGACACATGTTTGCGTAGTTATAGCCATTTTTGTTTTTTCCCCTCTTATAGCGCCACCAAGCAGCCAAGCTCCATGATGTGATTTCAGATTGAGCTCTTACATAAGTGTTCTGAGTTTGACAGAGATATCTCATTCCATTGAAGAGTTATAGACATTTTACCAAAAGTGTCCGCGCCCCTTTCAAACGTTTTGGCTTCCCTTTGCAACAGTAAGTCAAAGGTTTTTGTTGATAATTATTGATATTCACTCTCCAGAGAAATCTTTCTACACTGGTTTGGTTCCAATTGGGCGAAAAACCTAGAACAAGTTTGCAAAAGTAGGTTTTTCAAAACATCCAAAATACCCAAAAATGCATTTTGTCCACCGTGAGCCGAGGATTCCAATGACATAAGACACTTGAGCGCTGTTCCTGGAGACCTACCTTCCTGTGGAGTTTAGCTCCAACCCTGAACAAACACATCTGTCTGTAATTATGAAGAGCTACAGATCCTAATTAGTTGGTTCAGGTGTGTTTGATCAGGGTTGGAGCTGAACTCTGCAGGAAGGTAGATCTCCAGGAACAGGGCTGAGCACCCCTGCTTTAGGAGTTATGAGCGATTTCGTACTTCTGTTCACTGTAGCACCCCCGTCAGGCCGACTGGGGAGAGCCTTGGTAACATTATAGGCAGTGTGAGTACTACCATCCCTCAAAGTTTCAAATCTTTATGACTAACAGTTTGGTCTTCACAATCAGATTGCTGATTCTTGGCCAATCCTTGATTGCTGAACACTTAGGAACATTCTTACAAATGTCTTAGAATTTTTCGTTAAGAACTCTCTCACATTTTTCTTAGGAACACTTACATGAATCAGGCCCATAATTGCTTAGAAAATCCGCATGATATCATTGATGTGCAAAGCACAAATACTGGAAGTTACACACCTAAGCATGAGCAATAGTAATAGTGATTACTGTTGCTTTTGCAAACACCATTAATTACAGAAACACAATGACATTTTTGATGTAAACATGTTTATTAATCTTTTCAGCCAGTGATCTACCTGTTGCAAATAGTTCCTCTGAGCAGAGGAAACCACAAGCAGACCTGAATAATGTGGCTTACAATCAAGAAAAACTGTACAAAAAAGGTTTGTATTACGCATTTGTACAAACAACTGAAGCTTTCAGCAGTGAATGTAATATGATATTCAGCACTCTGACTAGAGCATGTTTGGCAAGCCTGAAACATTCAAACCCACTGCTTTAAAGAGTAAATTACAGGCATAAAACACACACACACACACAAGGTAAAGCTGTAAAAAGTGTACATTTGTAAAAACGCACACCATTGTGTCTAGATGACAGCTAACATTAGAATATGCAAAGACTCTCTCTCTCAGACTCACACACAAACAAACATAAACACAGGTTATTATAAAAGAGAATGTGCAGCCTCAGCTAAAGCAGCGAGGCCCACTGAGAGACAGGAAACCAACCACGTTCACACACAATAAAGCAGATTACTGGCTTACAAAAATATATTCACAGCTGCCCACTGTAGCTCTATGGCACATTTAACATAAGATAAACCGTCTCAGTCCATCACACGTAGCCTTCTCATAGTCAAAATCATCACGTACAGGGATTAAACCTGCTCCTGAAATAACTCTTCTGCGTTCACTGACAGTCCTTAAAGTAAGTCCCAGACAAGGCTCAACGTGTTTCCTGAAAACCGGCTTTACGTGGTGAAAGGAAAACAAACCCGATGCAAATCGGAAAAAAGGCTGCACTGCTACATCGGAAACCTGAGAGGCATCACACTCCAGCAACGACAGGGCATCCTGAAAGCATTGCTGGTAAACAACGTAAACATCAATTTAGAGATCCGTCCAAACAAAATGAAATCTATGAATGAATTATTCATATTTCAGATCAGTGTTCCAGGTGATCTGAATCATAATTTGCTGTGAGAACCGGTTTAAATGCAATGGATTTTGGAGACATTCATTGATTGAGGTTTACAAACCCAGGGACATGCAAAAAAAACCCCAAGGAGACTCCAAAAAGACTGGAGAATTAAAAAATTCTGGACTGTTCTACAATTAAAATCGATGCAGAATTACGATCTTACCACTTTTCACCTAAACAATCAGTACTATAGGTTTGGCAGTAGATTATGGGTCATCAGGAATGTAGTTTTACAATCAAAAGTTCTAGCTCTCAATAACTGCTGGCTCCTCCTCCTGCGCCCTCTCATTGGTTGAGCCCAATGGGCCGGCCCACCACAGCACCAGAGCGTTGTCCTGTCGGGCGTCGTTTGATGACATCACATTTCCCTCATCTGAATCAGATTCAGAGTCGTCGCTGTCAGATGGCCCACAGAACTTACGCTGACCACTGGACGAGGCCACCAATGGCATGAAAGGGTGCACGCTGTAGAAATGAGAGCAACAAAAGGGAGGCATGAAAAATTAGCAATATCAACTGCTTGTTCTGCATGTCTTTTTATGAATGAATGGTGCAGACGCACGCACGGTTTCCTTTACTACTACACACATTTTAAAGCGCACATGACGCTCACGGTGATTTCAGCGTCTGCCATAAAAATATAAATGAACAACATCTCCAGAACTGCTCTGAGAGTACTTTATGAACATTTCACAGTTTCATTTGAGTAAAACCAGTGTCATATACTCACAGAAATTTAAAGGTATTCACGGCAACCCGTCAAAATAAAAGCGTGGTTTAGCTTGTAGACATTGTGCCAGAAATATATTAGGCCATCATTCAGTAGAATGTACATACCTACAGTACTACTACTAATACTACCGTTGAAACATTGATAAAACTTTGCTACACAATATTTCTTCCATCTTTTAAATTTTAATAGTACATCCCCTTTATTTGCCAAAAATGAAATAAAATTTTCATTAATTAAAAGATAAATTAATATTTAATGTCTTTATTTGACAACCAGAAAAATTTAAATACACAACACAGAATTTCATAAGGTTTGTTGTGGAAAAAAATAGAAGTTGTTTTATGCATTCAAATAAATAGACATGCTAAAACAAATTTGGTAACAATAAAACATAGGGTGAGAAAAAATAAAACATATCATAGGGCCCTAAACATAACTTAATTTTTGATAAATTGATGTTAAATTGTTTTAAGTTTAATTGTTTTAATTAATTAGACATGTTTTTTTTTTTTTTTGATTAATAAATTTAAATTTAATAGAGTCCAGAAAAATTAAAACTGAAAAAAACTGAAAAAATAAAATGGACCTATTTTTGCATGCAAATATATATTTGTTACAGTGGTAAATATATTTTCAAATGTATTATTTTATTTGTGTAATGTATTTGTGTAATGCCCCCGGACCTCCCTAGAAGGATCCAGGTTCACACACCTGTGTCTAACAAAATCTTACATAAGTAAGATAAGTATGAAGTGTGAGCTCCGATCCACCACCACTAGCCCCTGATGTTTTGGCACCAGCCCCAGATGATTTCAAATCCTAGAAATGCCCCTGCTGAGTACTACCATCCCTCCAAGTTTCAAGTCTCTACGACTTACGGTTTGGTCTGCCCGATCAGTTTTACGCGGAGATTGCTAATCCTTGGCCATTCTAACAATTACAATAGGGTTATGCACTTGAACCCCTAATTATCTGCACAAGTAGATCACATACAAAGTCAATGCAAATACGCAAACAGACATGTATTCGCATCGGACAACGCAGCTGGTGTGCGTCTCAATCGCGTCTTCCACGCAAGTTAAAAAATTTAAACTCAGGCAGAAAATCTGCATGACACGTTGCACAAGCGAATAAGCAAAGAGCTTACTGACATGTAGTTTGACACGTCCAGTTTTATCAGAACATGAAGGAGAGTATGTGCAATGTTTTTATTCATGTGAGTAATGCAAAAAACATCCCACGAGTAATCTAGAGCAAGTAACGCAATGTGAATATTTGCTTTTTTCTTGAACTGAAAACTCAGTTGTTCCCTGAAGTGCTTGGTAAGGAAATCAGTATTGTGGACAGTGATTTGTTTCAATCTAAAACAAATTAGATTTACACTATTGTTCAAAAGTTTGGTGTCAGTAAGATATTTCTTTAAAAAAAAAAAAAAAAGCTTTTAGTCACCAAGGATGCATTAATTTGATCAAAGTGTTAGTAAAGACATTTACATTGTTTAAAAAAAAAAAAAAAAAAAAAAAAAGTTCTTCTTTAACTTTCTATTCTTAAAAAGCCCACAAAATATTAAGCAACACAACTGTTTTCAACATTGATAATAGCATCAAATAAGCATACTACTGTATAATTTCTAAAGAATCGTGTGACACTGATGACTAAAGTAATGGAAAACAGTTATTTTAAATTGTAATATTTAACAAAATTAATGCAGGCTTGGTGAGACTTCTTTCAAAAACATTTAAAAACCTTACTGATCCCAATTTCTTTTTCAACAGTAGTGCATAAATAATAAATTGATATGTTTTTTAAGTTCTTGGAAAAAGTACAAATTATAATTTCCCAAATTTTAATAAATGTATTTCAGAAGACAAAATTGGCTGGGTAGAGGATAAACCCAGTATAGAAAAATTCTACAGCAAACTTAACCTTTCAATACTCCTAAAATTACGGAAATGAATTACAGAGCCACAATAAAAAGGTAAAGTAATTACAATCTATCCATAAAAGCTATGATTTTTAAAGAGTTCATTAACTTTACCTTTTATTCATACATTTTCTAAATGATGCTAATTATACCTGATGCCATTAGTACAATCTGTGTGTGCCTGGAACTGCAGCAGTGGCTGTAGTGGCTCCTCGCTCCCATCAGGTTGCGCTGTGAGGGTGTCCCACACTGACACCACACCATCTGTGTCCCCACTCAGCAGGTATCGTCCAGATCTATTTCAGACACACAAATATCAACATATGCAAAACATAAATGGGTCTAAATACTATGCTGACGTTCTTAGCTAAATCTTACTGGTCTAGGTCGAAGTAGATACGCTGGTTTGTATTGACATTCCTTTGCATGGAGAACAGAACTTGCCCCGGATCTCTGAGGTCCCAGCAGAGGATCTCTGAATCCTGAAAGCACATAAAATTAACTGGAGAATTCAAAACATGAAAGCAAATAACAGCGTACTTATTGGTGGATGTATCTGTCATATTGAATTTGGCAATATAAACCTGTGAGGTACCGAAATACTGCACATATGAGCTCACTGACCTTGCGGCCGCCCGTGTACAGATGATAGCCGTTGGGCGAGAACAGCAGGTGTGTAAGGCCTCCGTGGTGTCGAACGGGCAGCAGAGCCAGCAGAGAACCATCCTCACAGGAGTAAAGGGCAGCTGAACGAGAGTACGACCCACAGGCGTACATGGACTGGCACGAACTGAAGGCAATGCAGGAGATAATGCCAGTCTGACCCTGCTTCTTGACTTTAAAGAAGAATGAGGAGGTATGAAATGAAAAAAAAAAAAAAAAAAAAAAAAAAGAACAAAAGTTAATTGTAATCACAGTCATGGCCATAAATATCAGCACCCTTGCAATTCTGTCAGAAAATGCAACCCTTCTCTCAGAAAATTGTTGCAGTGTCAAATGTTTTGGTACTCACATGTGAAGAACAACAACAAAAACAGAGAAGAAAAGTCAAATCTGATACAATTTCACACAGAACCCTAAAAAAATGCACTGGACAAAATTATTAGCACCCTTAACTTATTATTTGGTAGCAACCCCTTTGGAAAAAATAACTGAAATCAGTCGCTTCCTGAAACCATGATTGAGTTTCTTACACCTCTCTACTGGATTTCAAAACTCTCCAGCGCTTAGGTTGTAACCATTTCTGAGTGCTTTTTGAAGTGTGTTTTGGGTCATTGTCCTGCTGGAAGACCCATGACCTCTGGTGGAGACGCAGCTTTCTAACACTGGCCAATACGTTGTGCCCCAAAATTCTTTGGTAATCATGAGATTTCATGATACCATTCACACAGTCAATGCATCCAGTGCCAGAAGCAGCAAAGCAACCCCAAAACATCTTTGAACCTCCACCATGTTTGACAGTAGGGACTGTGTTCTTTTTGAAGGCCTCATTTCTTTTTCTGTAAACAGTGCCATGATTTAGTGCCATGACATGCCTTTACCAAAAAGCTTTACTTTTGTCTCATCTGTCCACAGTACGTTCTCCCAGAAGGATTGTGGTTTTGTCACATAAGTTGATAATAATTTATAATTTATGTCTTTGTGTCAGCAGTGGTGTCCTCCTGGGTCTCCTACCATAGCGTCCCTCTTCGAGGGATAGTGTGAGCTGACACTGTTGTACCCTGTGTCTGCAGATCAGCTTGAATTTGTTTGGAAGTTAATTGCGGTTCTTTATCCACCATTCGAACAATCCTTCATTGTAATTTTTCATTCATTTTGCTCTTCCGTCCACGTCCAGGGAGGTTCGCTACAGTGCCATGAGCTGTAAACCTCTTGATGATATTGCGCACAGTGTACACAGGAACATTAAGATCTCTGGAGATGGACGTGTAGCCTTGAGATTGTCCATGTTTTTCCACAATTTTTTCTCTCAAATGCACTTCTTTCTTTTGTCCATGCTCAGTGTGACATACAACACAAAGGCTGACTCAACTTTTCTTCATTTTAAATGGTTGCAAGTGTGATTACTCTATTGCCCACACCTGTCACTTGCCAGAGGTGTGTCTAAATACAAATTACAGGAGCATCACATGCTTGAAAAGCAATTATTTCTTACAATTTTGACAAGGTGTCAATAATTTTGTCCAGTCCATGATGAAATTTTATCAAGTTTGACTTTTCTTCTGTTTTTTTGTGTTGTTGCAGTGCAAACTAAAACAATAAGCACGGGAATACCAAACATTTGCAATCGGAACAAGAGAAGTGTTGCTTTCTCTGACAGAACTGCAAGGGTGCCGATATTTTTGGCCGTGACTGTAGCTTGCTTTCATATTAGAAACAAAACATTATTCTAAATCTAATTTTATATATATGATATAATAGGTGGCAACTTTCAACCCTTCTCTTCATCAGTCTGAACAAAGATCTTTTGTGTCACATCCAGACCAATAATTACAATAACAGTGTTGAAACGCCATGAATGAGTCAGTCACTACAAACATGCTACGATAATTATATCCACAGCCACTGTCTAGATCAAAGCCGTGCATGCCATGTTAGCTTAATCAAGCCAAATATGTGTTTCCCGCTATGAATGTGTTTGGAACGAATCCACCCAAACAAACAAAAAGAAATGAAATAGGATTACAGGCATTCCACACCCATGCCAGCCAGCCAGCCGTCTTAATGACCCCGATTAAGAAGCGTTTGAAGAGTGAGAGTGATTGATGTAGCAGTTATTCTTCTACAAGCGGGACCCTCACCTATGGTGGGCCTCTGCTCGCAGTCTCTCCCAGGACGCTCGGTGTGGAAGACCCTGACGATTTTATCAAAGCCGCAGTAGAGCTGAGAGCCATCAGGAGAGAAACACAACGAATGGGCCGCTGTCACCTCATCCAGGTGGTTGTAGGGTCGAAAAGATGCTCGGAGGTCGCCGTAAAACGCATCCCATATGTGGACCGGATTGTCCCGGCTACTGCTGGCTATGCTGAAAGGGAAAGAGAAGAATGACAAAAACTGGAATACATTGCAAAATCATAAAACTTTTTTTTTTTTTTTTTTTTTTTTCCACGAACGAAATCTATTGTTTTGGGAAAAACAAGAGATTGCAGCATCAGGCTTGACAGTCAGACTGGCTTTCTTCCAAACTCGCAAGACAAAAGAACCATTCACAATAGATAATCTAACAAATGAAGAGCTAAACAATTTGAAGTGAAAGACGACGTCTACTGCTAGATAAAAGAACGAGGCATATGAGTATGTGGCGTTCAAAAGTTTGTAAAGTCCCTATACAAAAGATTTTGGTATATCAGCATGATTCTTTATTATTTTGTGATGACTTAGCATTGATAAGTGAGAATACAAACTAATAAAACAGCTTTTTACCTAAATTAAAGATTTCAGAACATAGAGAAGTACTAGAGCTGTTTATAAACCATGTCTGTTCTTTGGGATGGAAATAAATGCAAGTTTTCATTTGAATACCTGAGACCATGATTGTTTTTACTGTAAAACTGCTAAATTATCAATTTTTTTTTTTTTTTTTTTACCAAATTCAATCAAAACACTTGGAAAATGATAAGTGAGTACGTTTTTGGCTCACACTCTTAAAAGAGATAGTTCATCCAAAACTGAAAATTCTGTCATTAATTACTCATGCAGACCTTCGTTCATTTTCGGAACACAAATAAAGAAATTTTTGATGAAATCGGAGAGCTTTCTGACTCTGTATAGACAGCAACGCAACTACCACTTTCAAGGCTCAGAAAAGTCGTAAGGACATTGATAAAATAGTCCACGTGACATCAGTGGTTCAACCTTAATTTTATGAAGCTAAAAGAAAACAAAAGTAACAACATTATTCAACAATCTGTGTTCTACAGCTCCAGCATTAGCAGCACCACACGCCTGCATGGTACAGTTATGAACGCATGCCAAAGACTGACAGGAAAGAAATTGTTGAATAAAGTCATTGTTTTTGTTTTCTTTGCGCACAAAAAGTATTCTTGTAGCTTCATAAAAATAAGATTGAACCACTGATGTCACATGGATTATTTTAACAATGTCTTCACTAACTTCTGGGCAGTCAGTTGCGTTGCTGTCTATGCAGGTTCAAAAAGCGCTTGGATTTCATCAGAAATATCTTAATTTGCATTCCGAAGATGATTGAAGGTCTTACAGGTTTGTAACGACATGAGGGTGAGACAACAGACCTTTTATGTCGAAATTTTGCTAATGTGGTCACACATTTAAAGTCCCCATGAAATCAAATTTGAATTTTGTTAACTTTTAGTATGAGTATATTAGCCTTAAGATTATCTATAAGCCAGTGTGCAACAAAACAACGACAACATTTGCTTTCAGAAGCGTTAACGAAGGGTATGGCTGAAGCTTGGTGCTGACGCTACTGTCATAGTGACAACAGCCAATCACATTACTTTTCTGGTGTTGCATGAACGTAATTGGCTAGTGTCTGCCCTAGTATATTTGCATAAGGTGATCTGATTGGTGAAACGTTTGCCCTTAAAAAACTATTTTTTTACGACTGAAAGAAAGAAAGAAATACATCTTGGATGACAAGGGGGTGAATAAATTATCTGCAAATTTTTGTCCTGGAAGTGAACTTCTCCTTAAACACACAGAATAAGCCTGTATGTTTCAAAGCACATCAGTGGACCTTTAAAGTGAAATAAGTCCATTCACATTCCCAATCATAGGGATTCACTGCACAGCGGTAAATGTCACCGCACCTTTAGGTACTTTATTAAGCGTTAAAGCAAATCACCATATACTGCCACTGCGTTCTACCCAACCGAATATTTATTAAATTAACTCCACTTCTGAATGACATGAGGGCGAGAAAACGATGTCAGAACTTCTATTTTTGGGTGAACCATTCGCTTAAGTACAGATCAGCGTTCTATCTCAACAGGAGGGCAACACAGTTTAAAAGTGTATAATGAGAAACTACACCAAATGACTTGAGTCGAGACGGAGGAAGTAAATGACCTGAATACTAAGCACCTCCCCTGGAGGGAGCGGCCAATCATAAGTCAGAGATAATGATCAACCCCTGTGGACATTCAAGCTGCTCTTCAGCCAATGGCAGCAGTCTGAACATTATGCTACGAATGCCTGGAAAAGCTTTGCTCGAAATCCGCAGCATTTCACAATGCGTCAGAAATACCTGTAAACAATATCACTACAAGCAGACAGAAGATGACAAATTGTTACTGAGCATGTCTCATCTGACTTCTTTAACCTCATCCTCTTCATCTTTATGAGTTCTTTATGAAGTTTACAGTTTCGTCCTTGACCCACGACTTGTTCCTTCATTTTCTTTGTCATTTTCGGTTGCTGCAGGACGGATTCTGTAATCCCAAACAACGTTTGATCAGAACTGACGCCGTGTGTGGGTGAAACAGCACATGCCACAGTTAACGAGCCCTTGTTAGTAACCTGCCGCAGCTCTCCGTGACGACTGGCATTGATTTGGACTGATTTCTGTTCCATTGCCTTTTGTCCCGCAAAAAACATAACCATCAAAGAGAACATCATTAAATGAGAACTGAAGCGACTGAAGCAACTGGAGAGGAAGAATAAGAGACCACTTACTGCCTCCCTAAACAATTCCAGCACTACTTTCAGTAACACTAACACACACACAAACGGAGTTATATATAGAGAGAGAGAACTGGGAAAATAACGTCAAATTCTGTGAAACTATTAACACAGCATCCATTTTCACTTCCTGAAGTTGCTATGCTAATGTCTTTTCCCACAGCCTTTCACTAGAGAAACAGTATATGATCACACCTTTTGTGTTAATTGTGAAAATGAATGCGCAAAATAAACGAATGGGAAAAAAAGAAACCCTGACAGCTCATTTAAACAGAGAGCTGACAGAACACTGACAGAGGCAGTAACAGGGTTTATGTGAATATTGTTTTAAGTTCACTTATGTTCTGCAAATGTTAATAAATGATAAATTAAACATCTGATAATTTGCATTTTAGGCTTGATTTTAAATTACACTGTAATGTTGAATGGCTATGATTATTCAGTTAATTCACAATTAATTAACTTATACTAGCTATAACCAAGTACTAACTACACATACACTACCTGTTTACTAAGATTTGTAATATTTTTGAAAGAATTCTCTTTTGCTCATCAAGCCTGCATTTATTTGATCCAAAATACAGCAAAAGCAGTAACATTGTGAAATATTTTTACTATTTAAAATAATAATAATATTTTAAATAGTAAAAATATTTCTAAATGTTACTGTTTTTGCTGTACTTTGGATCACATAAATGCAGGCTTGGTGAGCAGAAGAGACTCATTTAAAAAAAAAAAACAACATTAAAAATCTTACGGTTCAAAAACTTTTAAATGGTAGTGTGTGTGTGTGTACTTGTTCTTGCTACATTGTGAGGACCAAATGTCCCCGCAAGGATAGTAAAACCTGAAATTTTTGACATGGTGGGAACCAGCCTGCGGTCCCCACAATGTAAAAAGTGATAAAAAATAGTAAATGATGTTTATCTGAAAATGTAACACTGCAAACATGTTTTCTGTAAGGGGTAGTTTTAGGGTTAGGGTTGGGTTAGGGGATAGACAATATCGTTTGCTCAGTATAAAAACTATAGAAGTCTATGGAATTCACAAAAACAAACGTGTGTGTGTGTATATATATTTGTGACCCTGGACCACAAAACCAGTCTTAAGTCGCTGGGGTATATTTGTAGCAATAGACCAAAATACATTGTATGGGTCAAAATTATAGATTTTTCTTTTATGCCAAAAATCATTAGGAAATTAAGTAAAGACCATGTTCCATGAAGATATTTTGTAATTTTCCTACTGTAAATATATCAAAACTTAATTTTTGATTAGTAATATGCTTTGCAAAGAACTTAATTTGGAAAACTTTAAAGGCGATTTTCTCAATATTTTGATTTTTTTGCACCCTCAGATTCCACATACTGAAATAGCTGCATCTCGGCCAAATACTGTTCTATCCTAATAAACCATACATCGATGGAAAGCTTATTTATTCAGCTTTCAGATGATGTATAAAGCTCAATTTTGAAAAATTTACACTTATGACTGGTTTTGTGGTCCAGGGTCACATATATACATGCGCACACACAAATATACATACACTCTCTCTCTCTATATATATATATACACATACACACACACACACACTAAAGGTATGTGGTTAGACACGGTGCAAAGATCAGTCATATTTTCAGAGCCAGAACTAACAGTTTTATAAATGGATGCAATCAAAACCACTCAGTCGCTCCAAAGGGTTTCGCAGGAGGTACAGGAAATGTGAGCAGCCTCAATAAATATAATCCCTGAAATTTACATTCTGGGTTGAATCCAACAGTCTCTGCCAGAGGAGGAGACAAGGCTCATCAGCACTGATCATAACAGAAGGGAAACACAGCAATCCTGATCCAGAACAATAGCAGCTTAATTAAACAAAACACAATCTCTTTAAAGACATGCCATGTCTCTGGAAAGAATTAACTGGGCCACTTTGTAAACCAGGCAATGGAGATTGTAAAAAATGTGAGTGTGGACATAAGTGGTGTTAATCAGTGATTGACCATTTGATTCAAAAGGTTGATTAAGAATGTTAATCTTTGGGTGAACTATTCCTTTAAAACATTTGCCTAACCTTTCCCAAAAGCCTTGAACATCACATAACATTAGTCTTCACTACGTATCAGTGTGGTTTTGTAAAGTGAAAAGCACCAGAAATACTGGAAAAAGCCTTTTGTGATCCTCCTCTAGATCAGGGGTCACAAACATTGGCATGTGGAGGCTGTTTTATTTTGTTATGAGCTGAATGAGAAGCCAAACACAATTATTCTCCGCAGCACAAACAGGATAAAGCATTCGCACGTTGCATATCAATTTGGGCAATGCTACACAGGTCCGATTTTGTCAGCAGCACTGCAGAATGGATAATAGCCTGCAGTTCGTTCACTTTTTTTTTTTCCATGCCTGCTAGCTTTCAAAACAACTATTGAGATAAATACAAAATAACCACTATTAATGAGGGGTTCAAACCACCCAGTAAACACACTCCTTAACATTCCTCACACAAACCACAATGACAGTGATTCTCAAAACAGCATAATTAAGGGGAAAAGGCCTGTTCTTAACACTCTTAACCCAAAGGCAACAGACATTATGAAGACTAATATTTTGTAAGTAAATACAGTGCCGTTCAAACGTTTGGGGTCAGTAAGATTTTTTAACGTAAATTAATTATTTAGCAAAAATCCACTGACCTGATCAAAATTAACAGATTTTTATGCTGTTATTTTGAACTTTCTATTTCATCAAAGAATCCTGAAAAAAATATATCACAGTTACCACAAAATTATATTATATTATCATTTTAAGTCAATTTCTGAACGATCATGTGACAATGAAGAATTGAGTAATGGCTGCTGAGAACGTATTAAAACATTTCTGTAATAATTATAAAATAAAATATAATATATATAATATGGCCATATGTGTGTGGCCCTGACCTGGACCACAAAACCAGTCATTAGGTAGCACAGGTATATTTGTAGCAATAGCCATATTTTGTATGGGTCAAAATTATTTTTCTTTTATGTCAAAAATCATTGGGATATTAAATAAAGATCATGTTCCATTAAGATATTTTGTAAATTTCCTACCGTAAATATATTAAAACTTCATTTTTGATTAGTAATATGCAGTGAGAGACAGAATAACAACAAAACAATCCAGAAAAACGCATTTCAAAAAAAAAGTTACTGAAAAAAAAGTAATTGATTTGGATTTTAATGAATGAAATAAGTATTTGACCCCTTTGCAAAACGTGCTTGTTGGCAAAACCCTTGTTGGCAATCACAGAGGTCAGGTGTTTCTTGAGGTCGGCCACCAGGCCAACTCCTCCTCTTTGCAGATCCTCTCCAAGTTGTTAAGGTTTCGAGGCAAACGTTTGGAAACTTAAACCTTCAGCTCCATCCACAGATTTTCAATGGGATTAAGATCTGGAGACTGGCTAGGCCACTCCAGGACCCTAATGTGCCTCTTCTCGAGCCACTCCTTTGTTGTCTTGGCCGTGTGTTTTGGGTCATTGTCATGCTAGAATACCCATCCACGCCGAATTTTTTTTAATGAGGGAAGGAGGCTCTCACCCAAGATTTGACGGTGCATGGCCCTGTCCATCATCCCTTTGATGCGGTGCACTTGTCCTGTCCCCTTAGCAGAAAAACACCCCCAAAGCGTAATGCTTCCACCTCCATGTTTGACGTGGGGATGATGCTCTTGGGATCACAGGCAGCATTCCTCCTCCTCCAATCACGGTGAGTTGAGTTAATGCCAAAGAGCTTGATTTTGGTCTCATCTGACCACAACACTTTCACCCAGTTTCCCTCTGAATCATTCCTCAGATGTTGATTGGCAAACTTCAGATGGGCCTGTACAGAAGGGGGACCTTGCAGACCTTGCTGCAGGATTTCAGTTCTTTACGGCGTAGTGTGTTACCAATTGTTTTCTTGGTGACCATGGTCCCAGCTGCATTGAGATCATTGACAGGATCCTCCTGTGTAGTTCTGGGCTGATTCCCCACGGTTCTCATGATCACTGAAATTCTACGAGGTGAGATCTTGCGTGGAGCCCCAGACTGAGGGAGATTGACAGTTATTTTGTGTTTCTTCCTTTTGTGAATAATCACACCAACTGTTGTCACCTTTTCACCAAGCTGCTCAGCGATGGTCTTGTAGCCCATTCCAGCCTTATGTAGGCCTACAATCTTGTCCCTGACATCCTTGGACAGCTCTTTGGTCTTGGCCACGGTGGAGAGTTTGGAATCTGATTGAATGATTGCTTCTGTGGACAGGTGTCTTTTATACAAGTAACAAGCTGAGATTAGGAGCACTCCTTTTAAGAGAGTGTTCCCTATCTCAGCTCAGTACCTGTATAAAAGACACCTGGGAGCCAGAAATCTTGCTGAATGATAGGGGATCAAATACTTATTTCACTCATTAAAATGCAAATCAATTTATACATTTTTTTAAATGCATTTTTCTGGATTGTTTGTTGTTATTCTGTCTCTCACTTTTCAAATAAACCTACCATTAAAATTATAGACTGATCATTTCTTTGTCAGTGCGCAAAAGTAAAAAAACAGCAGGGGATCAAATAATTTCCCCCCCACCGTATTTGTTCAGTTTTCAGTGGATGTATAAACCTCAATTTCAAAAAATTATGAATTATGACTGGTTTTGTGGTCCAGGGTCACATATGAAGGCTGCAAAATGCAAAAACCTTTTCATCATGGTCCCATTTTTTTGGATGGAGTAATTTCACTTTAAGGCCAATGAAAAGGTTATTAGTCAGTATTAGTCATGCTTTTTTTTTTCAAAAATGTCCAATGTTATTTTCATAAAACCCCAATAAAAATACTCATTTCCAAAAAAAAAAAAAAAAAAAAAAAAAAAAAAAAAATTACAGGTGGACTTAGAGGTCTTCATACAAAAAAATTAATATAATAGTAAATAAATAAAATTATACATTTCAAATAAATAATAATTAAATGTATAATTAATGTAAAAAATAATCAAATAAAACTAAAAATAAATATTAAACAGAAAAACTTAAAATAAATAAAACAAAAAAAACCTGCTTTAGACTCCTTTTAACGGCTTATTTAGTAAAGCTTGAAATGCAACAGACAGAAAAACTCACAAGCATGTGTCCGGGTCCATAGAAGTCATCTTAGGGAACCAGCAGTAGTCATAGATAGTGTCTCCTTCTGCCATCTTAAGCACTGGACTCTGAGTGCACACAAACAGAAGCAAAAGCATTATGGGCTTATATCCTGCATACAGCAAATCAGACTGTGTATATATTTCTAGGCACATCAAGGGTTTTGAAGTAAAAAAAAAAAAAAAAAAGTGATCCTGTCACTCCAAGACTTTCAAAATGAAGATGCTGGTATTAAGTAGAATCTACATTTAAATTGTGTCACGAGGCATTTATCATCTTGAACACTAGACTAAAATCAGTTATACATACAAAGGGAACTGATCTCATCTTAGTATGTTTACTTGTACACATAAATATGATATTATATTCTGGAAAAGGCTGACCATTTCAGAAAGCATGTCCCAGTGGCTGCTGTACAGCTCAGGCGGTAGGTTATACACACGAAGAACATTATCAGCGCTGTTTGACACAATGCAAGAACCATCTGGAGCCCTGCAGAGCGACGTCATAAAGAAAGACAGACTGTGTGTTAGCTATCTCTGTGATACAGTTTCCACTATACAGCCATCACAAACAGCTTTGATCAGTGATCACCATTTGCAGCCTCTGAGGTAATTCTCAGCGGTGTGGGTGTACTCGGCCCAGGAGCCCGTCAGCATCTGAGGGTTCTGGCTGAAGTCAAGGCTTTGACTGTGAACACAGCAAAGACACAGCATTGAGCTGCCAAACAGCTGAAAATATCCAAGTACTACTGCAACTTTCTCACTACACATTTGTTCACACCATGTTTCTTTACACGGTGGCTTAAGATGAGCGATAGACTTACTAGCGCTGCTCAGCAGAGGTGTCTTCTGAATTGTTCTTCTCAGGCTCATCTGCTCTGTCCTCCTCAGATGGTTCAAGCGTTTCTCGGTTCTCTGCTCCGTTTTGATGCCACTCCGCATCTCCTTCAACTTCCTCAGGTCTCACAGACTGTCCTGTTTCATCAGGCTGATGACTGGTAACTGATGTAAAGTAAAATGCTAATTTGTGGTATTTGTATTCACAGAATGTAAAAAAAAAAGTCTTAATTTTTGTGCATTTGAAATGGACTTTAAAGAGGAAAATTGTCAGAAACTGAAGGTAATAATAATAATCTATATTTGCTGAGTGGTTAAAGGTATAGTTCACTCAAAAATGTCAACATTTACTCACCTTATTGCTCTAAAAATATGACTTTCTTCTTCCATAAATAAGAAAATAAAGTATGTTGCATGATGTCGCTCTTTTCCGAACAATTACAATAAATGGGGTCTGAGGTTTTTTTAAGCTTCAAAAGCATCACAAAAACAGACAATAAAAAGTCTTCTGAAGTTTTACAACCATCTTTTCTGAAGCTGCAAAGCTCCGTTCCTTATTCATTGTGATTGCATGGAAAAGACTGAGACTGAGTCATACTGGTTTGAAATGTCTTAATTTTTTTGTAACATTTCTGTTTTTGAAACTATTCCTTAAAAAAAGTCTTTGATGTACATAAATCAAAATTTTCTTTTTGTTGGAAAATGTTAACTAGTTTGTTTGTAATAGAGTCGGTTTTTTAGTAAATCTCTGGAACTAAATGTGCTAAGATACCCTTCTTTGTAATAAACGGTGCATTTATTTTTTTTCCAGTATTTCTAATTTAATTTGCCAGTAATTCTGTCCTCATTTAAATGTTTTGCAAAAAGTTTAATATTATGTACATTCACATGATGTAGACTTCAGTCATATCAATAGATTTATCAAATCTGTTGTTTTTCATAAAGCAGGTCACCTCAAGGGGGCAGAAATGACACCCGACCCCTATTTTAATGTGTTAAATTTAATTTAATTTAATTTGATTATTTTAAAATACAAAACTGTTTGTTTGTGGCTTAACACCATGTTAGTTTCTCTGGCTATTTTAATTGTGAAGTTTTTTCTGCTCATCAAGGCTGTGTTTATTTGATTAAAAATAGAGATAAAACTGTAATATTGTGAAATATTATTGCAATTTAAAATAGTGGTTTTCTATTTTAATATACTTTAAAATAGTATTTACTACTGTGATGCAAAGCTGAATTTTCAGAATTATACTCCAGTCTTCAGTATTACATAATCCTTCAGCATTCACTCTAATATGCTGATTTATTATTAGTGCTAAAAAGAGTTGCGCTGCTTGATTTTTTTCTCTTTTTTTGGGAACCTGTGATACTTTTTTCAAGATTCTAAATAAAACATTAAAAAAAAACAGCATTTATTAAAAATAGAAATCTTTTGTAATAATATACACACTATTCAGTTTGGGGTCAGTAACTTTTTTTCTTTCTTTCTTTCTTTGAAAAAAATTAATACTTTTATTCAGACATAAAAGATATTTAGTTACGATAGTAAAGACTTAAAGTAAATATTTCTATTTTGAATAAATGCTGCTATTTTTAACTTTTTATTCATCAAAGAATCCTGAAAAAAGTATCACAGGTTCCAAAAAATATTAGTCAGCACAACTGTTCCAACACTGACGAAATAATTAGCATTTTAGAATGATTTCTGAAGGATTGTGAGACACTGAAGACTGGAGTAATGGCTGATGAAAATTCAGCTTTGCATCACAGAAATAAATTATATTCTAAAGTATATCAAAAGAGAAAACTGTTATTTTAAATTGCATTATATATTTGAAAATACTACTTCTTTTCTGTATTTTTAATCAAATAAATAGAACTTTGATAAGCATATTCTTTAAAAAACAACATAAAAAAATCTTACTGATCCCAAACTTTCGAACAGCAGTGTATATTTTATGTTATTTTATGCTACATATAGGCCTACATATATTTTATATATATGCTACAGTTGACCAAGCCTTATTCCCTGAAAGGGAATTGAGGCACTATTCTCAATTTAATGTGACTTTCTACTTTGAAGTGAACAACATTCATGTGACGAACCATGAAAAAAATTAACCTTGAACTGTTCAATCACATTTCATTTCAGATCCAAGAAAAATAACATCACATCCAAATTTATGGAAGGAACCAGCAGTTCACTTACGGAGAGCTGCATAACTATAAAATTGGATGCATATGAAAGACTAAAGGACAAGATCCGTGTAATTCTTTAAATATGGCGGCAGGAGTACCACATATGGAGTTTATATCACATATAAAGACATCAGAAGGGCATACTGACAGTGTGCCAAACAGGATGCTGTAAATCAGACATTAGAAAGTGCTTTAAAAAAAACAACAGCCTCACCTTCCTCTAAAGTCCCAGCAGCACCCTGGCTCCCACATGTGTCCGCTGAAGGCACCACAGGCATCTGTTTCATTTGTAAATCAAGACCCACATCTTCCTCCTCCAGTCGAGGCTGTTTTGCTGCTGGTGGTGTTCCCTCTTCTCCTTCCACATCTTGCTGTTGATAAGCCTCATGAGGAGGTTCTCCATCAGCCTCTGCGTCTTGTCCTGCAACACCATCACTGCTCTGAGCCACACCAGACATCCCGTTTACAGAGGTAAATCTGTGTTAAGTGGCCTGTGGAACATGTACAATTTATATCACGTACAGATTACATACAGTGGCACTGATACATCTGCATAAATTATATATAAGCTTACACATTCACCGTTATCTGACAACAATATAAAATATGTAGTAGTCTGTAACCATATTATTTATATTACAAAACAGTAAAAACAGTGACATCACTGGACATCCGCCTTGCACCTTTTATTATAACTTTTAAAACAATGTTGAAAATATATCTTTACTCCCAGGCGTTCTAATTGATTTATTTTATGTTTTATGGTTTGTCTTACTTATTTTATGTGTTAATCCTGATTCTGTTCAGCACTTTGGCCAGCTTTGCTGAGATAAATGTGCTTTATAAATAAACCTCTTACTTACTTACTAATAAAATGAAACTCATTTATAAAACCCATAAATCCCAGCTAAAGCAATAGTTTCTGCTATATGTATTTCATATATAATTTTAAAAACAAACTAGGCAGAACAAAATAATTTATCATTTCTAAACTATAACGAAAAATGATGCATCATGCACAGACTTATAAGAATTTTCTTTTACTGTTTTATAATATATATAATTAGGTTTTCTACAAAATGACTGAATTACCTAAATACATAACATAAAAATAGTTATATTTGTTACATAAAAATACAATACGGTTCATTAGTCAACTATTTTAGTTAACATAAACTAAGAATTAACAATACTTCTACAGCATTTGCTAATCTGAGTTAATGAATCATTTACTAACGTATTAATAAAATCACAAGTTGTGCTTATAAACATTAGTTAACATGACATGAACTAACAATGAACGACTGTATCATTAACAAAGATTAATAAATACTGTATTGTTCATTGTTTGTTCATGTTAGTTAATAAAATAACTCATTTTAACTAACCAAACCTTACTGTAATGTGTAAACCTTTTTTACTGACAAAACAAATTTAATATGAACAATATTTAACGTTTAAGAAATATTTTATTGTAAAGATAAATGTACTGTTGACTATAAGAGCGGGTTATGTATCACTAAGGCATCATTTTACATATCTTATATACAAAACAATTCATTTTTTACCTCCAAAAACCACAACTGCTACATTACATGTACGTAGCTACTGTCCTAATCAATGTAATACACATATTCTAATATATACGTAATGTAAGTTACCAGGTGTAAAAAAAAATACGAATATTGTACTGTATAACAGCAGCTGAGCTCGTCCAGCCAAAAAGAGTCAGTCTACCTGTTGTTTCTTTGATTCGTATCGTGTCTTGTGCTCTGGATCTTACAAGTCAGACAAAATTCCTCAGTGTATGTTTTACTAAATTCAGACGACAGTTTTCGTGCATCTCAATTATAAACGCATTACGCTGAACCTACAACACACAGGAACTCATGCGTCGTGTTTGTAAGCACAGGGCGCCGCCATGCCTGCACAGTCTGCGTTGCCAGGTCACCTGACTCTCGCGATATTTGCGTCACATTCCGTTTTCTACACTGATAGGACGTTTTGAACTGAAATCTTATACATGTGATGTTATTAATCAGAGTTTTACTATTTTCTTAAAAGTTCATGCTTTGAATATTGTTTTTTTAGTTTATCTCAAGAACTGCACAAGCTAAGACACGGTGTTTTGTAACAAAAGGTACATTTCTTACATTTTACCAGTATTTCAAACGTAATATTTAATTCAAATTTTATCAGTATTTCTGTCATTTAAATGTTTCAAAGGTTTTGAAAACAAAATGTAAAGTTCTTTTGAAAAATGTTTGAGATTACATACACTCAAATAGGATGTAGACCTCGCCTCAGTCATTCACTACCAGTCAAAAGTTTTTAAACAGGAAGATTTTTCATGTTTTTTTAAAGAATTCACTTCTGCTCACCAAGCCTGCATTTATTTGCAGAAGCAAAAGCAGTAATATTGTGAAATATTTTTACTATTTAAAATAACTGCTTTCTATTTGAATATATTTTAACATGTAATTTATTCCTGTGATCAAAACGAAATTTTTAGCATCATTACTCCAGTCTTCAGTGTCACATGATCCTTCAAAAATCATTCTAATATGCTGATTTGCTATTAAAGAGACATTTATTATTATTATCAATATTTGAGTACAATCAATATTTGAATACAATAACAGTTGAGTCTTTTTTTCTGGATTCTTTGATGAATAGAAAGATCCAACGGTAAGCATTTATCTGAAATAAAAAGCTTTTGTAACATTATTATACACTATATCATTCAAAAGCTTGGAATCAGTATTTTTATTTTATTTTATTTTTTGTGGGAAGAAAGTATAGAAATTAATACTTATTTTAGTTTAGCAAGGACTCTTTAAATAGATCAAAAGTGATAATAAAGACATTTATAATGTTACAAAACATTACTGTTTCAGAAAAAAATACTACTCTGCTGTTTTAAACATAATTATAATAAAAAATGTTTTTGAGCAGCAAATTAGAATATTTAAATGATTTCAGAAGGACCATGTGACTGGAGTAATTATGCTAAAAAAAAAAAGCTTTGAAATCCCATGAGTAAATTACATTTTAAAATATTAATTTTAATTTTAAATAGCAAAAATATTTCAAAATGTCACTGTTTTTGCTGTATAAATAAATGCAGGCTTGGTGAGCATAACAGACTTCTGTAAAAAAAAACCAAAACAAAAAAAAAAACAACATTAAAAATCTTACTGTTCAAAAACTTTTGACTGGTGGTGTATTAGTTGATTTATGAAACACGTTATGTTTTATGCAAAACACCATTACCTTCAGGGAGCAGAAATGACAGCTGACCCCTAATTTTTTTTAAATTGGTCAAATGCTAAATAGTGAAAAAGAAAAAAACAACAAAGCTCACACAAGTGCTTCATTCTGAAGTATTTATTGTTTTTCTTCAAACAAACCAGAAACCCCAAAAACTATGTACATAATGAATATTCAAACATTGTCAAAATGGTTTCTTATGACCTTTCTTTGAATTGTTGTATCTCTGGAAATTTCAAAAGACATCCACCTCGAATGTGTGATAGCAAGGATGACTAGTATAACATCTTACGATTTCGAATCGGCCAATGCCGCTGTTTTTCAGCTGATCGCTTTAACATGAACACACAGCTCTGTGACAGTCAATACAGTATTGTTGCTTCACACACTGAATCAATAAATAGAAGAAACATGTATTTTATCATCATCAACATTTTAAAACGGATTTTTGCATACCAGTAAAGACATCAGGCATCTCTAGTTGAATCTGACCTGCAACATTACAAAATTAATCATCTTAAAAAGGGCAATACCATACTCAGATAGTGACATGCATCACCTCCACAAATAAATCGCATCCTTTCTGATCTTCAACTCAAGTAACAGCTGCAACTGACACTCAAGCATGTGTTAGTAAAAGTACGTCTGCACAGTCATGTCTATTTATAGAAACATTTGACATAATTCTGACCTGGAAACAGTTTTGGCTGTAATATCGAAAATGTTATAGGTTGTCTCATCTATTTGGGCATCATTTGTAATGATATCTAAATCATTTTGCAGGTTCATAATGTTTCAGGGTTTCCTAAATAAAATCACACGCTATTGTCACAGAGCTAGTCTCGCTGACTGTTAACACTTTTTTTTTGTTTTACACATCTTAAGTGAACCTTAATAGGCAAAATCGAACTGTTAAGGCATGTCATAAAAGAGAAGAAAAGAAAAAGAAAAAAAATAAATCAAACAAACCTGAAACCCAGCAGAGAAAGGAAAAGGGGTTAGGGTTATATACATTATATACATGGCAGCCAGAGATGAAGTGTAGTGGAACTGAAGCCATGTCAGTGTGTGTCTGTGTGATCAACAATTAATTTTTTGGATATGTGTGTGTATGCAGGTGTATTATGTGTGTGCGGTGTTTAACCCTGGCTGCACTTGAGCAGAACTATTCTGTGCAGGTTCGAGATCTCATAGTTCGCTGTTCCAGCATTCACAGTTCACTCCCTCCTCTTAGCAAGGAAACGGTTTCCTCCAAGTAGTCCGAATACGGTGCAATGAAGCTGCAGCCCTCCGCTTCTTTCTGGGCTTTTAGTTCCTGTCATGCAGTCATCATTTCATGTGCTGTTTGAAATTCCTGACCTTGAGATCTTTCTTTAAAGGATGAGGACAGGAATTAAAGGGGAGATGGAGATGCAGCACGAAGCGCTGGAGAGCCTCCGTCTTCATCTGAAGATCTGGAACAGCAAAGATCTAATCAAAACAGGAGAAAAGGAGGCGTTATTTCATCACATCATTTAATCATGAGTAGGTCTAATTTTTTTATTTATTTCAAATGTACAGTCAAACCAAAAATTATTCAGACACCAGATATAATTTTTTGATTTTTTGTTTTTACTAGCAGGTGCAGGACACTATAGTTCATTTATGTGAGGATAGCAAAATAAAGTAAACTGACATATTATACCCAAAAATGCTTTATACAGTGGATTACCAATAAAATTGCTAAAAAATGATTTGACTCTCTGACCTGATCATGTTTTGTTACATATCTTTCTAATCAAAGTTATCTAACATTATCAAGATGAATTTGTTCTGACATAGTTTAACTCTTGAGTTCGTTGTCATATTTTATTACCGTTTTCGAAACTATAGCGAATAAACTGATAATGTGAGAAATGTTCAAGGTGTCAGAATAAATTTTGGTTTGACTGTACATTTAAAAATGTTACAATATTATATTTCTGATTAAATCAATGTAGCTTTTTTTTCTAGGATGTTCTGGAGGTTGCCAAGTCATTTCTTGTCAGTTGAACAATCCTTAACCTGAAGTAGCATGAGTATTACTTTTGGAAGGAATGGGGTAAGGCAAATCAATAAATGGATGAAACCATGAATAAATAAACAAACTGCTGTTCAAAAGTCTGACATCAGTAAGATTTTTTATGTTTTTTGAAGAAGACTCTTCTGCTCATCAAGGCTGTGTTTGATTAAAAATGCAGAAAAAAAAAAAAAAAAAAACTGTAATATTGCAAAATATTATTTCAATTTAAAATAGTGGTTTTCTATTTCAATATACTTTAAAATAGAATTTATTCCTGGTCACAGGTTCCAAAAAAACATATTAAGCACCACAACTGTTTCCAACATTGATAATAAATCAGCATATTAGAATGATTTCTCAAGGATCATGCAATGGCTGATGAAAATTAATCTTTGCATCACAGAAAGAAAAAAAAAATTAAGTATGTTCATTATTATTATTATTATTATTATTATTATTATTATTATTATTATTATTATTATTATTATTATTTTGTATTTCTAATTAAATAAATGCAGCTTTTTTTCTTTTTTTGCTAGGATGTTTGGGGGTTGCGAAGTCATTTCTTGTCAGCTGAACTATCCTTAACCTAAATTAGCTGAATTTTCAGAATCATTAATCCATTCTTCAGTGTCACATGATCCTTCAGAAATCATTTTAATATCTTGATTTATTAGCATCGTTGGAAACAGTTGTGCAGCTTAATTTTTTTTTGGAACCTATGATATTTTTTTCAGGATTCTTTGATGAATTTATTTAAAATATTTTTTTTTATAACAAAATATACCATTTAAAGTTTGGGGTCAGTATTTTTTTCTTTCTTTCTTTAAAAGAATGAAAGGATGTTAAAATCAATTAAAAAAAACTGATAGTAAAGACTTAGAATGTTAGAAAAGATTTGAATAAATTCTATTCTTTTTTACTTTTTATTAAAAGAATCTTGGAAAAAAAAAAAAAAAAAATCAGCTTGCAAAAAATTATTAAGCAGCACAACTGTTTTCAACATTGATGATAAATCAGCATATTAGAATGATTTCTGAAGGATTCAGCTTTGCATCAAAAAAAAAAAAAAAAATTTAAAGTATATTCAAATAGAGAACTGTTATGTTAAATTCCAATACTTCATTTGACTTTTTTCTGTATTTTTCTGTATCAAATAAATGGAACTTTGAGCATAAGAGACTAAAAACATTAAAAATCATACTGATTCAAAACTTTTGAACAGCTGTCTATCCAAACAAATGAATAAATGTTCATTACCAAACAGACGGTCTTGTAGCGCAGTAACCACTTCAAGCTAAAGGTGAACTTCAGCCATGCAGTCAGCAGGTGGCGGTAGAGCTGATGAAGCTTATTGGTTCTTTATCTCCAATACATCAAAAAAAAAAAAAAAAAAAAAAAAAAAAAAACATCCTCCAGTCTTTTTTTGTTTTCTTTTGTTTTCTTTTTTTTTTTTTAAAAAAAGTCTTTTTCAGTCAATGAAATAATTCCAGTCCACAAAAAAAAAAAAAAAAAGAAAAAGAAAAAAGAAAATTGTGTTGGCTAGCACCCTGGACCGAGCGTTTTAATCCTTTTTACATAACGGACAACACTGTAAGTGAATCTGCTCTGAATCTCCACATTGTAACCAAGTTTGAAGACTGTTCATATAGTCTTAAATATCAACATTGTTCAGCGAAAATCCTCCGTGGGAAAATTCCAAGGATTTTTCCACAAGTCCCAATGTGTCTGAAGCTTCCCTTATCCATTTACGGTAAAGCTTGCATGGTGGCGTTCTCAAACAGACCACCGTAAGGAGAACAAGTCTCATACAAGGGCGTCAAAAACTCTCCAAGCGTCCATCTGCTGACAGAAAGCGGGCATCTTGCATTCTGTCGGCGCTCTCCGAGCCCGAGTGAAAGTTCCTCACAGTTTTAAGCAAATGAAAAGTGCATAGTGAGGGTATCAGGGCAGTGCTAGTCCCTTTGTTATCTTTATGATGGCCATGACACCCCGTCCAACCTCGGAGAGGAGGATGGACACACACACACAAACACACACACAAAAAAAGGAAAATACAAAACGAATAAAACACGTTCACACTGTCCAAGGAATTATCTGGCAGATCTGAGGTCTATGTTCTTTTCTTGTTCTTCTCATCACAGATATGTCCATCCAAACTAATCCACAAGCCAAAAAATGATTGGATAAAAGGGAAAAATGTTAAAGCATTCAATATGCATCTTACAGTACCAAGAGGTCATCTGTGCTGTCATGATTTTTGCCTTCTTTCCAGGTACATAAAGCATTTCTTCGTCTCGATGATCAATTCGATTCCATTGCAAAGATTAGTCAAAAGTAAACAAAAGAACAAAAGTTCGGTAAACAAAATATGGTCGCCTTTATGATTCTTAAAAACACACCCTGTCCGTAAGATAAAGGTACATAAACAAATCTTTGATGCAATTCCGTGACTTGCGTTCCAGCGATCCAAGTTTGTTTCAGTCAGCAAGTTACATAGGCTGCGCTCATATCCACATGCAAAGGAAGGGTCTGACGTCATGCCATTAAAGTCCCCCGAACAAAACGTTTCTGCAGAATCGCATTTTCGATCACCACAAAAATAAAGGGGGGAAAAAAAGCACCCACAAATGTCTGTGCGGTTTGTAAACAACCAAAACTCCAGTATGGAATAGAATATCTTTTTTTAAGTTCTCATTTTCATAGTCAAAGTCTGTATGAACAGGATTGTAGAGGCAGTGCGTTTTTGTGGTAGCCTTTCGATTTCGCTCCTGATCATGTTAATATCCTGTGTTGAGCAACTCCATCTACACCGTTACATTTTTTTGGAATACATTCAACTTTTTTTTTTTTTAAGAAGGAAAGAAAAAAAGTACACAAATGCACTTCACATGGTGGCAACTGAAAAAAAAAAAAAAAAAAAATCCAAGGAAATTTTTCAAAACGAACAAAAAAAGTAGCAGCCCCAAGTGCTCTTCCTTTGTAGTCCAATACTTTGTTATAGATTCATATATAATCATATATAACATTAAAAGAAAAATCACCATCATTGTCGTCGACAACAACAATGAACAAGTAACAAAATATACAAACATTTTGTGCACCGCCAAGTGCACTTGCACAGTTTGTTGCGATCGTTTTTTTTTTTTTCAGCCAGAAAGAGTCAAAACCTCAGTCACTCGAGAGCAAGAGAGTGGACAGAAAGGCAATGTTAGGTCACATCCTCCAAATATCAAATGTTTCTTTCATCCAAGCATCCCCAGGCTACAATAGAACTGTACAGAGATAGGCTCTTGGTTCATAAGCATGGGAGGCATGTGGGGGGCGGAGCCTTCTGAAGGAAGCCACGCCCCTTTGCTAAAAAATAATGTCTTAATGGCAGCAATGAAGTCTAATCATTCGCCCTTTAGTTCTTAGGCACACGTGGGGACAGAAAAAAAAAAAAAACGCACACGCACGCAATGCAACGTACCACAAGTAACCATTTCCTAAACGTATACAAGATTGAGCTCTTCAACAACACACAAACAAAAACAATGCTAATGACATGTTCTAAAACCTCACAGAGGCAAAAATGAGGCGGCGGAGGCAGGAAAAGACGTCTCTCGCGCTCCCCGCCGTGAAAACTAAGAGTGCTGGTTGGCGTAAAATGGGCTAAAGCTTTTGTGTTTGAATCTAGAGGTCTTTCTTTGTTGGGGAATTGAAGGGCTGGTGAAAGAGGATGTGTTGTGCCGTTGCCCCTCTCTCTGTCTTTCATTCGTTCGCTTACATACTGCACGTTTACAAGAGGAGTAATACACACAGTTCCTCCTGCACACAAGCGCTCACATTCACACATTCGGTTCATAGAATTCAAAAAAAAGGAAGGAAAAAAAAAAAAAAAAAATCACTCTGAATGACGAAATGGCCTCTTTTGATCATCTAAGTAAGCGATTAAAAAAAAAAATACATTGTGCAGACTGGTATGTTTTAAACGCACATACACACACACACGCTCTCATACGGTCTTGAACAAACATGCGTGTATTGACATACACACACAGGCACACGATCACAAAAATATTCATCTCTATTATATCTAACTTTTTTTTTTATCTTTTTAACTTGCATTTTATGTGAGTGCAAATCTTCAAGTTTTATAATCAAAGTTTTTTTATAATAGCTTTACGTTTTTATAGAAACTTTATATATATGTATATAAAAAAACAACAGTGTTTGTCTTTAAAGAGAGGATTTGTTTTTCTGATAATGTCTGAACTAAAACACGCAATGGTCCCCCAATCGCCACCATTTCCTCCCAGCACAAACTCCAGTTCTGATTCACACACACACACACACACGCGCGCGCGCACACACACACACGGTATATATATGTGGTAATATTTCTGAAGCCATACCACATAAATATACAAGTAAATCTTCTCGAAAAAAGAAAAAGGAAAAAAAAACAAACAAACTCTATCTTAATAAAGTGCATTAGTCTGAGTGTAAGGTGCTTAATGCTGTAAGTGCCAGAACTTTATCACCCCCCGTCCCCCGAAAACACACACACAAACACAAAAATAAGTTCACACCTGTTCCCTTCCCTGTTGAATTACATTCTTCTATTCCCAGCGCAAAACCCACCCACCCCTAAACTGATACCTTACTCCTGGCTTATCCCCAAACCCCTCTCCCTCAAAGCAGTGCACATTCGACTTGCGGAGTCTGATTAGGTGGACCCGCGGGTTTAAAGGCCTCGTGTAGCTATTGCTGTGGATTCAGTAATCCTCGACCATCTCCATCTCGTTTAGACCATACCGATCAGGGCCACCATGGAATGAGTACCCTAAAAAGATACAGACAGAGAAAGAAAAATTAAGCTTCAAAACAGTAGAAGGTTTTTGTAGAAGTTCTCTAAAGGACGCATTCCAAAATATCAAACAAATCAGCCTACTGTGAATTAAAAGTACACTACCTTTCAAAACTTTGGGGTTGGGAAGATTTTTTTTTTTAATAAAGTCTTTTATGATCACCAAGGTTGAGATTATTTGGTCAAAAACAGAAAAAAACAGAATATTATTACAATTTAAAATCATTTTTCTTTTCAATTATATTTTAAAATGCAATTTATTCCTGTGATGCTAAGCGGAATTTTCAACATCATTACTCCAGTTTTCAGTATCACATGATCCTTTAGAAATCATTCCGATATTCTGATTAGGTGCTCAAAAAACATTATTAAATGTTGAAAACAGTTGTGCAGCTTAATATTTTATGGAAATGGTCAGCATTTCAGCATTTTTTAATGAATAGAAATTGAAATTCACTTGAAATGTCACTTGAATTAAACACATCTATACCAAATAAAAGTATTTTAATTAAAAAAAATAAAAAATAAAAATCTTACTGACCCCAAACTACTGAAAAGTAGTGTAGGTTTTTCATAAAACTTTTCAGTTAAACAGAGCATTTAATTCCCAGAACATTCATAATTTAAAAGAAATCGAACCATCACACAAACTAGTGTTCATTTCGTTACTGAAAAATATGAGGAAAAATGTTCTTGACAAGAGTTTTTCCCCCATGACTAAAATGAGACAATGTTGAAATGATACTATACTACTATATCAAACTATATCAACATGCAGTATCATTGACGATAACAGATGAGACTAAAATGTATTTAAAAAAAAATTAAAAACGATACCAAATCTCTTTTTTTTTTTTTGTCGAAAAAAAGACAAAATATTGCGGACTGCTGTATGTCTGTACTACGCAAGCGTTCATGTGTCCGGTTGCCAGATAACAAGATTCCAAATCCCCAAATCAGAGCTTGTCTGTTAAAAGCAGCATTTTCTGCCCTGTGCTTTACTTTATTTTTGCAATCTGGCAACCGTGCACACACGCTCACTCTTCATCACAGAAGTGCAGACAATGATCTGAAAACACCAACAAGTAAGTTGAAGTTTAGCGATCTCCATGCGAGATGTTTGTCTTAAATGAAAGTGTCTTTCAGCCAGTCTGTGGTCTGTCATGAGATTTTGACTATATTGTTTGCAACTGTGGTTGCTGAATAAATGCACTTGCTCAACCGCTGTTGTTTTTAAGAGAAATATTATTGCAATTTGGAATAACTGGACTCACCATTAAGAACTTCACTATTATGATATTTTTTTGTTTAATTTTACTAGTTTTCATAATGTAGACAGAGTGTGCATTATCTAAGTCTTGAAGTGGACTTCAATGGTGCCCCGAGTTTCAAAATGCAGTTTCAATGCAGCTTCAAAGGGCTCTAAAAGATCCCAGAAGAGAAATAAGGGTCTTATCTAGTAAAATGATCGGTCATTTTCTAAAGAAAAGTAAAAAGGTATATATACTTTTTAACCTTAAATGCTCATCTTGTCTAACTCTGCAATGTGCATGCATACTCTATTTAATCTGGGTCAATACAGTTAGGGTATGTCGAACAACTCCCATCTCATTTTCTTTTCCAACTTCAAAATCACCCTACATCGCTGTTTTACATTTGACTCTCTTTGCATGTTCACTTTGTAAACACTGGGTCGGTACTTCTGCAGCGATGTAGAATGATTATACATTTGAAGGAGAAAACGAGAAGGGAGTTTTTCAACATAGCCTAGAGCATTTAAGGTTAAAAAGTATAACTTTTTTTTCTTTTTAGAAAATGACCGATCATTTCACTAGATAAGACCCTTATTCTTCGGCTGGGATCATTTAAAGCTCTTTGAAGCTGCATTTAAACTACATTTCGGAAGTTCAAACACATGGGCACCATAGAAGTCCACTATATGGAGATAATTGCTGAAATGTTTTTCTCAAAAAACAATTTCTTTACGACTGAAAAAATAAAGGCATGAACATCTTGGATGACAACGGGGTAAGTACATTATCTGTAAATCTTTGTTCTGGAAGTGAACTTCTCCTTTAATAACTAATTTGATATTAATTTCTATATTATAGCCTATTAAATAGCCTATGATAAATCAGTAAATTAAATTAAATAAAATGAACCATGTGCAGACTACTGATTTGTGCTTACTGCTGAAAGTGCAATACCAGAAATGTGACCCTGGACCACAAAACCAGTCTTAAGTCGCTGGGGTATATTTGTAGCAATAACCCAAAATACATTGTATGGGTCAAAATTATAGATTTTTATTTTATGCCAAAAATCATTAGGAAATTAAGTAAAGATCATGTTCCATGAAGATATTTTGTAAATTTCCTACTGTAAATATATCAAAACTTAATTTTTGATTAGTAATATGCATTGCAAAGAACTTAATTTGGAAAAATTTAAAGGCGATTTTCTCAATATTTTGATTTTTTGGCACCCTCACATTTCATATACTGAAATAGTTATATCTCGGACAAATATTGTTCTATCCTAACAAACCATACATCGATGGAAAGCTTATTTATTCAGCTTTCAGATGATGTCTAAAGCTCAATTTTGAAAAATTGACACTTATGACTGGTTTTGTGGTCCAGGGTCACAAATGTAAAAAATACATTTCTCAAATGACGACAATCATCGGCTAAAACTTAACTACACAAAAACAGGAAAAGGCTGACACAGGACTAAGACTAAATTTAAAAAATGGCTGACAAAAACACCAGCACAAATGATAAAACAATTTTTTGAATCCTCTTAAATGTAATTTTAGAGCTTTTATGAAAAAATATTTCATATAAAAGTAAAACATTCCACTATCAAATTATGCCTTTTAAGGGTCAAAAGCCTCAAGTACAACATAACAGCAAGTTCTAAGCTGTATGCGTTTAATTCACTAAAAAGTATGTCATTGTTTTTCAAATGTTCACTA
Organism: Labeo rohita; assembly: GCF_022985175.1. Classification (NCBI taxonomy): domain Eukaryota; kingdom Metazoa; phylum Chordata; class Actinopteri; order Cypriniformes; family Cyprinidae; genus Labeo; species Labeo rohita. The sequence continues at coordinate 38,605,928 of NC_066875.1, forward strand.
AAACAGTCATCAGACTAGTTGGACTGCACTGGTTGTGCTACATGGTTGTTTTGATTCAATATAAACAACCAGCTGACAGGAGACATTTGCTCAGGAATCAGACTACTCTGGTCATGCTGCATGTAGAAGAAAATAGGTTACCTAAGATGCTTGGGTCAGAGTGCAGCATCATGGGCTGTTTCTTCTTCAGCTTTGCTGCCTGATCATAGACCACACCCCCCTTCCCAGAATGCACCTGGAACATCGTCTGCAGGGCACTGGGGTTCATTCCTCGTACAGTATCCTAAAGAATGTGAGAATGAGACCCAAATTCTTGGAAAATCTTGGTTCTGCCCATCAAGGAAATATAAATCACGGCTGACAGAGTTGTAACCCATACCTGCAGAGGGAAGTTGTTCATGCTAAGTCCAGCCATCTCTTTGGAGAGCTATAAGAGGACCGAGATTTTTATTAGCAATAGGCAAACACCACACACAACGAATTTATATCTTCCTGTCACACACACCTGCTGCTGCTGTCTCTGGTGGTTAGCTTTCTGTTTGGCACGGCGCTCCAGGAACTGTCTGGCGAACTCTTTGGCTTCGACAGTGTCGCCCAGGTAGGAGCAGATAAAGTTCAACACATCATACGGGGACTCCACCTCCTTCAGGTACGCCACAATGGTAGGCACTGTGGACGCAAACACACCCTCACATTTCGCTTGGAAACTCTCGGGCCTGCTAGGCTAATAAATGTGTGTTTACTGTGCACATGTCTTCTGTTTGTTTTTACAAGCTGAGGGACGAGTCTAAATTACTTTCCACCGTAATCGCCAGCTTCAGCAGATGTTGTCAAAAGTGAGTTTGCATTTCAGATTATTTTTTAATACAAAAAGACCCAAATGAGTGTGTAAATCCTAAAAGAGACATGTCTTACCATCCTGGGAAGAGGAGGAGTTATTGGCGGAGGTGTTGAGCGCATGCAGCATCTGTTCACACCAGGTGGTGAAGCCGTCCTGAGACTTCATCCCCTGCAGGAGTTTCAACAGCCGCTCCTCCTCCTCAGTGCGTTTGCGGTTTCTCATCATATACTGCTCACTGTAGGAACATACACAAATGATTTAGCTAGAATAAACACAAGTACTAGCAACACCAAGGTCATAGGTTCAAATCCCAGTTCAATTTACTTTTTTGCATGTATAAATGATTTGGAGTTTAAGAAACATTTTTTTTTATTATCAATGTTGAAAACCGTTATGGTGCTTAAAGGGATAGATCACCTAAAAAAGAAAATTCAGTCATTAATTACTCACCGTCATGTCGTTCCAAACCCGTAAGACCTTCATTCATCTTCAGAACACAAATTAAGATGTTTTTAATAAAATTCAAGAGCTTTCTGACCCTGCATAAACAACAACGCAACTATCACGTTCAAGACCTTAATTTTATGATGCTATGAGAATACTTAGAAAGTCGTTATTTTTGTTTTCTTTGTGCACAAAAAGTATTCTCGTAGCTTCATAAAATTAATGTCACATGGAGTATTTTAACAATGTTCTTACTACCTTTCTAGATCTTGAATGTGGTAGTTGTGTTGCTGTCTATGCAGGGTCAGAAAGCTTTCGAATTTCATTGAAAATATCTTAATTTGTGTTCAGAAGATGAACGAAGGTCTTTAAGGTTTGGAACAACATGAGGGTGAGTAATTAATGACAGAATTTTCATTTTTGGTTGAACTATCCCTTTAAATTGTTTGTTATATCCCTCTATCAAAACTGCTCTCGATATTGGTATAAGAAACTGAAAAGCTGTTAGCATGTGGTTTGTGTTTACCTCAGCGAGGGACTGCTCCGGCTGTTCTTCAGCCCTATGTTGTTGCGAAGTGCGCTCTGGTTCTTGAGGGCCTCGTCCCAGACTCCCATGCCTCCTCCAGAGGGGCTGCCGCTGCCACCCACCTTTCCATCCAAAGATCCAGCAGCTCCCCACAACGAAGAGGCATCACCCCACTTTGGAGCAAGACATCCATAATGTATTTATTTTGACTTTTTTGCACTGGACTGCACAGCAGTGATGTTTGTATGTGTGTGTGCCTTACCCTCTGCTGCTGCTGGACTCTGTGCTGTTGTTTGTGCATTCTTTCGGTCTCCTGCTGGACGTCCAGGAGGTTGAGAGGCTTGGTCTGCTTTCCCAGACCAGGGATGGGTCCTCCGCTCCAGCTCGACCCGGAGCCTGAGGAACCCTGACGTGGAGCCTGCTGGAGCAACTTCATCAGCAAATCCTGCTGCTGGGAGAAAGAAAAAACAACATATGAAGAAAGAAACAGAGAAAAATTGAGAAAGGGATACGATAGTGAAATTTAAAATAACTAGATTCTATTTGAATATACACTGTATACAGTTGAGGTCAGAAGTTTACATACACCTTGCAGAATCTGTGAAATGTTGTTTCACCAAAATAAGAGGGATCATACAAAATGCATGCTATTTTTTTATTTAGTACTGACCTGAATAAGATATTTCACATTTTTAAAAAAAAGTCTACATATAGTCCACAAGAGAAAATAATAGCTGAATTTATAAAAATGACCCCGTTTGAAAGTTTGCATACGTTGTTGTTACCTGAATGATCCACAGCTGTGTTTTTTTGTTTAGTGATGGTTGCTCATGAGTCTCTTGTTTGTCCTAAATGGCCTGCTGTTCTTCAGAAAAATCCTTTAGATCCCACAAATTTTTTAGTTTTTCAGCATTTTTGTGTATTTGAACACTTTCCAACAAAGACTACGATTTTGAGATCCATCTTTTCACACTAAGGACAATTGAGGGACTCATATGCAACTATTACAGAAGGTTCAAATGCTCACTGATGCTACAGAAGGAAAAAATAATCCATTAAGAGCCAGGGGTGTAAACTTTTGAACAGAATTAACATTTTTCTTATTTTGCCTAAATATATTTTTTTAGTTAGTACTGCCCTTCAGAAGCTACAGAAGATATTTACATGTTTCCCCAAAAACAA